>NC_047591.1:2812502-3119607 GCF_011004845.1 Esox lucius
GTCTGATTTACCAACGCTTCATGCAAATCAACATTCAGGATTCAAACCACCCAGTTTATAAGAGAACCACAGATATGGTATTTCATATAGCGGTTTATTACAGCATTTTGGCATCTTTGGGTTTTGTGGTTTATTCCCAATATGTCATATATAATGCTGTGTCCCGGCACTCAGCAATGTGTTGAGCACACAGCTCTTAGCGTGGCATATTAGCCATATACCTCAGTCATATATTGGCCATATACCTCAGTCATATATTGGCCATATATCTCACACATACATTGGCCATATACCTCACTAATTTATTGACCATATACCTCACACATATATTGGCCATATACCTCACTCACTCCATACAACATAGCCCCCCCCCTCCCGTACTCTGTTTTCCATTTTCTCTTTCTTAAATGTAAGGAAAAGAAGGGAGAGAAAAAAGAAACCGTCAGGTCACCACAACTCCACTCCATCAATTTTAATTCTGTCGATGTGACCTAGTCAATACTGGCTGAGAAAAAAAAAACGCAAATTGAAAAAGGGACAAAGAAAAACTGAGACTATTGATTGGCATGTCAGAGGAGGTTAGGACAAAGTGATCAGAGGAGTGAGAGGGGCTGTGTCAGAGAAGAGCAGAGCGGGGAAGGATGACATTATGAAGACGCATCCAAATGATTTGTTTCCGACTGTGTGTCAAAAACAGTTTGATTCAAAGCCTTGGCTAAGTATATTAGATTCACATGAAGGGATCGTGTTAGCATAAAACGATGTGGTGCTTTGCTTTCCTGGGATGCTAAGACTTTGATAACTTATAACCTTATACATTTTACCTGCCCCGGAAAAGAACACCTGATTCAATTGGTGAACTCATCATCAAGCCCAATTAGTTAAATCACGTGAATCCACCTGGGGGCTATGAATAAAAATCCATGCTGCTTTGTGTACTTCAGCACTAAAGTTAGAAAACATTGATGGAGGTAATATTTAGTTGTTGTGCCAACATGGCACCCTGACATAATGCTATTCTAAACAAGAGGGGCTACTTCTGTTGACCTTAGGCTCCTGTCATTAGCCAATTCTAAGACTCCTCTGTTCTTTATCTACTTTAAACAAGTCATACATCAGGCGCTGTTAATCAGAGCAACCTATAGTTTCGAGGGCATCCTCATTTTTCTTCTCCCATTTTTCATACGTCGCCCCCGGGGGAAATGGAGTGCATGGCCTGGCATTGCCGAGGCATTTGCCACACACTCACCTGTTGAAGTTCACAGCCCCCGGGTGACGACAAAATGCAGAGATGGAGAACGCAGGGGAGAGCGACAGGAGAAGGAGAACATAGGAATGATTGGACGGTGGAGGGGAGGACGAGCCTGCAAGGTCATTGGTCATTGGACAAGGTTGCATGACAGCAAATGAGCAAACAAAAAATATATATAGGAAGACCAAATGAACAAGAGATTAGCAACTGACATGATCGACCAATGAATGAATCAACGAACGAATGAATCACCAACAGAGCAAGAACAGGGGAGTTGAATTGAAATGAGTCAATAAAAGGCACTGAGTGAAAGAGAGTGTGGGAGTGAGTGCTTGAACGTGGGAGTGCGTGAATGAGTCTTCCCTGTCACTTATAAGGACAGTAGCAGCTCTGCTGTGCTCCACTAGTTCCAGATCAGTCACACGTTAGCTACCAGAGGTGACAGGCAACAGCTAGTGGCGATATGCACATTCTTTCTATTTCACTGAGCAACCAGAATAGCAACACAGCATGTAGACAAACAACAGCACTGGTATGTTGAAACACGTACTGTATGTACACACAGTATCCACACATACAGTATCCATATGCACATACATACACACACGTACGCGAGCACAAACATATCAACAAGCCACAGACAGCCGTCAATACATTGACTTCAAGATGATTAGTGAATTAGTTGCACTAGGCTTAGAGATGAGCAGAATTTATTACTGGGAGACTAGTTTTGGCATGCTTGTTAGGTTTAGGGTTAGAACCGGGTTTGATTTGGGGTCATGTTTAAGTGCAGGGTTAAGAACAGGGATTATGGGGTTATGCTGAAATAGGATTTATTTCAATGTTAATCCATTGTTACTTGCTCAAAGGTCACCAGTAATGCATACTCTGTGGCTGTTTGTGTGTACATGTGTGTGTGTGTGTGTGTGTGTGCATGTTTATGTGTGTGGAGAGACAGAGAGAGAGGAGAGTGTGTGTGTGTGTGTGTTGTGAATGCATTGGGATGTTTGACATATGACAGTGTCATTAAAGAGCAGATTGATATGTCATGAGTCCTGGGGGAGATTGTGAAGGGGGAGGGAGAAACAACACTCAATTTATAAGGAAAGGGCTTAATTATAGCAGACAGCTGCATGAACTCAACAACACAAACACACACACACACACACACACACAGCGTTGGGAGCGCACGAGCTACAGAGCTGGGGGAATGGCTGTAGAGTTAATGAACACAGTGGAGGCTGGTGGGAGGACAAGGGGAGGGAGAGAGAGAGATGAAGTGAGGGAGCAGGACAGTGGGCAGTGAAGCAATGCGGCCTCAAATTTGGCTTCTGACTTTGGAGTGTGTGACCCTGACAGAGAGCTTGGAGTGCATATGTGTGTGTGTGTGTGTTTGTAGAGGCCAGGAAGACAATACAGCGATTTTACAGAGCGTGTCACTGACTTTTACAAGTGTTAAGGACATCAACACATAAACACACACACACAGAACATACTGTAAACACACAAACACACACGAATACAAGAGAATGTAGACCCACACAGGAAATATACACACACTGAGGTCTTGATGGACAGACACACAAACATACATATTATAGTTATATATACATACACACACACACACACACACTCCTACACACCCAGCAGGCCTCTGTGCTTTCTGTATTTCACTGTCAGCATCTAGACAATGACAGCCAGGACATAATGAGACAGGGCAGGGCACTTCACACACACACACACACACACACACATACATACACATATCCCTAAGTGGAGACAGGGTCCAGGGTAATTTGCTGTAGTTGAGCGGAGTGGCACTAAAAGCCTGCTGGGTAATTGAGAGGCGAAGGGACAGACTGAAGCGCCATGTCCGTGTGTGTGTGTGTGTGGGGGGGGGGGGGCACACAATGCTCAGGTTCCACTTAGACTGAAGCATGGCTCAAGCGGGTGGCTTTGCGACAGGGGAGCAGACAGCGAGGGCCAGTGAAAAGGCGAATGAGCTAGTTTCAATACAGTGGCCATTAAGTGAAAATATCTCATAGCCACCCACTTGAGAATCTGAAAGAGGGGAGCGAACAAACAAAACAAAACTCTGTTAGATGATGGATTGCTGGTCCTGTCTGGAGTGTCTGTGTTTATTACCTGGCTTTAATGACAGCTGTAGTTAGTAGGTAAATGGTAACAAATAACTGTAATGGCAGTTTAATGCTACAACGAGGCTAGGCTAGAGAACAAAGTTAATGACACTAAAACAGACAGAGAGGACAGAAAAAAAAGAGAGGTGGCAGAAGAGGGAGAGAGAATGCAACAGAGAGACGTACTGGAGGACTGAACTTGAGAGTTATACACTGTTTTGGAGTTCCCTGTGAACCAGACACCGCTATCGTTCATGTCCCTATAAGGTAGAAACAAGCCAAGAGAATGAGAAAGAGGAGGGGCAATGTTAGGGTGACACTGTGTATGTGTGTGTGCATGTTGTGTGCATGATTTTCTGTGTGGGTATGTGTCTATCCATGTGATTTCCACCCTGTGTGTGTTTGTCTTTCTGTCTGAATGTATGTGTGTGTGTGTGTGTGTGTGTGTGTGTGTGTAATAAGAGATCTGTTAATTAACTAGCAGCTAGTGCTCCTGGCGCGGTGCGGATCAAAGGGGGTCTGTGGCCAGCGGCCCCCGCTGAGAGAAAGATGAAATACTGCTCCCACTTTAAAGACTTCCTGTCATTAGGACAGGCCGCGTCCCATCTCCCCTCTCCCCTCTCCCCTCGCTGCCAGCAAGGCCCGACTAGGCCTACACTCTCTGTTCTCCTCTCTTCTTTTTTCCCCAAACAATCAACACAATGACAGCCCCAAAGCCCCCGCTAACAAAGAACCAGCTATTTACAACACACAGCACGCCACAGAGCAACGCACACTGCGACTTAGGGAAAGTGTGTATGTGTACGTACTGAAATTGCTATCAAAATGGGGGCCAGTTTGAGTGTTACACCTTTTAAGTGAAGACATTTTGGCAAATTGAGAAACGTATTGCCAGTCCTCACAAGTTGGTTGAAAGGTTAGGATTTGAAATAGTTGTAAGCATTGAATTAGGCTTCAGATTTGGGGTAACAAATGCAGCCATTAATTAATAGGTTTAGAGGTTAAGTTTAGGCTAGTTAGGGTTAGAGTAAGTCTTACATTTAGAATTAGGGACTAGTATTATCTTAATACTTCTATCTTAATACAATTCTCATGTGTGTGTGTGCATATGTGTGTAGTGGGAAACAGTTATTGATGGAAAGAAAGTGTGTGACCAAGCATGTGTGTGTGTGTGTGTGTGTGTGTTTATAAGAGACAGAAGTCTCTTAATCAGCTAGTGCCTCAACCTGGGCTGCATTACACAATGGAGGCAATGTATCTTAAGTGTCACACACACCAACACACACACACTTAGCAGAGGGCCTGTGCTCATAGGGAACTTAAACCGTCCCTTCACTGCCAGAGCTGGGAGGTGTAACAACAGAGGTTCAAAGAACATATTAGCATCCTCTTCTCCTCATCCCTCTCCTCCCAACAAGGTATCATGAATTCACTTTAGAATGAAGACATTTCCATTCAGAGTACGATGTTTCAATTCACTTCAGAATCTGATGTTTTACACAGGTAATACATGTCTACGGGTGATGTGGTTAAAGGGGCACTACATAGAATCCTTTCTCTAATGTTTATGAGACAGAAATTAAACAATTACTTGACTTGTCTTCTCTTTCTCTTCCCTTACAAAACAAGACCGTAATCATATTAACTAGTGCAGGGTTGGTTTTGGGTGGGGGGGATTGTACTGCAGGTGTCTAAAGCGAGGATGAGGCGATCACAATCCAATGCCAGCTGATAGACAGACCAGCAAGAAAGTAAAAAAGGGGAATATCTCAGGCACACTCCTAAAAATATTTTATGAAACAACTTATAACAATAACTGCCATATGTCTTCTGGTCATTTACGCTTGTATTTATGCTAACAGAACAGTCAAAATCTTACATATTTCCCATTCAAGTTGGGACTTGGTAACCTCATTGTTACTCATTTATTCTGGCCATATTTTGATTTGCATGCCACACACACACACTCTCTGTTATGTCACAATATAAAAATGTAGTCATGTTTTCTTTCTTTTACCATCATGTTGTACCAATCACTCTTCAAGCCAATTTGTGTGTAATCATTGTTGTTCTTGACTGCTTGAGCCTTTCAGCAATGTTCAATTAGTATATAACTCAATAAATGGAAATGGTGTCAATTTTTCCAATACATCCCTACCCATCAGAAGGTTTTGAAAACATACTGGTAGACTGCTAGCTAGCTACCACGCCAGCTAGCTAACTTCACATCACACAAGACATTGGCTTGTCATTTTAACTGATGTCTAATCAGCAATTCATTTGAGCCTTGCTTATTGAATATAATACCTGGACATTAGCTAATCAGACCCGTGGGTAGCTATGTTAAATGTAGCACACGTTTTGGCTACTTTTGTTAAATGGCAAACTGACTGCAACATTCGCTTGCTAACTGTGCTTGATAATGAGGCGAATTCTCGGCCTGTCTAGTATACTGCTTTTATTGGATTTAAACAGTTTAACCTCAGTTACTTTCCTATTATTCTGACTACTGTAGAACAAATGGTAGCTTACTTCATAGAATTAATCACTAGATTTAGTGGAAAATTGGGAGTTCATGAGTTTACTTGTCAATATCAAATGATCATTGGAAGAGGAGGCGGTATCTGTGCTTGCATGAATGCTGGTATTTTATTAGAAGACAAATAACAAAATTCTAATTCGCTCATTCCAGAATGTGTTGAGGAGATGGTGTATTTTATGACACCATTTTATCATTTGTAATTAGTAAATTACGTAGGTGAGCTATGGTCAAATTCCTCTTTAACACTAGAACCGCTAAGCCTTTCAGACAAACAGTATCAGCCAGAGCCGAACACTGTTTCTCATCATTCGCATACAAATCGGCCCTATTAGCATACACTTTCTCCTCCGCAGCATCACCTTCCAGACAGAGCATCAGTTCATCTACTGGTTCATCAACAAACTATTTAGAATAGTAAAAAAAAATTTTTTTTAATAATTTGTAATGGTTAATGAAATTGAAAAAATACAAGAATGTGTTTATACTGAAGGTCTTATCAGGGGGGAAACAACAAAAAAAAGAATGAATATAATTATTTTTTTCTTTGAAAACAGGATATAGTATTTTCATTCATTTATTAGGCCCTACAAAATGAAAATTACACAAAACTTCATTTATTCAAAATATATCAATTAGAATTTAGTTTTCATTTTGATCTCATTTAGATGATGTACAAGGTATGATAAGAGACATTATCGACCTGTTTGCGACGATCAAAGTATAAACGCATGAATAGGCCTAAAGCACGGTTACTTGATAAACACCAAAAATATAAAAGAATGAATAACACACAGACACAAAATTGATAGATCCAAGGATATAGCCTCTCCAAGTAAAAACATTGCAGTGTATTATTCAATGAATTTGTACATTTGATTAGCAGAGTAAAAGGATGATCAAAGGATGATTTACAGTAGTCTACACTGTCACGGTGCCTCCTGTGATCATGCCTCCCTCTGGGGAAGCTTAACTGACTCCCTGTCGCTGGCCACCACTGTCCATTCTTCCCGCTGCTAGCACTGCATTCACGAAACACCTCTCCACTATTACGCATACCTGTTCCTCATCACATCACACCTGAATTCCCATCATTACACACACCAGATCCTTACTACTACAGCCTATAACTGCCATTGTGTAGTAAGCCCTTGTTTCACCGTTCATCCTTTGCCTGGGATTTTTTGCCTACCACACTGTGACATACACGAATAACAAAATTTAAAAATAAATATACCATGAGCAGAGTAAAAGGATGATCAAAGGATAACTTACAGTAGAGTCTCACACATTTGTGGTCGCTGTTGGTTCATTTTTTTTTTTTTTTGCGAGCATTGGAGGTCGCGGCTCATTATCAGAATCATATGAACCCCGACATCTGAGATGTCAGATGTCGAGTCATTGGGTTTGAAATTGGGTTCTGTTTGCCATTGAGAACTAAACGCTGTAAATTGTGTCTATATTGGGTCTGAGTTGCTCATTGAGTTCAGATTATATACAATTTCTACCCTCATCATCATTCTTCATCATTACACTTCAGTCACATGCATAGGTGTGTCTGGGTTGATTTGGGGTTTATCGCCCATTCATCCATTGATGTGATTGCTATTTCATTGCTATTCATTAGATTAGATTCAACTACACTCACCTAAAGGATTATTAGGAACACCTGTTCAATTTCTCATTAATGCAATTATCTAATCAACCAATCACATGGCAGTTGCTTCAATGCATTTAGGGATGTGGTCCTGGTCAAGACAATCTCCTGAACTCCAAACTGAATGTCAGAATGGGAAAGAAAGGTGATTTAAGCAATTTTGAGCGTGGCATGGTTGTTGATGCCAGACGGGCCGGTCTGAGTATTTCACAATCTGCTCAGTTATTGGGGTTTTCACGCACAACCATTTCTAGGGTTTACAAAGAATGGTGTGAAAAGGGAAAAACATCCAGTATGCAGCAGTCCTGTGGGCTAAAATGCCTTGTTGATGCTAGAGGTCAGAGGAGAATGGGCCGACTGATAGAAAAGCAACTTTGACTGAAATAACCACTCGTTACAATCAAGGTATGCAGCAAAGCATTTGGGAAGCCACAAAACGCACAACCTTGAGGCGGATGGGCTACAACAGCAGAAGACCCCACCGGTACCACTCATCTCCACTACAAATTGGAAAAAGAGGCTACAATTTTGGACAGTTGGACAGTTGAAGACTGGAAGAATGTTGCCTGGTCTGATGAGTCTCGATTTCTGTTGAGACATTCAGATGGTAGAGTAAGAATTTGGCGTAAACAGAATGAGAAAATGGGTCCATCATGCCTTGTTACCACTGTGCAGGCTGGTGGTGGTGGTGTAATGGTGTGGGGGATGTTTTCTTGGCACACTTTAGGCCCCTTAGTGCCAATTGGGCATCGTTTAAATGCCACGGCCTACCTGAGCATTGTTTCTGACCATGTCCATCCCTTTATGACCACCATGTACCCATCCTCTGATGGCTACTTCCAGCAGGATAATGCACCATGTCACAAAGCTCGAATCATTTCAAATTGGTTTCTTGAACATGACAATGAGTTCACTGTACTGAAATGGCCCCCACAGTCACCAGATCTCAACCCAATAGAGCATCTTTGGGATGTGGTGGAACGGGAGCTTCGTGCCCTGGATGTGCATCCCACAAATCTCCATCAACTGCAAGATGCTATCCTATCAATATGGGCCAACATTTCTAAAGAATGCTTTCAGCACCTTGTTGAATCAATGCCATGTAGAATTAAGGCAGTTCTGAAGGCGAAAGGGGGTCAAACACAGTATTAGTACGGTGTTCTTAATAATCCTTTAGGTGAGTGTATATTGTCACTGAACCAGTACACGTACAGTATAACGAAATGCAGTTAGCATTTTACCAGTGCAAATAGAAGAGTGCAAAAAATGTAGTGAAACAATTAAAAACATAATATGTTATAAGTGGGATGTATTAATGTGCAAATTGAAGGTGCAAGGTGGTATGTGGAACTGAAATGCAGGGATAGGTTGAGGTTCCCGGGGTAGACGTACATGTTACAACTGAAAGGGAATGTAAACAACATGTACACAATTTCTAAGAATGATTTACAGTAGCCTACATTTGTCGATTGTATTGATGAAAAACAATAACGTGTAATACGTTTCCTGAATTGATAATTGGTTGGTTGGTATTTGGTTTTGTGAATAATTATTTAGCGTAATACATTTGTAGAATCTTAATCTTCAGTAAAATAAGCAGAGAAAATTCAAAAAGAGATGATAGGATGTGTATGCGATTTTGTTTCTTTTTCTCTCCTAAGATAAACAGTAACGTGTAATACCTTTGTTGAATTGGTAGTTGGCCATTGGTGAAGAATATCTGGTATTTCGTTTCATAAAATATTTAGATTTACATTTTGGATTTACATTTGATGATTTAGCCTACGCAAGAAGTTGTATCTCCTATTGAAAAATGGTAACGTGAGATACATATGTTGAATTGTCAAGTAGCCTATAGCATTTGTATGACATTTAAATAATAGCCTAATTAAATTGTTGAATGTTCATGGAAATCTTGTATTTCATTTGTAAGTTCATACAAATTCAACCAAAACTCTATCATTCATCTGGGAGTATTGCGCATTCATCCATTGATGTCATGCATTCAGTGAGGAGTGAATAGCGTCCGGGTACCATTAGTTGCTGCCTGGGTACCAACACCAAATGCTGTGGGCCAATTAAGTTGGAAAATAGGGTAAAAAAACTGGTAAATGGTTTGTGAGTTTAGAATTCTGACAACGGAACAATGTAATATACGGCCATTTAGGAAAAGTCAAGGAAGGAGGAGGGTGTAGCTTTCAAAATGGCAGTTTTATTTTCATTACAAACACAAACGCCAATCCCTGAAGCAATGTGGATGTCCTGGTGTTTAAACAGGCATACTACAGTACACTGTAATTCAGATAATTTTTTTTAGAAAAAGACTACCAACTTATGTGTTAAGAGATGCTTCCCAGCTAAATATGAAATTTTTACTGATAAACGCTTCTCACACCTAGATTTCACCGGGTGCTTCTGCGGCGTGTTCCAGCTCTGATGCGGCCGCCGAAGCTGATCGCGACCACTCCAGTCAATGCTTGTGATTCCACCAGACGAGACACAGCGCGTTTCAGGAGCGTCCCAAAAGTGGCTCTCCACTCTGTTTCCTTAAAGATAGGTGCCTTGTCTATTTTTGACGGACGCTGCGTCCAAGCCGCACAGTTCAAATACAAAAAGTGAGTAATATGAGTACAATAAGTTAGTACAGAAAGTGTGTACTATAACCTAACTATTTTCCATATAATAGGCTATGTGATTTTGAAAAGTAGCCTACTTGTATAGAGCCATTCAGTATTTTAGGCATCCTGAAAACCCATTCAAATGTTCATTAACTTTGCATTACAGAACCTGTGAGATATTATTTGCTATATCAAGAAGTCATTACATATGGTACAGATGCTTTTAGGGTGGGCCTAGATTATTATTATTTATTGATTTTAACCTTTTTTTAATTGCCTATATGTTTTACCATTTTGGAACTTTAGAAAAACTTAATGGTAGAACCCCAAAAATCAAGCAAATAATTTAAAAACAAAAGGAAGGCAACGTATGAGAGGTAAAGTCGTTTTTTGTTGTTTGTTGATCTCGTGATCTCACCAATACAGCTTCCTCGCAGCGCTCTGCTTCTGAAATGCTCCCGGTGGGTTATGACACTGCATGGAGGATGCAGCAAAGCCTCATCAGATCCGGAACACATGGCAGAAGTGCAGAAGGGAGTGTATATCCGACGTCAGGCTATATAAGCTGTTAACATGTTTAGCTTATTTTTACATGCTCATGGAAGTTATAAAACTTTTTTTTTCTGCTACCAAATCAGAGAGCTACCTAGTTACATTAATGCACTATTTAAATTGCTCCCCATAGAAATACAAGTCACTATGTAGGCTGAAATAAATAAATGTCACCTTGTCTTTCAGGTCAAATAGTGGATCTTTATTATTGTGGGCAAATCCTTCAAAGGGCTAATCTACCTGCAGAAACAGGGTAATTCACACAGTTTTGAGCTAGAAATCAAGTCAAATATAGTAGATTTTTTAATTCAAAATACATGATGCAGGCTGATTACATTTGTACTGAATCAATTCAATATAGGGCTTTACAGTAATCATATATTGTAATCAAACACTTTATGGCAATCTGGCCATGAGAGATCGTTATGACAAGCACATGCTAGGTAAGCTGTTCTTAATGAGAGTGTTTTGTTCATCATTACATGTACAAAGGGAATGCTTACTGTACGAAGCAAGTCAAATTCGCACTGATGATGCTCACTGCTTCCCAAAGTGGCCATTTGTCAGGGCATACATTGGCGTTTCAGGGATTTGGACAAACGTTTAATATTGAAGTCGATTTGTAGTGATTTGTCTGCACCTCTCCCTCTCATCCTTCTCTCGAACCCTCAGCATCAATAACACCAGATTCGGTCTGTACTTGTGCTTGGTACATGGTGACAATAAGGCATGCTCTGAGCCAGAGCTGGAAATAAATTATTTACAAACTTTATCTTGTCCTCTTCAAATCCTTCCTATGTTTTCTCATTGAACTCCAGTTCTTGTATTACATACACGCTGTTCCAAACTGTTAGATGTTAAACACCCTGAATAATTCTGTTCCATGCCTGTCTGTCCTCATAATTCACTCACTCACACAGACACACACACACACACACACTTCACATTTCTAACACTGCAGCTACAGGCCTCTGAAGTGTGTTTCTGCTTGGGTGAACATGTGAAGGGCGAGAGAGGGCGTTAAAACAAAAGGAGAGAAGACAATCGTCAACACGGCTCCTCACAAGCGTATGAGTGCTAATTAATTTGATTAGAAAGAGACAAATCCATGATCTGACTTCATATCTTCACTCTCTTCTTCTTCCCCTCTCACCCTCTCAACTTTCCCTCTTTCTTTTTCTTCCTCCTTCTCTACCCGTCTCTCCCTTTTCTTTTCTCTCTCACTTTCTCTCCCATTCCGGCATTGGCAGTTGGCAGTGGCTGGCAGTGTCTTCACCAGCGAGCTGACACAACTTGACAGGAGCCTGTCCTAGAGGACTGGACGCTTTGGCATCGCCCTCAACTACAAGAGCTCAATGATTAGCGCAGCTAGATACAGCACACACTTCTTTCTGAATGGCTCACTTCTCTCTCCATCTCTCTCTCTCTTCTTCATTCTTCCCCAAAATGCACCACTCCATCCATCTTTCGCTGTGCATAAGTCTTGCCTTTACTTTCCATCCCTTATTGTAAAGTGGCCCCCCCACCCTCAGTTTTTGACCCTTACCCTGTTCTCAATAGGCGATAATGACTGTCTTTGAGGTGACAACAATAATGATGATAATGAAGGGAATGGTAATAACAGTAGGTGCACGTCTTTCCTATTATACCCGGCTAACATCACCTAACCTTCCTCCACTGTGTGTCTGTTCAACATATCACACATCAACACACACGCACACAAAAAAAAGCACATACAGTAAAATACACATTGATTGGCATCAAGCAGAGAATACATGTGTGTATAAAAATTCAGAACTCAAACACTGCCATATACAGTAGTTAAGGCTCACAAATTGGAGAAATTACATAATGTTTTTTATTTTGTTAAAGGAAAGGCGTCAGAATGATTGCCACCCCATTCTCAAGACTCTGCTCACCCTTGCGATTTAAACAACACTGAACATTTTCCTGAATTGCTTAGTAACTGGAGAACATGTTGTGAGGGATCTAAGAGCATTCCTCCATCCAGTATAATTCCAGATCCTTGACCTTATCCTTATTTATTATGGTGTGTTTTGATGTTATTTTCTCACTGGAATATTATCTTTAACTAAGTTTCAGCTTCCTTACAGGGAAATGTGACCAGAGCCACAACTATTGCAGACAATGGTGCTGGATATTTGGTATTTTGGGTCATTGTTGCTTCCACTGGTCCTGAGGCCTTGTTAAGGTCAATGGCATCATGAACCAAGTACCAGGACATTTTAGCCAAAAACAAGAATCCTCTGCCAGGAGGCTGAAACTTGACAATAAGTGAATCACCCAATGAGTAGTGTTTCCTCTGACACACTGGTTCCGCTTACTTCCTGGTTGAACAAGCTGGGACAAAAGAAGCGTGAATGTATTGGCAGGCCATGTTTAGTGAAGGTGCATCTATGACTCTCATAACTACAATTGGATACAATGACATTTGTCAGAAATGGGGGGATTAAAGAGAGCACTCTACAAGGCCAGATAATATTGAGGATCTGGAAAGATTCTGTACAAAGCAGTGATTTAAGACCCCTCTCGATGTGTTCTTTAATCTCACCAAATATTTCTGAAAATACTCAGTGTCCCTAGCCTTGCTGGGTAATTTTTAAGTATTATTTGTTATACCACTTCTACAACATATATTTCTTTGAGCTTTTTTATATACAAAATAGTGGTTTAAGCATACAATATATAGCTATGAATATTTGATATTTTTATAAAGCTATGATATTTTTATAAAGCCTTTTTAGCAAAGTTTAGGAATACAGACACATATTTTCTTTAGAGATGTCTAAAGGTTGAATTTTAACTCTTTCACTCCATCTAAGACACTCACGTTCAACTTCTTCCTATCCTCTCTCCCTCCTCTCTTTACTTCTCTCTGTCTCTCTTTCTTCCCACCCCTTCATCCCCCTCTCCCCCTCCTCTCTCATTCCCCTACTTTCATTCTCCCTTCCTCTCTCTCATCCCTCATTCCAGATCAATGCTCACAAAAAGAACTTGATCTTGCACAAAGCACCCTGGGTCTCTGACGTTTCTGTGTGAACCCAAGACAATACATCTATCTCTACAGGGACCTGAAAGAGAGTTCATTACTGGAGAAAGACTCATATATTTCCTCTAGGACATAAAAGGCCATTGTAACGTCTCTGTTGTGTTCTCACCCTACACAAAACGTGTCAGACCCCACAAAAGAATTCTGATCATCACAAGCAACAGAAGATCATCTGAGAGGAAGAAACGTGAGGGAGTGAGAAAATGGAAAGGAAAAACATTCTTAGTTAGGAAAGTGAAGAAGGGAATTGGACAAAACAAGATGCACCCAAGACAGAAAAAAGGATGTTAAATTGATCGTTCTATAGGTGGATAGTTTTCACACACAAACAGACAACAAAGACCCATTTTACATGTTACTATACTTTATGGCAAACCAAAACATCCAACTGAAAAATCTCACATAACACCTAAACCCAACTGTAACTTCTATCCTAAATCTAAACCACAAATACATTTTTTTAGTCACGGGAACCAGCAGAATGTCCTCAGAGGTAAAACAATTCTGGTTTTACTATCCTTGCAGGATTGTACATTCTCGCCATGATAGTAAATATACACACACACACAGGGAGTATGAGCCGAGCCTGACTCAGTTTCACAAAGACCATGGAAGACATTGTTCAGATGAGATACAGCGGTTGTTTTCTAAATAGCTTCCTAATGCCTATCAAGTGCACTACTTTTGACCAGGCCCAGACAGTGTGCAGGAGACAGTTTGTCCTGCATACACTGAAAAATATTGAAACCTGGATCTCCATCTAAGAGGGGTTTTCACTATCAAATATAATTGGAATCCTTTTCACAAGACAAAAGGGAGAAAAACATATAGTGGTTAGTTCTATCTTAGACGAATGGTACGAGTCCCTATTGGCAGTGACCTTGGTAAAGATGCATGCCTTGCAGAAAATGCCCTATCCGTTACGAGTTATTCCATTCTCCAACGAGCGCAGGAATCGTTTAGTGCCTTTATTTCCCCCAGAAAACCTCTGACTGCCTGCCTGCTCCTCGCGATGAGAACGAGGCGTTTGGCCGTGACAGCAAAGATTGGCGGAAATGGCAAATATTCAAGCTAAGGTGACAAGCACTTTTTTAGAACTTTGTAACGACTTCTTTTGTGCAAAAGCCTTTATAAAACAACATTGGTTGAAGAGGAGGGATGTGAAAGTGAGGCCAGAACATGTCCGAGAGGATAGGAGTAAGGAAAGGGATACAAAAGCAATAACATTTAGGCTACAACGCCACAAAAACCATGGGCCATTTAAAAAAAAAAGTCTCTGTTTAACATGTTAAGTTGCACACGGACATGAACAAGTGAGATTTGGGGGGGACATAACAAAACTTTAGAAGCAATTCAAGTCCATGTCATGAAAATTCAAGACAAGATGATCTTGTTCAACCGGCTTATTCGTCTTGTCACATTATCAAGCTACAGTTCTTGATTTGTTTTCAACCCCCGAACAAGAGATTCCATCCTTGAGTCTTAACCGCTTGTCATGGTAGGCGGGAGGAAACTCTCGGATCTCAGACAAAACCAGTCAGGATAACCCCCCCCCCCCCAACTCCGAGCTGAACAGAATCAAATAATAAGTCCCAAAGGGTGCCTGGTTAACATTATAGCACACTTCCCTTGGCTCGGACCTACAGAGCCCTGGTTAAAGCAGGACACTGCACTGGGGTCCATTTGGGAAGCATTCAGACTCAAACAGTGTATTAGCTGTGTAGTAGAGATTACATGGTACTTATCGAACCGGCACGGCTACAAATGAACAGAGGGAAATACAAGTGAAGTGCTTACATGACTGGTGAAGTAGAACTGGTTCAATCTGATTTCTTCAGTTTCATTACTGAGCCTGTGTGTCAACGTGTTTCATTTTCCTCCTATGATTCCTTGAAAAAGTACATTCTCCCTTTCAAATTGTTCACATCTATTTGGGTTGAGTTCATAGACGGTAAGACTTTGCTGCACACAAGCCAAACGTCAATGTGAATCTGAGCAATATAAGATATACCGAAAGTTGGGTTTTAATTTTTATTTGAGCTGAAGCCATTTAGAAAATCTTTGTTAAGATTATAGTCAGGTTTATCCTCACAGACATAGATGAACTAAATGTTTTTTTTGATTATGTTAAATAAAATATTTTGTATTTAATGTATGTCCAGTCATTTGAGGAGTCATATCAAAGTGCATGAAGAGTCAGATATTTAGATCTACTCAAAATCTCTTCAAAATGGCAAAGATGATTGTAGTACTAGGCTGTGAATCTTTGGGCAGTAGATTCTATCATAGGCTTGTAGGTCTGTATGGGTTCTTATCTGGGTCCTGCAGAGGGTCCTTTCAGTTTCTGCCTGGATCAAGGAACACTTGTTGGAATGTTAGAATAGAATTGTGGAGCACCTGAGCTAGGTACGATAAGAGTAGAGGTGGGCACACCTACGTAGTGATTAAACCAGATGGAGTAAGTGTGTTTTTAAAAAAAGGGACATTTTTGGAAGGAAAAACAACGTCTGATTTCTGTGCGCAGATAGCGGAGGAACAAGCAACATGTGCTTTGAGGGAGGTTCACCGATTTAATTACCAGCCATTCTCATTGCATCTGTCTCATGGTAACTGCCTGGTGACAAGCCAAGCAGATATTCAAAAACAGACAGACTTAATTATGATATACCTCTCTTTCTGTAGCTCTCTTTTTCACACTCTCACTCTTTAATAAATCTCTCTCTGTGTCTCACTCAATTCATTTACTTTTAAAGGCTTTATTGGCATGGGAAACATTTGTTTTCATTGCCAAAATAAGCAAGACATGAGACTAAGTAAAAAACAAGTCAACATTACACATGCCCAAGTTTTACAGGGTTAAAGGCATGTATACTCTAAGGGAAATATGTGTCTCTATGGGGTGATACTTTTGACAGGTTAGGACGTGCCGTTTCCAACAAATTATGTGGGTAGTGTCTACATATCCTTACTATGAGAGCCAGGTTTGCCTATGGTGACCTCTGTCAATACCAAGTCTATGCTCTATCTATCTGTCTCTTTCTTCCTTTTGTTCTTTTTGTTATCTTTAAAAATGTTTGTAATTATTTAAGAAAAATATATCCGACGGACAACTATCTAGGTACTTCAAACCAGTCCGACTGCAAAAAGACTTCAGGGTTTATTGGTGTCAGACGTTACCTGTGTCACTTACGAGGCGAAACCAAAGATGTTCTTGGGGGCACATTGAGGTGTGAATGACCGGCGCACTCGATTCATTGTGAGGAGAGAGCAAGGAGTAGGAGAGTGCACTCACAGTTCGTCTCCCTACAGACGCACCTCATTTAGCTGTCAGAAATCCCTCCTTCACTCTCTGACTGCTTTTCAGCAGACAACGGCCATCAACAGCAGACAATGGCCATCAAACCACTAAGACGCATTAAAGCAACATGACTGTCGACACATGGTACAGTTTTTAAGACCTGCTGCTGATTGGCCGGTGTGCGATCTGGTCAACATTTGTTGTGCGCAGGTAATTTTTTTTCATTCCCAACTTTTATCTATTTAGCCGTGTAACTAGTCATTTCTCAGTGTCATTTTGTGGAACAAGAGAAATGTTAGCTAAACAGACTGGCAACTGGGCTATTCAAGAGATACCAGAGATCAGAAGGCATGCGTCTTCATTTGCGACACAGCATGGCAGACAGTTTGTCTTCCATTTTTGTTGAATGCACAGACGTTGAGCAGACATTGCACAGCCGTTGCGTGGACGTCTCAGCCTCGGGTCGCTCTTGCGTTGTTGTTAAACAGTGTGATCACAGGAGGCCTGTTTTCTCTCTCTTTCCTTCTCTCTCTATGGTTTCCTCTTTATTGCTCGCTGTCTCTCTCTCCCTCTCTTTTTCTCTTCCATGCTTTTTCTCCCTCTTTCTTTGACCACTCTCTTTCTCTCTGTCTGTACTCTCACTTTCTCCCCTCTCCCACATACATCTAATTTCTCTCTTTGTTTTTGCTCCACCTGCCCTCCTACTTTGCCTTTCTTACAGTCACTCCTTCCGTCTCCCCATCTTAATTTCCTCCCTCTTTCTCTATCTCACTGTTTATCAATGAGGCTCGTTTTCACACAGGGTTGGCTCCCAACTGACCTAGTGATTCTGTTTAACCATAACAGCCCCCCCACACCTGCACACCACTCTTCCTCTCTCTTAATTCCCCGTGTCCTCCTGTCCTTTATTTTGTTTTGGCAACATCCCTTTTACATCTGCTGCCAATTGCAAAAGGAACATTTCTTTTAGACAACCATTGCTCCTCGGTTTAACACAATCTCCTTGTTCTCATGACAGTGTTACCAAGCTGTGATACACACTTAAGTTCCGGACGAGCCCCCCATACACACTGCCAGAGTGATAATGGAGTACTTCATGCATAGAGATGTAAAGATGGCTTATTAGGACCGGCTCCTCTCATGTCTTCCTTATCTTCACTCTCACTTTGTGCTTCAAATTGGCACTATTACATTACCCATCAGAATCCTTCCATCTCGTGCACAGGGCTTCACACCGATGTGGAAACAAAAGGCAAAAAACAACACTGCCACAAGTATTTTATCCCCCCCATCATGCCCATGGACACGCATGAAAACACACACACACACACACACATACACACAGACGCTATATAAACACACACACGCGATGAGAGAGCAGGGTGCGGGCCAGGTTTGTGCAGCCAGTCGGGCAGTCAGTCAGCGAGTCCTGGCTTCAGCCGTATTCCCCGGTCTCCGGCCCCACTCCAGGGAGAAACTGCTAGAGGAGGATCCAGGAGGCCCATCAAAGGTCCATCCACAGCGGACCTCATTACGGCTCAAACCGGCGCAGTCGCTCTCACCACTCTCCCTCTCCGCCCAGCCTCCCTCCGTCCCACCGACCAACCAAACCATAGAACGGTGAGCCCTATGCCCCCCCCCCCCTTAGAAAGGCATGTCAGATGTAAACAAAGCCCTGTGCCAGCCTTTAATTAAATGGATGAGCTGTATTAACATAACCTGAAAGCCACGGCCAATTCTAAAACCCCAGACCCCCCCACCCCACCCTTTTTTGTTGTTATGATCCAACCAGCGAGTGCCAATTGTGGGCAGTATAATTACCATTAGGACCCAGAGCTTCAAGCTTTGATATGGTAACGAGGCCTGAGTCCCTACCCCCCAGCCCCACATCCACCCTCCTCCAAACGATCTCAGGCACGAATTCTCAACACAGGGTTGTCGACACCTGAGGGTGGGGGTCACAGAGTTGGAGCGCTGAGGTGCTTTGAGAAAGAGATCAGCGAGCGACTAAAAGGGGAGGCAGGATGTAGAGGGAAGTGACAGAGTTACAAGTCATTTTGTACTGGGACAGATGAGAAAGTGACTGAAAAAGAATGACAGGCGAGAGAGAAACAAAAAGAAAGCGAATGAGACAGAGGGCGGAGAGAGAGACGATAGATGGAGATTGAGGGGGTAAACATGCAAGGCCAATCTGTCAGATACAGTAACCCTTGCTATTGTCATATGCTAGCTGCATGACTTGCGGCTCTGCTTTAATTATTAATTGCGCTTGTCAACCTAATTCCTCTTTAGCGTCCCTGTCTGCCTGTAATTGGACAGAGAGGCTCTGCTGACTGCATTGTTGTGCTGACACTCTCCTCCCTCTCTCTCCCTCTCTCTCCCTCTCAGTATGGCTTGCTCTCTCACACATTTCTACCCCTCTCCAACTCCCGTCCTCTCCAATCTCTCCCTTCAGGCCAGCGCTGCTCTCGTCTAGGCAGCATCCAGCCTCATCCCGTATCTCATCTCTGAGTGAGCGGCACGACAGACCTGAGTAAGTGAAGGTTCAAGTATCAACACAATAAGTGTGTCATCTAGCCCAACCGATGGACCTTTCTCTTACAAAAAATAGACGTTACCCAATGGTATAAGAGATCTGTTGTTAGTTGTTTGCATGTTTGTCAGTGGTTTTTCTTCTTGGAGGTCGGTAAAGGTTCATGGTTGATCAGGGGCTAGGTCTGTCCTCTCTCCCCAGCTCCATAGCTCCCCAGTGGGGGAGAGGAGCAGAGGGAGCCCTGGCGGATCAGAGGGGAGTCCAGATGGATGCATGCAGTCCCCCATACACACACAAACACACATGCACACACACACACTCTCATGTCATATGTTATCCCATCTGCACTGTCACCAAGCTGCCTGTAACCCCCAGGCCGTGCGGGGGAATGAAACACACACACACACACACAAAGCCTGGGTGTTTTTTGTGTCCGTGTGGAATTGGAGGTGATAATGATTGCAGCCTCTCCTATCTGCTTAGTTGGACACGCACCCCCAAACGAGCCAATGGAGCTACTCCACTGCACGCACACACGCAGACACACACATACACACGCACACACGCACACATGCACGCACACACACAAGAAAACAACAACAACACATTCTGTTTGCATGTGAATAGGTAGGTCTTTACTAAATACAATAATACCAGAGACGTATTGTAATGAGTCGATCGAATTGCAATGGATGTCTGATCAAGGTCTGTGTGGAACCGATAGTAATCCCTGCACTGATTGGGACTGTGACTCTAAATGGAAAGTGAAAACCCAAATAAGACATGTCACTTTCTGTTTGCTCCTACACCCCACCCCCCCAACTCCCCCCACACACACACAGACTCACACATACACACACACGCATACAACACAATTTGATTATACATCACTCCTTGACATGGGCATTCACACAATGCGATGTCACGCACCCATCCCAGCAGAGACTCATGTATCTGCATGTTAAGTTAATGGTTTTAGATTCCATTACAAATCACAGAGCGATTAATTGGAGTGTGTGCAGCTAGGAGGTCCCAGCTCATCGTGTGGCGCACACAGGCAGCCACAGACAGGGAGGGAGACACAGTGAGAGTATGAGAGACATGGGGCTGAGTGGGGGGGTCATGTAAAGACAATTATCACACAAGACTCTCGCGACTCAATGGTTGCATTGCCGGAAATAACAAACACATTTAGATTGTACCATAACATGTTTACAATCACGACCAAATTTCATTTTGCATCCAAGCAATGTCATGCCAGCTTGTTGAGTGGAACACAGAAGTCAATTGTAATGTTTCTCTTGGGACAGATAACCACAGGTAATTAATTAAACACAACAGACAGTGTCAAGAATATTGGGAGGCTGTTTGTGTTAGTACCTCCAGAGAATTCCACAAAACGATTCGGTTGCAGTCTAACAATTCCTCCCTCTAACGCTTTAGTTTTGTTTGTGTTTAATGATCTTAATTGGCTATAACCTCAATCAGAAAGAGAGGTGGAGGAGAGTAAAAATACCTGGTTTTATCTTTTCTTGTTTTCCTCTCTCAGGTCAAGGAGACAGAGTCGCAGAGGAATAGTTTTCTTCTAAAACACCAGAGGGGAGCTGTATCACATGTATACCACAATACTGTGTACACACACAAACATGTACAAACACTGGCTCGTTCACGCACACACGCACACACACACACACAAACGGAGAGGGAGGGAAAAAGGGGAGGGATAGACTGAGAGCTTTTTCTCACCTGAGAACAAAGCAGAAATCAGGTAATGTTTATTTATGAACACTTCTGAAAAACGCGTTGCACCCCGAGCGGCAAAGGGGTTATTGAACATCACTCTGAAGGCCCCATTATAACCACAGGGCGTGGCCTTATTGATGTTTCATTGATGTGCGTTTCATCGCGGTTAGACAACGCTCCCGAGATGGTTTGATCACACAATGACCCGCGCTTTAGGGTAAAACACTTTTTTTTCAACTGTTCGCAAAACCATTGATGTTTCTTCCATGCTCTCGTGTATGTTAGGGCTCCTCACAGGCCCTGGCGCTTTGATAGGAAAGCTGTAGATTATTGATGTCTGATGGATGGGTATCCTGCTCTATGTAGTCATGTAGTCTCCAGGGTGTTGCCTGTGTCAAGTATGGCTTTTCTGCTGCTGTAGGCAATGCTAACTAACAGACTCCAGGTAATTAAGCACAGCATTTCCCCAATACGTCACTCACAATTGGATTGCTGGAGGAGACATGACCATGGTCTCCGTCACTAGGAGCACTCATACTGGGAATACATTGAACATATTGGGCATGTTGGGATTCACACACACACATGCACGCACGCCACACACACACATTAGGGAATACAATCAACATATCTGGCAACTATGAAGAGCTCACACACACAGGAGACTAGAAGGAACGCAGACACACACACACACATACAAGAGGGACTACGAGGTATACCGCCAGGACAATCTGTCGCCCAGTGAGTGGGTGACAGATGATGTGGTCCCACTGTAGCTCAGACAAATAGAGAGATAGAGAGACTTTTGAGTGTTAAAACACGTTTATTGGGTTCATGAACCCAAAATACAACATACACTCAAATAACAAAACAAAAAAAACAGAGACATAGACAAACAGAGAAAGACTGAGAGACACAGTGAGAGACAGAGACAGATTGAGAGAGACAGAGAGGAAGACAGAAACAGAAAGAGCATGAGATGGAATAGAAGAGAGAGGGAGGAACAGGAAGAGCATGAGATGGAATAGAAGAGAGAGGGAGGAACAGGAAGAGAGTGGGAGAAAGAGAGAGAGAAATTGAGAGGATGAAAGAGAGGGAAAGAGCGTGGGACAGAGGGAGAGAGGGTTTGGGTGTGTGTAAGTGTGGGTATATATGTCTGTATATGTGTGTATGTAAACAGTAAATGGCATAACAATTCCACTGTAATAATGCTGTCATTATTGATTCACCATTCAGACTCTGTTACCTTTTCACTGCTCACTCACAGCCAGTATTATATATTATACATGTATATTCAATAAACTGTCCCAAATGTCCCAAATGGCAAACTATTCCCTCCAAAGTGCACTACTTTGGGCCAGAACCCTGTGGGCAGTGGCCAATAAACCAAAGCGCTGCTCAAAATGCGAAGGCGTAGGAAAACGTGCGGCGAGTCGTGTAGTCCCCAGCACATTATGCTAGGGTCCGGAGTTAAAAGCCTCTCGTCCTGCTGGCCCGGCCCGCTGTTTACAATCAGAGCAACAATCACGTCGGTAACCCTTCATATACTTACACCGCTACGGACGACTAAACACACTCTTTGTTAGCAGCCACCACACGTCTGTCGGATTGTATACAAATTGAATGGGTGCGTGTGTGTGTGGTTTACACAGGACCCTGGGCCGGATCCTGGGCTAAGCTCGTACACCGCACTCACAGTCACCATCAGCCCTCCATCTGTTTATATCATGAGCCGCTAGACAAAAACACATGCGAGCGCAAACACACACAGACACACCCACCACAGACACACACACACCACAGACACACACACAGCACAGACACGCACACCAAAGACACACACACACCACAGACACACACACAGCACAGACACACCAAAGACACACACACACCACAGACACACTTGTAATAAGGGAAGAGGATGTCAGTGGTCAAGAGGGTCGCCGGTACTACAACAAACCTGGAGGTCAACAACTTCCTGCTCCACAGGCACCGTTTCCTGTGACCAAGGGAACTGCAGCTAATGCTTCTGACTGCTCTCTCTCTTCATTGGAGACACAGACCGTGAAAAGACGGGAGGTGTAATAATTGAAGGCTAATAATCGTCCAGATAACCATACTAAAACAGTACATATCAATTCAGTGACCTCTTAGCCGAACGTTGTGGCACTTTACTGTGTAACACTGTGAAGCACTCTGTTAAACTGCATCAAGCACTCCATTCCGGGTCGCCATGATCTTTGCTGGAAAGAGAGAGAGAGGAAAAGACAGAGAGACAAAGAGGGACAGAAAACAGCTAACCCATATGTCAGACAATATCATGCCCTGTGAGGCGTACCACCCTAGTGGATCTGACAGGAAAAACAATCTGATTTGGGGACAGAGCTTTCCGGCTGGCCGCGTTGGCAGCTGAAGAGACAGCAGTGACACGCCATGGAGGTTATGTGTGTGCGTGTGTTTGTGGGTGTGTTTGTGTGTACAGTCTGCTCTCTGAAGACCAATGGTCAGGGCAGAGCTCTCAGCTGGCCCTGTATTGTTGCTTTCCCCTTCTCCAACACACAAAGACCCCTCGTCCCTCACCATATGGCTCAGGATGGTTCCTGTCCCCACTCCAGTGTCCTCATAGTTCCCTAAGTAATGTCCCAATACACTGGGTCCTAATAGTCCCCTAACTTCTGTCCCACTCCTTCTGTCCCACTCTAAGTACTGTCTCTCTCCAATGTCCTTATAGTTCCCTAAGTACTATCCCCCTCCAGTCCTCATAGTTCTTTGAGTACAGTACTGTCCCCCCCACTGACCTGATAGTCCCCTAAGTACTGTCCCTCTCCAGTCTTCATAGTTCTTTGAGTACAGTACTGTCCCTCCCCACTGACCTGATAGTATGCTAAGTACTATCCCCCTCCAGTCCTCATAGTTCTTTGAGTACAGTACTGTCCTTCCCCACTGACCTCATAGTCCCATAATTACTGTCCCTCTCCATTGTCCTCATAGTCCCGTAAGTACAGTCTCTCTCCAATGACCTCATAGTCCCCTAAGTACTGTCCCTCTCCAGTCCTCATACTCACCGAAGTATTGTCCCTCTCTAATGTCCTTAGTCCACTAAGTACTGTCCCTCTCCGCTGTCCTCATAGTTCATTAAGTACTGTCCTTCTCCACTGTCTTCATAGTCCCATAATTACTGTCCGTCTCCACTGTCCTCATAGTCACCAAATTACACTCCCTCTCCAGTCCTCATAGTTCTTAAAGTACTGTCACTCTCCACTGTCCTCATAGTCCCGTAAGTACTGTCCCTCTTCACGGTCCCCAAAGTCCCTAAGTACTGTCCCTCTCCAATGTCGCCATAGTACCCTAAGTACTATCCCACTACAATGTCTTGTTAGTCCCTGCAATGATTTTTTACCCTTGTCTCTCAGTCTGCTGATCACAGTCAACACTGAAGTTCGGTCCTAACTGTCCTCAGTACAGTGTTTATCTCTATGTCACTGTCCTGTCTTCCGCCCATATCCTTCAACTGGCTGTTGGGCCTTGGCTAAACACTAAAGGCCTTGCTCCCCCTAGATCCAGACCAGCAATGTGATGGCTATTGGCTGCCCACTGTTCCGCTGGGGCAACAGGCAGGATCTGATAGGCTGAACATGTGGTGTAGTCATGGAAACTAGCCGAAGCCCTGAGCAACCCGGTGAGGGTCACATGAAAGCTACTAATTTAGGAAAGAGGTCGCGGCTGTTGATGTCTTTCATGTTGTGGCCATCCTGATGATTTGGGTGCAGGTAATAGTATCCACAGCGTACACTTTAGTGACAAGCATGGACCTCAGCAGAGCCTCTTTTTAACATGCCGATTATGTCCGAAACTCACACTGCAACAATATCGGTTCACTGGAGGTCATTCAGGAAGTGTTTTTCTTTTTGCCATACGATAGACAACTGAGGAGGGATGCTTGGGATTCAGAAGTAGCGTATGAAAATAGCTGCTGACCTACTAATGTCCCTGGAGAGACGACTTGGCTGTGGACTTGATACCCATCACAGAGAAGCTACACCCTTGAACAGAGAAAGACAGGAAAACAGAGATAGATACAGAGAGTGAGAAAAAAGGGAAATAGAGGTAGACAGAGATAGGAATACACAGAAAGAGAGAGAGAGTGAGAAAGAATGACAAATTCTATATCATACATGAAGGGTCAGCCTGCACAGGTAACAGGACATGATCATGAATGAGAGAGGGTGAAGAGAGACTGAAGGTGGAGAAAAGACTGACTTGAGGGGCAGGGAACCAAGCGTGTGTGTGTGTTTGTGTGTGTGTGCGTGTGTGTGTGTAACTTCCCCAGTGAAGAGTCCCTCTGTAATCTGTATGTTAATACAGTCTGCCTCCCCACTCTGCCTGGCGCTGCTGGCACAGGAGATCAGCCGTTAATAGAAAGTAAATGTGTTTGCAAAAGGGGGACGAGTCACTTGAAAGGGGACTAATTTATTCGTTATTGAGTTGAGTGCGTCTGAGCGTGCCCAGTAGGTCAAGCAGAGGCGAGAAAGGATTGCGTAGTCACCTGCAGAGATGTATACTGAACTACACTCTCTGACCTGTAACACAAACACACACAAATTGTGCAAACGCAAAAGCACAATGACATCATATACACTCAAAGGTAGTGCCAGTAATTCACACACTCAAGCAAAGTGCACATGGACACACAAGCAAACACACACATCAGCAACATTTTACCACTCATCAGCATACACTCACCTCTTTCATATCTCATCATGTTGAATTAAGATGATTAGGGTGTAACTGCCTATATAGATTTCTTGATACTGATTTCAAATGAATAGCGGATTGAGACCTATGCAGCATTCAAGTGCTGGTCGGAAATAGGAGACTTTCTAATCTGTTGAAAATGAAGCACAATTAATTACTTTCAGGTAGCAGGTCATAAATCTGAGAGTCTCCAAGTTCTGACTAGCACATGAATGCAGCAATAGCCCAGAGAAATAGCCCCTAAAGAGTGAAATATTAAAATAGTAAAACAGTTTTCAGTGAGTTTCCACTGTTTAAAAAACATCTCTCTTAGACGAATAGGCTGTGGTAACACTCACTCAGACATTACATTCAACGTACACACAGACAAACACACACACACTCTGAAATCCATTCATTACTATTTAAAAAGGTCACAATTTTCTCTGGCTAAGCGCCCTAGCGCTATTGATAATTTTATGCATAAACAAATGGCAAATTTGTGCCACATAAATATGTATTAGCAATTAATAATGGCCTGTGTCTGAGGAGATGCCAGGTGCATGCCAAATGGGACTGGCTCAGCTGGGCTGGGCTGGTGGCTTTCTGTTATAACGCACTCTCTAGCTTTACTGTTGAAGCAGCACAATGAGCACTTAGGCACACCAGCACAGACACACACTAACACACACAAACATTTGTATGCACACACATACACACACAGCAGCCAAACCAGGGCAGCACTCACTATGGGCTGAAAAGGCTTGGCACAGTGGCACAGGGGCACCGTGATCTCATTGTGCCACCCTCTCCTCCAGCTCCTGTTATACAGCGCTCCATTACAACACCTCAACTTCAGAGGGAGACCATTGCCCGGTAACAAGGTGGAAATGCAAATAGATTCCTCTTTCCGAGCAGGTGGCAGCTTAGAGGTTGGGCCGGTAACCAAGAGGTCACTGGTTCGGAATAGGTCTGTCACATATCAGATTTTCACTACACGATTATCGTGGCCAAAATAATTCACAATAACGATATAATCACGATATCTATAGAAAATGTTGCGTCTTTGCGTTAATTCAAACACCAGTGTATAGGTCCAGACTCGTAGTTTAAGCACATGCATCTTTTTGTCTATAGGTGGGGCTAACTAATAAATTTCAATGCCAATGTACAGGTACAGACTCCAAGTTTAAGCAAATGTATCGTTTGTCTACAGGTTACATGAATAAGCGTTTGAGAAAACTAGAGGTTTTTTTTCAAAAATACAACATCATAATTAACATGATTTCAATATTTCATTTTTTAAATATCACAGTGATCGTCAATGCCGGTATATCGCGAACACCCCTAGTTCGAACTCCCGTGCCTACAAGGTGAAACGTCTGCCTTTGTGCCCGTAAGCAAGACACTTGCTTATGCGTGTCACTCTGGATACGAGCGTTGACTAAAATGAATGGGGTGAAAGTGGTAAAAAAGTATGGCGGGAAAAAAGTGTGACTTTGTAAACAAAGATCTGACCAAATTAGGAGGGGTTGTATTGGTACAGTTTATTAAAAACTAGGTCCCTGAACAGATATTTTAATAGAATTTCGGTAGCACAAATAGCGAAAAATACAAAGCTAAAACTGACTTTCAGAATCTCGCCAGGAGGTGCTGAGGCCACAACACTAGGCTGCAGCTCCTCCAGCACCCCTACTTTCCACGACAATGGATGCACATGAAGTGTTGCAGGATGGACATTGCTACCCATTATTATAATAGCCCTCAAAATTAGTAAATTGGAGGGTTGTTACAAGCTGGAAATGAAGGTTATTTCAACCTTAAAAACAAACAACAACATTAAATGTACCAGGTCTTTTAGGAAATACCAAGGCATTGTCACAAAAACATGTATTTTAGCAGAAATATTGTCACCATGAGCTGGATAGAGTTTTAAGAGATTCAACTTTTAAAGGGAAGATGGCAAACTCCTTGAGATTCCTATTATTTTATTCCTTTAAATAAGACTAGGCTATGATATGAAACCGTTAAATACTAGCCAGGATCTTCATTGAATTGAGCCTCTTATACCTATTATAGCTATCCTCCTATTGCTGTCTAACGCTAGGTAGCTATTTAATGCTAGATAGTTATCAATAGATGTAAAGGAATTTACTGAATTTATTTTAAATAATACTGGGAAGTAGCAACGTATGCCTAATTTTTTTTTAAAAAAACAGATTACTTTTATATACATGGAAGTAGTACATTACATACACAGATCAGCCATAACCTTATGACCACTGACAGGTGAAGTGAATAACACTGATAATCTCGTTATCATGGCACCTGTCAGTGGGTGGGATATACAGTATTAGGCAGCAAGTGAACATTCTGTCCTCAGAGTTGATGTGTTAGAAGCAGGAAAAATACACAAGTGTAAGGATCTGAGCAATTTTGACAAGGGCCAAATTGTGATTGCTAGACAACTGGGTCAGAGCAAAACTGCAAAACTGCAGCCCCTGTGAGTTGTTCCCGGTCTGCAGTGGTCAGTACCTATCAAAAGTGGTCAAAGGTAAGAAAATAAGTGAACCGGCGACAGGGCCATGGCTCACTGATGCACGTGGAAAGCAAAGGCTGGCCCGTGTGGTCCGATCCAACAGAAGAGCTACTGTAGCTCTAATTGCTGAAAAAGTTAATGCTGGTACTGATAGAAAGGTGTCAGAACACACAGTGCATTGCAGTTTGTAGCGTTTGGGGCGGTATAGCCACAGACCAGTCAAGGTGCCCATGCTGACCCCTGTCACTGCCGAAAGCGCCTACAATGGGCACGTGAGCATCAGAACTGGACCACGGAGCAATGGAAGAAGGTGGCCTGGTCTGATGAATCACGTTTTCTTTTACATCACGTGGATGGCCAGGTGCGTGTGCGTCCTTTACCTGGAGAACACATGGCACCAGGATGCACTATGGGAAGAAGGCAAGCCGGCAGAGGCAGTGTGATGCTTTGGGCAATGTCCTGCTGGGAAACCTTGGTTCCTGCCTTCATGTGGATATTAATTTGACACGTACCACCTACCTGAGCATTGTTGCAGACCATGTGCACCCCTTTCATTGCAACGGTATTCCCTGATGGCATTGGCCTCCTTCAGCAGGATAATGTGCCCTGCCGCAAAGCAAAAATGGTTCAGGAATGGTTTGAGGAATACAACAACAAATTCTAGGTGTTGACTTGAATTCCCCAGATCTCGATCCAATCAATCTGTGGGATGTGCTGGACAAACAGGTCCGATCCATGGAGACCCCACCTCACAACTTACAGGACTTAAAGGATCTGCTGCTAACGTCTTGATGCCAGATACCACATCACACTTTCAGAGGTCTAGTGGAGTCCATGCCTCAAAGGGTCAGGGCTGTTTTGGCGACAAAAAGGGGACCTAGAAAATATTAGGTAGGTGGTCATAATGTTAAGGCTGATCAGTGTACATTCAGTACCAGAAAAACAATAAATCAATATTGCAAATGTCGTATTTAGCAGACAATATTTTCCAAAGCAACAAAAACATGTGATTGCATACATTACAATTGAATGTACTGGAAATTAAACCCACTGTCCAACCATTGCATAACAATGTTATAAATAGGCTTTGAAACTTCAAATGAATCAATATGACACACTAAGGTCTATATTCAGATACTCTGCATTCTGTTGTGCACAAAAACCAGCAATTAGCCATATAGCACACCCCCTCATGATGTATTACATTGTCCACCCTAGCAACCATGGGTGTCATCCCGCTATAAACCAATGCAACAAATCTGCTAGCACTGCTAACACTGTCACCAACGTTTGTAGGAGAGCAACAAGTCCACTGTAATTATGTCACTTGTGTGGTTCCATTTCTCTTTCGATTCATTTCTTATGTCATTTGTGTTCTTGCCAAAAATATCATGGAGTCCATGTTTTCGGGACGGTGGAACCTGATGGTGTGTGTTATTTTAGCAGCGTGTCCTGGTAGGATCTCATACGAGGCGAGAAATCTAGCACCCTGCAGAGCGCAATCCCTACAGTTGGATAGACAATTACACACATACACCTTAACTTCCCCACGCTCCTTGAGCACACACACACACACACACAGAGTAAAAGAGATTGAGAGAGAAAAACACATAGGGATGGGACAGAAAGAGGACACGGGCATTCTGTTCCATTGTGAGCAGGTCTTTAATAAGGATCAGATAAACATGACCATTGTGAGTATTGGACAACCTTGTTCTATAAACCATACATGAGAGCAACAGCTGGCCCAGGGTTTGTGTGTGTGTGCGTGCTGGTGCCTTTGTGTATGTGCCTTTGTAATTGTGTGTGTGTGTGTGTGTGTGCTTTTACGTATGTGCGTGTATGTCAATGCGCTGTGTGTATGTATCCATGCATGTGAATGCACCCTTGCATTTATGTGTGTGTATGTGTGGCTTGTGTAATTCTTCCCAGAATGGGATAACAGAAGGATTTGTTTCGGGGCAGAGGGATTAACGGAGACTATCGCCTGGGCGGCAGCTCAGTTCCAGTTGGGTAAAACCTAGGTCCCTAATCACAGCTGTAATCAGACTAGTGTAATATCATAACATTCAGTGACACATCTGCCTATTCATTTGACCACTGATACAATAATAGTGATTACACATCTGTTGACTGGGACTCTATTTTGTAGGACCAGTACTTGTCCTTCAGGTAATCCATTTCACTCATAGCGAAAACGAAACAGAGAGACTGAGACAGAGTGAAAGAGAGAAGGAAAGGAGAAAATCAGAATCATCTTTAATAGCTATGTACATTTATATATACAAATGGGTGGTGAATGTAAAAGACCGTGAAAGATAATAAGACATGGGCCTTGACTGTATGACAGACTTTGATTTACAGTTGCCATACACATTTTCATTATTAGTAGAGTATATCCAGATTCAGGAAGATGAAAAGAGTGAAATGTGCTGCCCAGTGCAGCCATTCCGTTTGTTTGGAGGTGGCTTACTGAGATTAGCAACTTTTGATAAAATCTGTATTGGTTAGAAAGAGGGAGATAGAATAGGAACAGGAGAACAAGAGGGAAAGAAAGTGATGCCCACGCCAATAAACCTCTTTAAATTAAGTGAAAGACCCCCTAGTTTCCTACCCTCATCCACCCCACACACTCCCTAGTAGCTCCAAGCACACACCCCTGGGCAAATTGTACCTCAGCTTCCAACTTGCAGTCCCCCATCCAACTTAAAGCTTGTTTACATTACGCTACTTTCTCAGAGACATTGAATGAGGCGCTCAATATGTTAGTTCTGTAACCTTCCAAATATCGAGACGCCACCTTCTGAGGTAGCGTGGGTCACATTTTCGATAGAGCCGCCCTGGAGTTGTGCAAGTGTGAAGACAATTGTGTCAGAATTGTATTGATCAAGTTAATGTGCAGTGTGCAGGCATATCGCTTGATTTTCCCACGGTTGATGGCCACAATCCTGCGTGGTATGTCTCCTACATGCCGGTGTAAATTCAGACTCTATGGAAACTATTATGCAAACTAAGATAAGCCTATCTAGCTTTTTATTTTATCTCATAATGTAAACAAGCCCTTACTATTACCAACTGACCTCCAGTGAGCAGTGAGCTTCTGACCTGCAGATTACCCTGGTGTTCGCCAGTCTGGGCTCCTCTGTCTGGGCTACTGACTGCGGTTTCCTGTCTGGAGCTCTGGAGCCCTCCGTCACTATGAAAGGTCTATTGTTTGCCATGGTGGTCCCTATAGGAATCACCCCCCTTGACACACACAGACATTTACATAGGCACACACACACACACAGCACCAAAGTTTGAAACGTACACACACAGCAACAAAGTTTGAAACGTGCACACACAGCTACAAAGTTTGAAACGCCAACACATTTCATATCCATGGTTGACGTTTGTCATCAGGGAAATAAACGTGTGGTTGACGTTAAAGCAAACGTCTACATATGAATTGGTGCAGTGTGATACACCTGCATGCATGCGCACGCACACACACACACACACACACACCACCCTCTAATCATGAAGCAGTCAGGGAGCAGGGGGCTAGCGGGGTGGTAAATATTTAGGTGTGGGTTCTGACCGGGTTGTGTAATTCAGCCGCTGCAGCTTCCTTCCTGTCTGACAATGTTTAGTCTCAGTCTGCTGTCGCTCGCTAATTCTCCTTCCCTATTGGTCGGTTTTATCCACCCTCCACTCCCTCTCATCTGTCCGGTTGGCTCCCTGGGAGAAGTTACCCCCCCAGCCAAAGATCTAGGGTCAACTCACTCCATCCCAAACCATAAACATGAAGAAGGGCGAATGTCCAACTGACCACGGATCAGAGTCCAGAGGCGACATGCTACTGAACTCCGGATAAGCCTTGACCGCAACCACTGTCCTCCTCTTCACAACTTAATTACAGGACCAGGATACACGCCACAACACAACCACACACCACAGGCCCTTCCAGCCAGTGGACTCTGCCTAAAGAAAGAACAATGCACTAGAGTCCATTTTAAGTCATTTTAGAAGGCACTCCTACTCAGAGCTTGTCATGCTGATCCCCGGTGGGAACCATTCACGCTCCACGCTCCACGCTCCACCAACAGTCACACAGAACCAAAATATAGTACTGGGCTTGAGGAAGGACGCTGGGTACCAGTGGATCAAGAAAGAAAACAAGAGAATGAGGAGTAGAGGAGTAAGAGGACAAAGAAATGAAACAACATAAGGCCAAGAGACTCAACAGCTGGCTTCAGCTTTACTCAGATAAAGGCCTCTTTATGAAACTGAAGCGAAAAGACATTATTAAAAAGAAAAGGAAAAGGGGGTGTATGAGGATGTATGGGCAGAAAAAAAGATGGTGGCCTAGAGTGTTCCAGAGCCAGTGGTCAATGCAGCATGGAACAAGTACTGCTCCTGCATGGATTTGAATCTGGCCCACTGCTCTTTCATTAAAATCTCTCCTCTACCTTTCACCATTGTCTCCTTAATTAAAGCAGAAATGCATGAAAACCTATCTGGAAAGATGTAACAGAGAAAAGGAAAGTATATTTATACTGCAGGAGAACACGTGAAGAATGTTTAGACTACATGGTATGAGCTACGTGTCATTAAAATCAACACACACATTCAATCACTGTAGCCATGAACAGATCATAACATTTACTGTAATAATAACTGCTATATAATGTTATGTTGTTTCTGCTGTAAACCAAGCATGCTATATAGTTATAGTTTAATGCAATGGTTGGTTCTAGACCGTGTGCTTACAGTGTTGAGGGGAGATAGGAGAGGGAGTAGTGTTGTCTCTCATTCCACCTGTTGCTCTCCTATCTCCTCAATGTGCCCATTAGCTGCACTGACAGCCAGACACACACACACACACACACAGAACCATGACAGGCAGGGCAGACAGGGGGACGGCTGAAATAAAACACTTAAACATAGTGTGGATCTGACAGGGTGAATAAAACACAGACCGCGCGCGGCCGCCATGCGCTACTCTGCTCTGCGCCCTCCTCCTGATGTCTTCATTCATCTCAACTGTCACACTCAGACACCCACAGCATATTTCACTTCCTCTGTCAGCACGATAAATTACAGCTCTCCTGCTCTTCTTTCCTCACTGCTGCACTTCCCTTCTATCTCTCTCTCCTCCCCTCCTAACGTCTCTCTTACTTTTTTCTCACTGAGGCCTCATTTCCACTCTCCAAACTGGCATCTTTGACTCCCTATTACAATTTGTGCCGCTACACAACTGGCCAATAACATCATCTGCATAGTTTTTGTACTGTAAAATATAGACCAGCAGATAACAGAGAGCCGTGATTGGTCAAACAGCACTGGAACATCTCAGAACCAAGAGAGGACACCAGAGCCGCATGGAGACAAGTAGAATGTCTGACAAAAACAGCTGTGGTATGGTGCATTCTCTTACGAATGGGCGGGAGGACAAAGACGTCTCTGTGTGGATGCTAAGTGCCAGATGTGTCGCTAATGAGTTAAAATGTTCCAAATGACCAAATGTAGGAAAACAAAAACGACCTAGGTTTACCCCACAGAGGCTGCACACTATTTCCTAGAGCACTTTTTCTGACCAGGGCCTGTAGGGCTCTGATCAAAAAAGTAAGGCACAATATGGGTTTTAGGGCATCATTTGGAACACCAGGAAAAATGGAAATATTACTGTGCAGGATAGACTTTTGTTGCAACAGTAAAATGTCTCAGTAAGACTCAATGCTCTGAATTAAGCAAATCACAGGTTCAAATCTAATCTGGACAATCGCAGAACAGTTACAAGGGCATAGGTGGATAGATCCTGATTTGATATACATACAGGGAACAAGGGAGGGATTCTCCTTTCTGTATACATTAAATGTATTCTTCCTTATAGCACACATTAACCGTTTCGGTGTCCAATATATACATTTGTTAAATACATAAATAAATATTTTTTTACAACTGTTGAGTTGTACTAAATACAATGCCGCTTTCTTCACCTGGCTGTCATTTCCTGGTCTTTGAGAGGTATACTGAAGACTGAGAGGAAAGATAGACAGAGGAATACAGCAGGTAAGGCATCGGGCTACTGATCTGAACTTTGTGTAGTGAGCTTCCCAGGGCCCAGAGCTGCTGAGGCGTCTCCGAAGTGGGTGCTAGTCTAGAAGTTATGTTCAGTTGCCCTCTAAATCAGGGGTGAGCAAAAAATGTCTGATTCAATTTGCCGTTTTTGGATTGGCTTTAATTTGCCAAACTGTCACGTTACAGAACAGAATGCCATTCAATAAATATTTTTTGTCCAAATTTAAATTGATTACATTTCAGTTGGTGAAGAAGATGAAAATCAAAATAGCTCAAAATGTCATCTCAGCATGTCAGTACTTGACTACGGTTATATGCATGCATTAGGGTCCATACTGACACCTCTCAATGAAGTCTATCATGCACCATTACATTTTATTACTGATGAAAACTTTACTGCAGGCTTCCTCAGTGTTAGGAAGAACTGATTTGGCTATTATGCACCCCACTCATGGAATGCCTCGAAAAGTAAAGTTGCCTTAAATTTGACAACCTGTTGCCCATAAGGAAATGTAAACGTTAAATAAATTATTTTCTTTATGTGTGTGCTATTTAGATGAAATATTTAAAATGTTACTAATTTGTGTTTTTTTTTTAATTATTATACAGGACACAACTGCAAAAGAAACCTGATAACTTTAAATTGGTTTAAAATCGCCCACACATAGTTAGCATTTTGAGAGCCAAAGGAGGCTCAGGTGGCCTGGCTTTAAATCTCTTTTGCTTGCATTCTATTCCATGTACTCTATGTAACTCACCGGAGATACTGGCCTATCTTCAGTCTTCAAATATTAACATTCTTTCAATAATGAGCTTGAGGAGTACAGAGGATTTGATCTTGATTGGCTAATCTATCCTCCAATCACAACAAATCCACAGAACACATCTGAATCAGTTTTTCTTGGGGTCAACAAAATAGTTTGTCAAAAAGTTGCTAACTTACATTCTCGTCCGGGTTTGCATATAGTTTCCTTGCTTTTCACTCTGTAGTGACACCTTGTGGCCGCTTGGGAGTCTGTTGAGTTCAATCGATGTAGAAGGACAGGGAGAACATTCTATTCGGCGCTTAAGAAATCCAGATCACTCCTGCTTGAGTGATCTGCATGATAAGAACCGGAACAATATCAGATGTGCTTCTGATGACATATATAGTTAAAATCCAACTTTCCTGAGTCAGCTCAAATTGCTGCAATGAAGCATGGCGTTAATCACATATCTGAATATAACAATATAGGGAGAAAATCTCAAACTGGCCTCCCAGGAAGCTTTCTTCTGAGTCCGACATACAAGGTGGGAGATAATTTCCTGACGAGTAGCCCTACTTGCTCCTACTTCTCAATATGTTTCATTATACTGTACATGTTAAGCATTGTCCTTTAGAGGAACATGTCAACTCTGTGGCAAAACAATGATGAGCCCCTGATAGGGTTACTTGTATTCATGTAGTTGTATGAGTGCCGGTACTTAAGTTTCCCTTGTTTTGGCCAAGGAGAAATGAAGTCAGTTTGCTGCTATGGGGTTTTGAGACTTGACATTGAAATTTAAAGTCTCTAAATTTGATTTGGACTCTTTGTTGGTTTTAATTGATGACTAATTTTTATGAAATACATGGTGTAATTAACTGTAACTTCAGGTTGGTTATTAGGTAATAATAGTTCTACCTATTGTCTAGTAACAAAGACTGAATAATTGACACCATCTTTAACACCTAAAACAACAATGATTAGTTAACAGCTGAATGTTTGTTTTTGTTTACAATTCTTATTATTCTCAATGATCAATGATCAAACCACTGTAAATCCAGCTGCATATTGAACGTTGAGACTGTTCAAAGGCCAGTCTCTTCGGCAATGACAATCTTTTCACACACGGTATGAAGGGTTTACAGAGAAGTATCTGCATAAAACTCTTAGCCATAGTATATATTGGCCTTATACCTCAAGACCTCAAGGTCCTTTACTGCTATAACCAATTTCCAACGCAATTACATCAGTAAAATACATGAACTGTCTATATTTTTTCACACCCATATTGACTAGCTTGACTAGCTTTCAGTCAATGAGCATTCAGTGTTCGGACTAACCAGTTTATTAAATGAGAGTACATAACAGTTTGACATTATGTCAATCTCCCCCTTCCCCTCCCCCTCCCCCCCAACACCTCCCACACCCTGCCCCCCTCCCGGGGTTTTAATTCCATCTCAGCCTGGTAACAAACCCTCGTTAAAGCAGATTAATTCCACAAGAGGATTAGTCTCTTTTATATTAGATAATGGAAGCGAGGAGAGAGAGATGAAGGAATCCCATACAGGCATGGATGGTTTGTGTTTGATCTCTCACACACACAAACACACACACACACCCACACACAGCTAATCCAGGGGCAACACATGTAGGTTAGGAAGGGAAGTACGCATGCGCACGCCATCAGCAACAACTAGGCCATTGTCTTTGTCTTCAGTGACATTGGATGGGAAATGGACTGACCCGATAAAAGGGAAGTGCATGACATGCAAACCTCTTCAGATGTGTGAATGTGAATGTGTGTGTCCGTCTGTGCGTGTGTGTTTGCGGGGTAGGTGTCTGGGTGTCTGTCTGAGTGTCTTTGTCTTTCTGTATTAGGGGTGTGAACCTGTGACTTTTAGCTGCAGTCCAGTGATGGTAAGTGTTGTGGTTTTCATGGCACATCTGGCACGTCTATTTTCTCCACAGACAGCTCACCGAGTGTGAAAAAACCCTGTTAGGAACTGTGTCTCTGAGCCATCAAGTCTCCTTGCAGGCTTCATTTAGTTGTCTGTTGTTAAATAGATCAGAGACAGTACTCCATGGCTTCAGGCTTTTAATATACTGTGATTGGTGCATGTCCTACAAGGCTTTTCTAAAGTGTTACTAAACAATGCTCAGGTAATTCATATTAGAATTACCTACCAGGTAATTCTAATGTGTTACTATACAATGTTCAGTTATAAATTCATTATTTGTTCTGCAGGTAATCACCATATTGCATACATGTAAATCAGATGTAAATCAGTTTGCTTGGTGTTAACTTCCAACTTAAATTCCTCTGAACACCTACTCCATGTAAACACTTAGCACAGTGAGGTTTTGTGAAGGTGCCTCCACAAAAACCTGTGGGAGCCATGTTATTGACTTATGGGCCGTGACATGGTGTGAAAGGAAGACGCTAAAGCCCAAATCAATCAGGTGTGATCCGTGTCATATTTAATTTTTCTTGCCCTGACCTAACTTTACAGCCACTTAATGGACAAGTTCCTGAAAACACACACACACACACATGCACACAACCAAATAAAGAGATGCCTATCCTGCTTTTCCTACTCAGTCCAGCCTAAATTAATAAAAAATCTCTCACTAAAGAAAATGCAAAAGTATTTAAATGTTTGACACTACATTAAGCTGGTTTATGAATTGAAGCAGGAGTTGTGTATCTCATGAAGCTTTGAGGGAATTACTTTGCAGCAACTTTTCATATATAGCTTTCCCATATATATCTTTTTTTTTTAAGACGAGCATTCTTTAAACATTGAATTACCTTTAGAGGCCTAATTAAATGTTTCCTGTCAATGACTGCCTGCTTTTGGGTTTTGTTGTGTTTGTGTCTTCAATGTCAGCTTGAGTTCCTCCACCCAGACACACAGACACCCAATGTCTACCCTGGCCCCGAATATCCATGAAAATATGTACACCAAAGATGTAAAAGAGTTAAAGATCATTTTTATATTAATATGGACATTATCCATGCATGGACAAATCCAAGAAGAGTTTAAGGCCTGGGATATTATCAGAAAAAATGAAAATGAAACATTACCAAACACTGATATACAGATGGGCAAGAACAGTCACAAACCACAAATACAAAATAATACAACTCAAATTGTGTTTAGTTTGTCTTTGTGTGTGTTTGTGGTTATGTGTCTGTGGGTGCTTTAGAGTGCATGTGGTATAGGCACTCTAACTGTAAAAGGCAAATCTAGGAACTTTGCTTTGAAAAGTCTCAATGCCTGCAACCCGCTTTAAGATTGAATCCAGCCCTTAATGGATACAAATGTATACTGTACACACACACACATGCACAGGCCACACACACTTAAACACCCTAAAACAGAGGAGAACGCTCCCACTCAAGGGGGGGGTCAGACATCCCTGTGCCTCCTCTGTCTGCCGTGTAAATCGCAGCAGGGACTAATTATTATCATTACAGCTGTTTGAGAAGTGTTTCCAAACAAGCCAATCAAAATGTGTCTTTATAATTAGCGAGAAGTAGCAGCAGTCATCTCTGTCTGCTGCTTTCCTGCTGATGCATGCGTGTGTGTGTGTTTCTGTGTGTGTGTGCGTATGTGTCAGTTTTGTATGTTTGAGAGCGTGTGTATGTGTGTGCGTGTGTGATGGATTTGAGAAGCAGGCAGCTAGGAGATGAATCAGATCGTTCTCCCTCAGGAACCCAACCTGTACATTGTGCTCACTGTGCAGGAGAGACAGCTTGAGTGAAAACAAAACTGACACAAAGCGTTTGAAGCAGAAGAGAAACACAACAACCTGTCAACAGAAGAAAATGCCTCTAATTTCTCTGTCATCTGCCAGCAGTTTAACAACAGACTAGAGAGAGAAAGAAATATAGATAGGGAGAGAACGAGGGGAACAGAGGAAAAGAGAGGAAGCGTTCTGCCCCCACACTCTTCTCCTTACAGCCTTTTAGAGAGCGGGAAGGAGAGCTGGAAACAGAGAGCAAGACAAAGAGAAAGAATAGTAAGAAAAAAGAAGAGAAAAAGAGAAGATAACGCATGTATTGACAGAGAGTGAAGGAAGGAACAAGAAATAAAGCTATCCTCCCTCCAATGATCTCTGCACTTAGACAATCACACAAACGAGTTAGTAGGATGTTCCCAGAATGACAGGAAGTTCGGGCATGGTTCCCTGGACATCATAAGGACCTTTCTTGTTGCCTGGGACTAGTCCAGTGTCTATGTAGGGACAGGCTCTCATTATTGCTTTGGTGAATACACTATCCATATACAGTATTGGTTCCACTCACACACAGCCAATATACTAACCAGTCAGACTGAGCCATAGCAGTGCATAAATTAGAGGTAGAAGTCTCTGGTCCACATCCACAGAAAGACAGAAACAGGCTTTAAGTCAGTGTGTTCCGATTCTGTCAGCATGTCGTTTTTCCAGGGTATTATGTGTGCGCGCGTGCATGCATGAGCAAATGAGTGTGTTTTCCATGCGTCTGTCCCTATGACCTCCATAGCTCATCCCCTAAGCCTTGACGGTCAATCAATATAATAGAAGTTATGTTCAGACAACCTCAACAGCATTCCAAAATGCTGCTGTGAAACAGCAGGGCCTTTTAGGCTTAACTTAAACGTGCACTGTGTGGAATCCTGCTTCTAAAGTTTACAAGTCTGAAAATATTAGCTAGTCCAGGGTGGTTTAGTGTGTGGGAGATTGTACTGCAAGTGTCCAAAGCGAGTATAAAGAGACTACAAGTCAATGCAAGCTAATATACAGGCCGAAGTTTCAATTGGGGAATATCTCAGGAACTTGTAACAATTTTGTAGAAACAAATATTTTAAACATAAACCTAGAACATTAACTATAGATGTGTTGGTCATTTATTCTTTGTGCTAGTAGTACAGTAAAAGTCTTACATAAGGCCCTTTTGGAGAAAAAAAACTGAAAACCTCTTATCACATATCATAAAGGTAGACTCAGAACTTTAGAACAGTATGTTAGACACATCAACTGGAAGAACATTGGGAAAGTAAATGTGCTTTGAATGTTGTTAAACATGTAACCCCAATTTTATGATAGGATATTTTCCCCCAGTTTCATACATCCTAGAGGGTCTAAGTTAAAACCCATTTAGCATCATTCACACCCTCTAAAGCCTTAGTGCCACCCATCTCTTCAAGGACAAATGTGAGGCCAGGGGTACTGCGTAGTAAACAGTAAAATATTTTAACACAGACATTTGTGAAAGCAATAGCCTAACATACAGAGAAATCCAAGGTACAAAAACACTGGATTTTTTTCCTCTGCCTATTTCCTTATCTAAGTTTGATTCAGGTCATGTTGCTCTTCACATTGTTTATAGTAAAAGGAATTTCCCCAGGTTTTAATTTTCCACATTGTATTGTATAACATGAAATCAAAATGGATTCAATCCCTTACGGATTTTGTCACTAAACATTACAAAAAAAGCTCATACTGTCAAAGTGAAATATAAAATCTACAAATTATTCTAAATTAAAGACAAATACAAAACAGAAAAGGCAAACGGTATTTGTTAGCTAGCAAAATGCAACTAACATGACAACTCCATTCAAGAGATCGAAATGGACTGAGACAGCAATAATTTGAGGTATCCACAGACATCAAGACATTCCTTTTTATAGACAAGTGAAAGTATATATGGCACATCTTTTCACAGACTCATCACAAAGTGCACGGTTCAGCATTGTGAGCAAAGCACAACATTACCACCTCCTCTCATAGCTAACTAATTCAAGTGACAACTCGGTGCATTGCAAAAGATAGTGCACATTTGCGACCACAACTTTTTTAGTTAGTCTGACAGATGACCCAGACAGTAAGCTGGCTAGTTAGCTATGGTAGGAACTATAACTAATTAGACGACTATAGGTAAACTATGCAACTCTTTCCATTACGAGCAAACAATAATTCCAGCTCAACAATGTACTAGTCTATCAAATGATAACTACATAGGGTTGCTATAGTCATGTACAAGACATTACCCAAGGTTCAGAGCATTAAACATGGACAACACTAAACACAGAGGTCTATACTTGATCTTCACCATAATAGTATTAGCGCTTTCAAAGAGCACAGATATTTCCAACTCTATCACAAAACATGAAACATTTTCATTTTTAACGTGAAAAGTAATGGCTTGGTGCTGTAATTTTGAGTGATTTAATTAATTAAACTTAAAAAATTCAGATGACACCATACACTTTGTTGTCCGCGGCCGTTTCAGTAGGCTGCTTCAGACGGCTTCAGGAAGGCCACCGACAGCTGCTATGGTTTCTGATGGGTTAACCTGCAATAGAAACTGAACATATACTGAAAATATACCAGTTCACTTTTCATAATGGTACTCCACTTCCACCTGGCATCCTGGCTGAATCTAATTACATCTCTGCCAATTTAAGTAGGTTCTTCCCTATCATTATCATTAGGAGACTGCAACATTTTAAATACCATTGAGGACAGAGTTCATGTCCTCTGTATTTTCATACAATGTTTGTAATAAGTGAACTGATAAAAATCTAAACCAAAGATTTTGTATAATCAGTGATCACCACCTGCATGCATGAAGCCTTCGCCGACATGATGCGTGTTTGTTGAGATGTGAAGCCATCTAGTGATCCCATAAGTGATCTTGATTTTATAAAATATTGTTTAGCAAAGATGTTTGCGCGCAGGTCCTTTGATAGTGTTGCTCCAGGTGATGAGTATTTGTTGCAGTGCTGGATTAATTGTGTGAAGGTAGTCAAAGATTTTCAATTAATAAAACATGCATGATTGTTACATAGAGAAATATAATTTTTTGTTTGTTTTTTCACAATAACTTTTGGGTAACAAGTTCAGTATCTAGAGATGATGTTAGCTGGCTGGTCTGCTTGCTCGCTCGAAGCGAAAGGGCAGAGGCTTGCATCAGAAAAATACCACGTGATGGCGAATGTCACAGATTTCAGAACATGCTTGTTTTAAAAGGCTTTCCAACTAGTAGGGCGTTCCAAGCCTTTTCATCGAGCATGGCCGGGAACAGAGCAAATCTAACCCACAAAACTAACCCTAAAAGGAAGAAAGAACATTTGCCTCACGTTAAGATTACGGGTGTTGGGTTAAATAGTATGATTAACCTTAAAATCACAAGGATTGCAATTGATCAAAAACAAGACATGATTCATTTACAATACTGAAAGTTGAGTAGGCTATTTAATATATTATAAGCAATAAAAGTACAGAAATTGCACAGAATCGTTAAACATTTGTTCTTATCAACGTTGCAAACTACTGACAAAGCTTCTTAGCCATATAGCCAAATAACCTATTTATTTTGCCATTAAATCATTCCACAGCATTATACAGATGCAAATATAATGCATTTGATATTGCATTATTTAATGCTAATTAATTACGAATACAATCACCAATCAAGCGAAAGGGCCGAGGCTTGTATCCGAGCAACAATATCACGTGATTGATGACGTTTGAAGCTTCGGACGTCACGCAACCATCTAACGTTTTTTTTTTTTCCAAGACATGTCGCTTTCCAACCATGCTTTAAAACATATGAAACTAAATTAGTCTACAGCCTAATTATCAAGAACTAATTACATTTATAAGCTGGTCAAAATGTTTCTGCTACACATCATTCATTATCAATAACAAATGGGCAGGCCCAGGACCATAGACTATTCTTAAAATTTCCTTGTAATTTCGGTAGGAATGTCACCTAGCAGGTGGCTCAATGCCTAGAAATGTGGACGGCTATGCAGTTATTTTACAAAGCCCGGTTCGAGTCCCAGTGATTAGTTTTGATATATGTTTTAGATGATTACATTGGCAACATTGCATTTGTAATTCCTACGTCAGGAATATTTGCTCAGTTTTTAATATCTTAAATCAAGCATTGGATCCACCATATTTTATGAATGTTTTCTACAGCGTTTCTCTCAAAGAGATGTATCATTCAGATGTATGATCACCAGGTGATTAATGACGTCCGAAGCTTTGTTTGATCTCTACTGACGGACACCGAGACTTTCCTCCTTGCCCAGTTATTTACAAGTGCTTTCCATCTGTTGGATAGCTAAGAAGTTGGTAATGAGATAATAATTTGAAATCGCTGTCACAGTGTTGAATCCAGTTTTAGTTTAGGTTTTATGTACAAGCACACTGATTGAAATTATATTTATTTTCGCATGAGTTATGTTAATATTTTCTCTTCCGTAGCCTTAATAATACCAAGGATGCAAACATTTTTTTAATTATTGTTCATCAGGAGATTGAACCAAATTCTCAGATCGAGGCACGCGTTGAAATGTCAACCCATTCTAATCCAAGCAAAAGGGCCGAGGCTTGCATTGGTTTAATACCATGTGACTGATGACGTCCGAAGCCTCGTTTGATCACGTGCATTTTCAAAAGCCTCTTTGGAAAATGCAGGCTTCTATGGTTGTTTGGTGCAGTTCGGTGTCTGAGACTTTCGAAAAGCAACCTTTATTGCTCACTTTATTTAATCATTTATTTTAATAATTTGTCAACATTACTAGCTCATCAATGGCGCAATTGGTAAGGTTGCTGTCTCTGTCTTTTTCTACTAGCTGTGGTGCGAGATCGAATCCAGATGGTGTTTAACATTTTGAGTGCAAACGATACTGTTTATTGTTCTTTGAAGAAATTGTTTTATTTTGTCTATTTTATGTCAATCTTGCCTTAATAATACAAAATATTAGAACGGATTCATAGCTGAAAAATGATAGCTGGAAAGGCAAGAAGAACATTGGACACGAACCGAGCATTTTAATTCTCCCTCAGAAAGCACACACCTAACCACTGCGCCACGTAGCATACTGTGGAATAGAAATCAATGTCAATACTGAACATGTGATATTTATTCCTGATTAGCTGACATCAATGTGCAGTGAGTTTAAAAGCCTTGAGAGATTTAACAGTTTTTCGGCCGATTTGACGAAAGCCTTGATTTCCCATCACTACCAGATAATACAAAGGATGTAAATGTTTTTAAATGTTTATTGATCAGGAGATTGAATTATCTGATCGTCAATTGCTTTGAAATTTCAACCCATTTTAATCCATGCCAAAGGGCCGAGGCTTATGGCGCATTCCATTTGTACTTCAAGGTCAGAATTTCCCAGTTCCAAGTTGGAAGTTTCAACTGGAACGTCCACTCAAATCGGAATTCCAACTCGGAAAGTCAGAAGAACCCCACTAGCCCCAAGTTCGTAATCCAAGCTGGCAGCACCTTGTATCAACAGTAAAACTGACATTATATTGCCGTGTTCCATTTACCTCGGAAGTCGGAACTTGGAACTGAGAATGACATTACAGCCGAGTTAACCCAAGTTGACTGCGTTCCAAAAGTCCAAGTTGGAAAACAAGCCTTTGTTGCGCTTGCCCTTTCTGTTGATATAAACGCATTTAAGTGGTATTTCACGCATATAACACTGTAGCAACATGACCACAGACAGCAGTTAGACAGTACTAAAAGTGTATGACAATTTTAATGAGAAACAAATAAACAGAATTGCTAAAATAAACAGTAAAATTACAGCTTTCACTCACTGTTGATACAAGGTGCTGCCATCTAGGATTACGAACTCGGGGCTAGTGGGGATGCTCCGACTTTCCGAGTTGGAATTCTGACTTGAGGGGGCATTCCATTTGAAACTTATATGGTTTCTATGGTTGTTCGGATTGGTTCAGTGCCTGAGACTTTCGAACAGCAGCCTCTACTGGTTACATTATTTAGTAATTCATTTCAAAAAGCTGTTAGATTTAAAAGTTCAGCAATTGTGCAGTTGGTAGTGCTGCTGACTCCCAATAGCTTACTAGTTATGGTGCGAGATCGAATCCAGATCATGTTTTAATTGAGTTCAAACAAGTGTTTATTGTATTGTATAATATTTTGTATATGTTATGACACTCTTACCTTATTAATACAAAACATTAGAACGGATGCAGAGTTGCTAGGTTAAAAATGCTAGGTGGAAAGGCAAGAAGAACAAGGGACACGAAGCAGGCATTACAATTTCCCTTCAGAAAGTGCATGCCTAATCACTGTGCTACAAAGTAATGTTGGATAATGTGGAAAAGACATCTATATGATCATTCAACATTGGAAATGTATTCCTGACCAACAGGTGACACCCCTGTGCAGTGAGTTCCAAAGCCTTGAGAAATCAAACTGATTAGAACCATTTTGATGAAAGCCTCAAACACTTCAGAAAGCCTCAGTTGCCCATCACAAATTGAACCACAATCTATGTGTCATGATTGATGGGAAGCAAGGAGACATGGAGCAAAGTGAGGTTGGTTAAACATCCTTTAATTCTTTCTTCATCTTTTAGTATCAAATGAAACTAAGGTGCCCGCCAACTGTGAACTGCCATGTAAGAAATAACACAAACAATGAACCACAAACTGAGTATTATAAGGGCAACTTAAATAGGGTCTCCAATCAGAGGTGACGAGGGACAGCTGCTTCCAATTGGGGACACTCAGAAAGGGAGCACAGAGATTCCACAAGGCACCCCTGTGGTCAGGTCCTGTCTCTAGTCCCCAGGTGCATAGAGATGCCTAGAGGACCCCAGCCAGGACCTGACACCAAATATTGACACATGAATGTATTCCAGTGAATTACAAGGGTAGGGGTATATTGTTGGGAGACTCTCCTTTATCTTTATACAGTAACATTGAATTTCTTCACTGACAGGAAATTAATACAACCAACAAAACTAAACTTTTGGAAAGACAGAAAAAGAAAGATGAGGTGATGAAGTATACCCGTGTTTCCCAATCCTGCTCCTCGGGACCCAAAGGGGTGCATGTTTTTGCCCTAGCACTCACATTCTTGATTCAAATGTTGCCCTAGCACTCACACACTTGATTGAAATGTTGCCCTACCACTTACACACTTGATTCAAATGTTGCCCTAGCACTCACACACTTGATTGAAATGTTGCCCTACCACTTACACACTTGATTCAAATGTTGCCCTACCACTCACACACTTGATTCAAATGGTGCCCTACCACTCACACACTTGATTGATGTAATCAACCTATCATCAAGTCTTTAATTTGAATTAGGTGTGCGAGAGTTAGGGCAAAAACTAAAACATGCACCCCTTTGGGTCCAGAGGACCAGAATTGGGAAACACTGGAGTAGAGAGTGAAAGAAAGAGAGAAGGGCAGGGCTGCCATGCCAGGATGTGACAAAATCCATCTACTTCTCACATATGTAATAGAACATATTTATATTTTTCAGAAAATCTGCCAGGGGTGTCCAGACAGGGATCACAGAGAAAGGAAAGTTATTGCCTGTCTTTTTGACTGGTCCATAGATGCATCCCCAATTGGTTGAACTTGGAAGTGTTTTGTATCAATTCAAGTGATTAAAGAGCAGATGTTTTTCTCATGGGATAAATTAAATATTTCAGTCATAAAGACTTTAAAGCATTAGACATTTTTTGTAATGTATTCAGTTATTTTTGCTCTTGAAACTAAAAGAAATGCATAGATTTAAATTACTGAAATCAAAATCTTCTTGGGTGGTGAGGCTTGCTGCGACGCATGACCTCTGTATTTCTGGGGTCAGCCTTGTTTTTTTACCAAAAGGCAGGCCACAATATCCATCATTCTCAAATGATGTTTAAGAGTCAACATTGCACAAACGTCCTCCGGAAAGTACAGTAGTCACAGCAGCAGCTAAATGCAGGACAGCAATTTTGTTCATTGAATGTAGTAAGACATTTGTCATTTTCCAAAGATCTTTCAAAACATTTGCAGTAGTATCAGGTCTACACACAGTGACCAAGAAAGCATAGACCTTTGTTATGGCAGACCAATGAGAACTCATCTTTCTGCATGTACATGTTTTTCTATCCTTGTCGGAACAAGAATACTCCAAACCCTACCTTAACCTAACCTTAACCCCAATAACTTGCATTTTATAAATTTAGGAAATTTTTTGGAAAGCTGGAAAAGCTTATTTTCACAGACACGCAAACCCTAAACCTAACACTAGCCTTTTATCAAAATGAATACACTTTTTATTGTTTACCCACAATTTGCAGAGGATTCTGTCCCCTTTTATACATAAAAAACGTGCATCTACGCACACACATTCTTGCCCAGATATTGTCAATTTTTACAGGTCCCCACTGAATTGTTATTTTCTGTATCTGTTGGACCCTACAGCACTCGAAGGCCATTCAGAAAATAGGCTTCTCATAAAGTCAGGTCAGAGCATGGGTGGGAGTGTGTGCATACATGTGTTTTCCGTGATTGTCCCGTTTGTGTGTTTGTGTCTGGTAGTGGGTGTGTATGTAACTCCTGCCATAATGAAGATCTCGAGGTCAAGGCAAACTTGTAAAATAAATCACCACTGTACGTCAAGCAAATGGCCAGGACAATAAAACCGTTGCCTCAATCAAGTCAATAAGAGTGAAGTGCTACAGATTGCATCTCCCCAGCGACAACACGGGCATGTTACGCAGCCTTGGCAATCGATGGATCTATAGAAATGGAACCATTGTTTATGTTGGACAACATAGTTTACTGTCCCCCATCAACGCTTTATCCGAGTTTTCTGGCCTTGAGAATGGTATTCATAAAGTTTCTCCGAGTATGGGCTGGGATCAGGTCACCTCTGTCCATATAATCTTTTTTATTATGATCTAGACTGAAAACATGCATCCTCGATGAAACACTTCAGCATATTCAGATATGCTGTTGGACGATTGTCCCAAGCATCTCCTACCTATGCAGAGTATACTGGCCTGTGTAGCCATTGAATTGTATAGACCATGGGTAGTAAATGCGTGCGTTTGTGTATGTGTGTCCTCGTGTGTGTGTGTCTGAGTTTTAGACCTGGGGATATGGAGGAGATTGAGCCAAACAACCTGACAGCTGTCAGTAGGACCCATTTCAGCTGAAACTCACACACACAGCTACACCTACACACATGTCAATTAGTGTCCAGAATGAAAAGCAGAGCTGTGAAAGATGATTGGGTCCCTGCAGCCAATGTCAGAATGATGCAAACCAATAGAGCACCTGGCAAGATGCACACTCGTGCACACACTCACACACTTTCACACCCACATGCTTTCTCTCTCACACACGCACACACTCTCAAAAACACACGCACACAGTCCTGTTCACACAAACACACACACACACACACACTCACAATAGCACTCCATAGGGAGAAAACACATGACAAGACATGTCTCTAACATTTGACCCACCAACTGTAGAAACAGTTCATTTTTCTGTTCTTGTTTTCTCCACTGATGACTTTGTCCTAGCTGAACCAAAGCATGGTTCAATCTCAGTTAGAAGCAATCTGTCTGAGAGGCTGGCTGAGAGGGTGAGTGCACCAGTCTCCGTCTAAAGAAGAACTACACTACAATAAAGCATGACCACTGGGAGACACAGGCAGACAGAGACATAGACAGACAGCTTTGGCAACTTTAACAAACGTTTCCAATTACTGTAAAGCCCCTTTATTGAAATAGAAATTGAGGACGAGAGAAAGATAGATTGAGAGAGGGAGAGAGAGAGGAGAGAAACTGATAACCACTGAGAGAGGGGATATGAGTGTAGGAAAAGGAGGGGGGAAAGGAAGCACAATAACACTACAACAAAAGAGCCCCACCAAAAAAAAGGAAATGTAAATCCTAGAATGAAACGGAGGGAGAGAACAGATGAGAGAAACAAAGTAAGGACATTCATTAAAACTCATCAGATTGCCTTCCTGTCCTATCAGGCAGCATCAAACCAGCATGGAGCGATCCGGAGGGGGACTACAAAGTGTCTCCGGCGGCCTACAGAAGGGAGGTTTTGATCACGCTAATTAAAAGCCATTTTGTTTAAAACAAACAGGCACAACTCTAATTGGCTCTTTTCCATAAGAAAGGGAAGATGTTGAAAGTGAAAGAACGCACAAGGAAGATCAGAGAGTGAGCTCTCAGGCAGACAAAGCTAGCTTGCTCTCACACACAACAACCCCCTCCCCCCACCCGTGACAATTGAACCCCCAACCCTAGCATTGAAAGCACCACGCTCTTTAGTGAATCCCACGTTACAACCCACCACACACACACACACACACACACAAGGAACAAGCTCACCTGGCACAAAAGATCAGATGGAACATTTGGTTGAGACACACAAAGTTTGAGTTAAAACATTAATCACATTTTGTCCCCCGACAACGTTCACAAAAGTGTGCGAATCAACAAAGTATCCAAGACTTTCCACACTCCCTCTGAACTACAAGAAAGAAAAGAAAAAAGTAAAAAAAAAAATAAAAAAAACATATATGCGAACCACTTCAGCAATGCTCCTGAGCGCCAGCTGTGGGATGCAGACAGTAGCCAGCTCACTGCGCTTGAAGTGAAGAACAGATCGTATCCTTCCTCTGTGGCTCATTCTGATGCTAAGATGATTACCAGAAGCAAGACGCGCTGGGAACTGCAATTGTGCTTGTTTTGTGAAAATGGACAACTGACTTTACGAGTGGGAGCAAGTTCTCTGTAGACACTGCCGCTGGGTCAGTTTTGCCTATTTCCATTGTATGGATGAAGTTATGAGCAGTGGGCTGACCCAACCCTAACCCTGAGAACGTCCATGGTTTAGCGAGAATGAGGTTACACCATACTGGTCAAAGGTCAGTTGGGAGTTTTAGCTCTAGCAGGAAAAGTTAGGATACAAGGATGGAAATCTGTTTTTAAATCAAAAAGTAGGAAAACGGTAAGAGATCTAGAGGCTCTCACAAGATGAAAGTTTGCGGCGTAAGTGGCGTCTTCCATTTTCGCACACGCACACACTTACATCTATATGAACCAGCAAACAATCACCATGTAGTAGATTACAAGTCTACCACACAGCAGTCCAATCATCCCTCTTGTGAAAACAATGCTGAAGATACAGCGGTCGTCCAATCACAGCGAGCGAGGCCGATTGAAACAGACAGAGCCATCGGAGCTTGTGGAAAATTAAACACCCAATCATCGGGAAGCATCAATTCACAGCAACCAGACTTCTTTTCTCCTACCTCTTTTGTGTTCGCTATTCCAGACAAGTGCAATGACTGAATTACACACACATGGCATAAAAAAACACTGAGACACATTTAAAACACATACACAATACATTCCATTAGAGTTTCTGAATAGAAATGTTCGGTTATCTATATGATAATAGAGCGAACGTCTGGCTCTCAACAATATGTGGGAACGCACAATGCAGAGCATAGAAGCCCGCGTCTAAAGACAAAATGATCTGTAATACAATCTGCTCGATAGATTGCCAACTGTCATTATGCGGAGAGTTTGGTCTCTGGATTGCGAGACAATAAGAGCTCCGGCGACAAAGACGATGATAGTCTTTTCGTTAGCGAGCCGAGTCGCTGTGCTTTGGCAGAGAGAGAGAGAGGAGGAGGGAGGGAGAGGTCCTGGAGGAAGTGGTGCGAGGGGGAAACGCTGGGTGACAGGTACAGTCGAGGGAGTCACAGCCTAGCCACTGGCGATTCGTACATTCATATGGGCAATTTAACATACATAACCGTTTGACATCTTATTTGGACTTGCAAGGCCTGAGTGGCAGTCTGTGTGAGGGTGCCTACATGTGTGTTTGAGATTAAGGATTGCATTATTTTAGTCATTAGTGTTCTATCTGAAATGTAACTTATATTTAACTCAACCCTCCCAAATTGGCAAATTGGCTGCCATATTGCTGCCATATTGGATACCAGGGTCGCAATTAGGGTTAACTGTCTCACATAAAGATAAAGTAACAGTCTTTTAGATCTCGGATAATCAATCTAGCAAACTTTTGGTTAGCGGTCAGAATCTCTATTCGGTAGGCTACCTGCGTTTGTGGAATGCGCGTTATACCTTAAGTGCCTGATTCTCATGCATTGTACAACCTGGCCCACTACAGAAGACATGTATGGACATCTTGTAGGACAGTTAAGAGAACAGAGTGAGAGGAAAAGTGGACCGCCAGAAATCACAAAGGAATTCCATTTTTGCTTGGCACATTAGATGTATTATTAATCCAATTTTATGTGGACCCTTACATTTTTGAAGAAAATCACATTGAGCAAATTAATGAGGTAAACGTGATGATCCACCATGATCAAAGGCAATCGGTGTTGAGCAAGTATAGCCACCAATTAGTAAAATAAGCCCGGGAAAGGGACTAAAATATGCGTTGAGCATCCTGATGAAAAGACGAGGTCATAAAGAATGGACTCATTTCACAAATGAAATGTTGTGGTTTGGCACTGAAGACAGGAGAGAGGCTAATATGTGCTTGCTTTGGGGGGTAGAGCAGAGTAGAGAAAGGTGGAGACGGGTCACATTAGAATTTCCCCTCACCAGGAGCGTGTAGTCTTAGGGCTTGTTTACATTACACTACATATTCCGAGACCTATCAAAGAAAACTGGAGACATTAGATTATTTTGTTGTGTGTACTTGCAAATATATATTGATAGCTTGAGATGCCACCTTCCGAGGTAGCATGCGGCTCATTTTTGATAGATTCCTCCTGGAGTTTTGAAAGTGTGAAGGCAGTTGTGTTGGAACTGAGTTCCTGTGCAGAGTGCACGCATATCATTAGATTTTCCTGCGATTGACGGCCACAATCCTCCATGGTATGTCTCAAAAATTCCAACGCTATGGAAATTAGGCAAACTAAGGCCTTGTTTACATTACAAGAAGCAGAATAAAATACTAGATAGACTTATCTAAATTTGCCTAATAATTTTCATAACGTTTGAATATAAACCGGCATGTTCGAGGCATTCCACCCAGGATTGTGGCTGTCAATCACAATCAGCACAATTGTCTTCATCTATGCAAAACTCCAGGGGGCTCATTTGAAATTGTGGCGCAAGTAACCACAACAAAATAATGTAGCATCTCAAGTCTTCTTCGATATGCCTCAGAAAATTTAGCATAATGTATATAGAAGGCCCCAAGTTAAGTCTATCTAGTATTGTATCTATAATGTAAACAAGCCCAGAGAAAATAGCTATACTTTCATAACAATAAAGACAGTCTCAGCTTATTAAGGGCTTAGAAGCCCTGTTTCTTTGGCACAAGAAAAAAATAAATCTGTTTGATCTGAGCAAACGGCCCCCAAATTTTATAGGCATTGATGCACATAGGACAAAAACAATGTCACAGATTTGAAAGGTAAAACATGAAAAAAATATCTCATGAATCACATTTTAGTGCAGGTAACAGTATAAAGTATGTTTAGACTGTAATTTGTAAGCAGAGGCTTTAGGAAACTGGACCACATGGTAACTTGAAAAACATGTTCCACACTCAGTTTCTTGCCTACATCATGTGATGCTGTCCATAGGTTGTTAGAACGTAACAAGGTTCATGTGAGGATCTTAATTGAGAAGGTCAAAAAGTAACAACAGCAAATTCCTATCCTGGTCTCGGCACAGCAACGGTTACCAAAGAGATCGAGCAGAGAGAAGTACTAATTGGCTCAGAGACGTCAGTGGTGGATGGATCGTCATTCAGTCAGGTCAGTTCTGGAAAATAAATCCTGATTTGGTAACTCCAACTTCGACTACACCAAACACTCTGTTGCAAGTTTTTAATTGCAGATTAGACATCACAACATTGGGTGTTGAGATGACTGGGTAACAAAGAAACTGTTGAAATTTTTTTTTTTACCAGAGACAACAGAGGAGGCTTACAAACCAGGCCGCCAATCCGACTCCAGTTATAGCATAAGACTGCGATTGTGCCTCATCTATCACACTATGAACCGGCAGTCTGAAATAGATTGGTCATGAGTTTTTCAAAAAGCAACAGACTAAATGAGATATGAACAGAGTCTCTGTTTGAACAGAGGTCCAAAATCCTCCTATTCCACCACCGAAAGGGCCGCATGGAGTTGCAAAAAGATATCCAGTCTAACCCAATTCATACACAACCCTCCTTGCTTACTCTTATTTTATTGCTGTTTGTATTCAATTGTAAATCTGTTTTTATACATTATATATATATTTCCCAGTTTATTATTATTGTTAAGCAGCTCTTCCCGCTTACAATGACAGACCCTAACAACTCACTTACAGAAAAGCCGCTCTGCAGTTTAAGCAGGCATAACGCTCAATTGGATAACAATGGAATACGTTGCGGATCCGAGAGGGGGGGGGGAGAAAACGGATAGAAAAAAATGGGGAAAAGTTAACAGTTTCTTTTTTAAATTCCTAATCCTGACCTCAAAAAGAAACTGGGGGTATTTTCTGTTGGTGTTATTCTTCTTAAGCCTGCCTGTGTGCTGGTAACAGGAGACAATGTTAGGACAAGCCACTTAAGCCCATTAGTCTTATAATTCATATGTCTTGGCAAACGTTATTCAGCTTGGTCCAAAGCTCTGGGAGCCTGCGCTTCTCCCGCTGGCTTCTGGCTAAGAGCGAGAGAGAGATAGAGAGGAAAGAGGGAGAAAGGAAAAGAATGAGAGACAGTGAGGGAGAGAGGGGGAGAGAGGTGGTGGGCGTAGCTGTGCAGCTGTCAGCTCCTCGCTCCAAGGCACTCTGCAGGGAAGCAAACAGGAAAAGAGGAGAATAGTGACAATAAAGAAGGGAAGAGGAGATACGATGGAGAGAAAGAGAGAGAGATCGAGAAGTGGGAGATGAGATGTCTCCTCAGTGGCAAGGTGAAGAAAGAAGAAAGGAATGAAGCCAAAGTACGGCGAGCTATGCGAGTCGCCACACGTTCGGGAATTTGTTTACAGTTTGCTGTCATGCAATGTGATCAACAGCAGATAGCCCAGCAGTCAGAGCATCTGACCAATAATGTCACTGGATCGAATCCCCGGCAAGTTCATTCTGGACTTGAGCAAACCAGTTAACCCTAATGCACCTGTGAGTCCCTCTGGATAGGAGTGTCTGCTAAATGATGTGCAGCACGGGGGCACAATTCTTGGTGTCTCCACATTAACCCTGCCATGACCCTGGCTTTCCTTCAGTGTGTGTCTGTTCACTTCTATGCTTGCATTTGTTCTTTGGCATTCTCATCTGTTCCATTCAGGTTGTGTCATTCACTGACTGTCAAGGCTGTCAGATCACTCCTGTCCCTGCTTCATCTTTTAACATGAGTGATATTATTTCTGTGTGTGTGTGTGATTGTGTATGCCTGTATGTGTTTACATCATGTGTTTGTGTTGTGCTCCCAGCCTGACCATTGTCGGGAAACCGATCCTTGATTTGACGAGGAGATAAGAACCGTCACTGCTACCAATGCTGGCCAAAATAACAGCTGCTGCCCTGCGCCCATGGTATCATATCTGCTACATGGGTATGACAGTAAGGAAATGTCAGAAGGGAAAATATAATATTTTATAAACTGTGTGATTTATATTGGAACAATAAGTTAAGCAGGTCCCATGGTCCGGCTGTCAAGAAACAAGTATGTGACCCGGGGAGGCCAGAGGTTCAGGCCCTGTCTCCTATTCTCCTAATTTGTCTCTTGTCCATCATATTAAAAAAGTACGTAGTTCATGCATCCAATTCCCATAAGTACTTAGATAGTGAAACAAGTTTTGTTTTTCTGGCTCTGTACTTCAGCACATTGGATTTTATTAAACATTGAATAAGAGGTTAAAGTGCAGACTGTTATTTTAATTTCAAGTTATTTATCTTCATAAAAAGTTAACCATGTTGGAGTTACAGCCCTTTTTAAACATTCCCCCCATTTCTGGGGACCAACATTTATTTGATAAATTAACAATTAACAAAATATTTAGCACTTGGATAAAACTATTTTGGTTTCAATGAAAGTCTGCAACCCATCACAAGACACTGGGCGTCTTCCCTGGTGAGATGGCTTTACCGATGTTTGAGGTCATTGTCCAGCTAAAAGGTATGGTGCTGTCTAGGCAGTGATACAACCAAATGACCTTTGAGGCATTTGGTTGTATCTGAGCAGAAAATATATTTCTATACACTTTATCACTTTACAATTCAACCTAAGTAATTCACCAATAAAGACAACAGAACCAGTTTCAGTGGCAGCCATATATGCCCAAAAACAATCTCCACTTTATTTCACAAACATGTGGGTAGGCCAGTTGCTTTTTTTTCTCTTCACACTTTCCTCTTGCCATCACTCTGGTACATGTTAATATTTTTCTCATCTATCCACAATACCTTTTTACAGAACTCTGTAAGATTTTTTGAGGTGTTTTTTAAGCCATCCTGTTTTTGAGGCTACTTGTTTTTTGCACCTTTCAGTCAGTCCAGCCTGTAGTTCGGCTGATGAAGTCTTGATCATTACATGAAGTCAGTGAGTGTTTTTGTTATTTCTTTGTTTATTATGGTGAACATTATTTGGTCATCCAGTGTAGAGACATGCCTTAGTCTACCAGGTCAATTGCCAATGCTGAGTTAACCAGTGCTTTCTTTCTTAATCTTAATGTACCAGTGGAAATGGTTCATCAAGTATGGAGAAAATACCCTAATATTGAAGCTAACCGTTTGAACTTTAATCCCATCATCAATGTATAATTTAAAATCAAAAGTACTTCAGTCCAGAGAAAGAAAAACAATGTGCCTCTGTCCTAATACTGAATACTGCACTTCTGATCTTCCAGAAAGTATTCAGACCCCTTCACTTTCTCCACATTTTGTTGTGTTATTGATTTAAAGGGGAATAACGCCAAATATCTAAGATTTGTCTGCGTTAATAAATCGCTTGAATATATTTTTGGACTGTCTCTATGCACGCAAATCTCTCAGAGAGAGCAGGGTCAAACTAGGGTCAGCGCAGCATCAGAGTGTTACATTGCTGATTCCCCGCTACTGCAATTTGATAGAACTTGCTAAGATAAACTATGTGGAAAGACAAATGTTCTTTCACAGTGAAAATACAAAATTGGGGAACCCTAATCAATTGTGCTACATGTCATATGCATTTTTATGGATAAATATCAGTTTTGAATTTGAGAAATACTGCAGAAGCCAACAAGCTGTCTTTGGAGATGTCAGAAACCAGTAAAACATGGTGGTGGGAACATCATGCTATGAGTATGCTTCTCATCAGCAGGGACTGGCAGACTGGTCAGGATTAAGGTAAGGATAAACAAAGCAAGTCTTTGAAGAAAACCTGATCCAGGAACTCAAACTCGATTATCATCTGAAAGCATGCCAGGACACCTGAATATCACACTTCACAGTTCATATCACAAGTTATAAATCAGGTAGTTCAAACACTGATTGGCAGATAGTTGTGTACATGCAAGCAATAAGGCATGAGAGGGTGAGGTGTATGGTCAATATATCCCAGCTAAGGCGTGACGCATTGTGGAGTGCCTAGACACAGCTCTTAGTCATATTATTAGCCATATATATCACATATTAGCCATATATATCACAAACCCCCAATACGTCTTAGTGCTCTTATAAACTGGTTATCAACGGAATTGGAGCAGAGATGTGATTTCTTAACTGTTGAATACGGTTTCATATACTACGGCTATTAGCCAATCAGCATTCAGAATTCAAAACACCTGGTTTATAAGAGAATATACCACATCAATGAAAACTAAAAACTATTAGTTTATAATGTTATGTAAACCAATAGTTTCTGGGCATTTTAGTATACTGCCAATATATCCCAGCAAAAGGCTGTATCTACGCACTTTATATCAAGCCATATCCCACAACGTCTGGTGCCTTACTGCTTAATAACAGCTCAGTCACCATAGTAAGGAACAGAAGTGTACTGTAGACTACACAAACAGCCATATATGTATATATATATATATATATATATATATATATATATATATATATATATATATATATATATATATATATATATATACATATATGGCTGTCTGTGTAGTCTACAGTACACTTCTGTTCCTTACTATGGTATATATATATATATATACACACACAGTTAAATAAAACAGTCTGTAACAGAACACTAACTCTCACTAGTGAAAGAACTATGACTTTTATGGCCAGTGTCACAGATTCCTCAGAGAGTTCGTAAACAAGGGGACAGTGCAACAGCGTCACACAGCTCTTAATACAGATATCAGACAACCATATATACCCAGATCAGACACCAAGAGCAACCAAACTGAAGAAATACAGGACGCAATGCTGTGGTGATAATCATCTGAGTGGACAGACCGGGACAAACACACTCACACACATACTCTGACTGGACACTCCAAAGTTCTTAGGGCATTTTTAGGAGAAAGAGACTAGGAGACAATAAGAGGATGAAGACGAGAAACAAAAAACGTGGTGGGTGGTGAGGGTGATGTCTTTCATTGCTGAAACAATCCTACTCACTTGCTGGAGAGAAAGATCCTGCCTGTTTGGAGCGAAAAATTCAAAGGACAAGATACAACAATCCTAGGTCTATTAAAATGCTAAATACATTTAGCATAATATGGATGTATTATTAAGGAATATGGTATACGGGGTGTTAGTCTAGCGGGCGGCAGATAGGCTAGCGTTTAGAGCAAGTGACTATGGTAAATAGAAGGTAAATCAATTGTAGAAACTTTAGTTAAAAAAAAAGCCTTTTTTTAGCATGACTGTGCCGAGGTCATGGGTAAAAGGTGATACCAACAAAATGTGGATTGCCTAAATACATTTCTTTACCATGGTGTATTGGTCATATACCCCAACTGAGTGAAATAGCTCATGCATAATAATCCCCATAACACCTTGCAGAAAAATCTGAAAGGGGCTCTGTGGCGTTTTTCACTATTCATTTTTTCCATAGGTTATTTTCAGATCCGCTTCAAATAAGGTCTGTGTTTTGTTATGATTTACCCCGCCTCGGCGTCTTGATACTGGTATATATTACGTGAGGACAAGCCGTAGTTTGTCAACTATATTTGCATCAGTTAACTCTACAAAACAAATGTTGTCTAAATATGGGCATAGATATTGATCAAATTCACCTTGTCCTATAGATATTTACACAGTTATCAACACAGATGTGATTTAAGCCTACATGAAACATAAACCTTATTTAAAGTAGATCTAAAAATCCCCTGTGGAAAGAATATATGGTGAAATAATGCAAAAAGCACCTTTCAAATTTGGCTGCAATGGTTTATAGGTATGATGATACTTCACTATATCTGTCTATACCCTAATGTGACTTATCGATGTGACCTAATTCTGTTACCAACACAATTAGGAAAACGTCCATAGTACATGTAAGGCAAAAGGGGGTGTGGTATAAGGCCAATATACAACTAAAAAGAGCTGTTCTTAGGCATGATGCATCTGGATACAGTGCTTAGCCATGGTATATTGGCAATATATCACAAACACCAGAGATGCCTTACACCACTTATCAACTGGTTATCAACTCAATAGGTGCGGTAAATTGTGATGTGATATCATACCCCTTGTATAGTCTCATATACAATGGCTATTAGCCAGTCAGTATTCAGGATTCAAACCACAGTGTATATAAGGACTCATATACCACGTCTATCAGCCAACCAGCATTCATGATTAAAGTCACATACACTATGGTTTTTAGCCAATCAGCACTAAGGATTTGAAGCACACAGTTTCTAGCCTAAAATCAGATATAGTATATTATAAACTTGATTTGATCAAACTATTTACTTTTATAAAACTTTGAAATAGCATGTTGTTAGGTCAATCAAAGTAACACACCAAACTCAAATCGTGCTTAATTCACTATTAAACGGTTCAATAAAACTCAAAGGGAAAAGTTTTCACCTGGTTGCCTGCTTGTATTGCCTATTTATCAAGTTATAAATTAAGTTATTTCGTACTTTACTTAATTTATAAGTTAAGTATCTATTTGGAAATATAAATCTGTTTCAAAATAGAAGATCAATTAAATTAATAGAACCAAGGTACGCTTGAAGGAGCTGTTTCTATGACTGGAGTGTATAGGCTACTGATTCAAAAACGTGCATAGCCACTACAGAGTTGATCAACTGGCAGCGTTCAGGAGCTGAGGATTGGAAGGATGTCATTCTAATCCCAAACGGCTTTAAACAATCGAGAATCACTAACGGGGAGAGAAAACCGCTTATTACAACAACACGAGCGGCAAGTACTGTCTGTAAACGGCGTAACCACAACAGGGGTGTAGCACAAGCAGTCCCCCTTGAAATGCAATAGCCATAATGTAATAACATTGTCATGTTTAAAGTTCGATCTGCTCGCGGTCACTTACCGGTGATAAGTGATGATGATGATATCTTCCTCGTGAGGTGAAGGAGGTCGGGTCCGTCGCAGTGTTCGCGTAATTTATCTGTAGCTCTATTTTTCTCTCTTCTCTCAATCTATCGTCTGTCTGTCTATCAAGGACAAGGTGAGATCCCTGTCTGCTCTGGTCATCGGGCGGCTTCACAGACACAAACAAGACACGCGAGAGCAAATTACAAAAAGCAGGGGACAGAGAGGGGAGGAGTAGTCAATTTGTTGAGGGGCACTGTCTAAAACAAAAAAAAGTCACCTATTGGAGGCGGGTTAAAACTCAAGGGACTTAAATATCCTTAATAGTAGGGTAGATACCAAGTGAAATTGTAGGCTAATCTCAACAACAGGGACTGCTGTAATGTCTCTAACCCTGCGTGCGCATTCAGTTCCAGGTGCTTTTCCCTAAGGGCGACAGGCTGGGGCATACACTATGTGCTTCATTAACTGTCAAAAATCTGATGTTCGTTACTGACTTATTCGTTTTCGCAGTTCAACAGATAGGCCTAGACCTATTACTTCACAGTTATGTAAAATAGCACAGGAGCAAAGCGCAACGCGGAGGCACTTTTTATTCCGAAGTTTAACCCACATTTGTTAGAGAATGTCCCTCTACGCCGCGGCTTTGGAGAGTGGGAGGTGAGAAGGGGGAGAGGTATGAGGCGGGGTGAAATGTGTCAAGTAACGGGATGTCTAAAATGAAGTGAACGCGTAGGTCAGGTTTGACACACTTTATTATTCATTCTCTCTGCCGCATACGTCCGCCCCGACTAGCCCGAAGTACGGCGTGCACTGCGCATGTGCGCTAAGGCGCTGCCCAAATGTCAAGAGCAATAACTGGAGATGGATGTCATTCCGAATTCCCTCTCCTCTGCTCTGAGTTTAACTCCTCAGGACCTAGGTTTTGTCTTTCTTTCTCAGGAGTGAACAGAGAGTTTTTCTCATACCTGTCCACTTTGTTGGTGAGTCTAGAAGTTTCCCAGGTGTTAATTACCATTTATCGAATGAATGTATGCTATGGCTGGCTATTGCTCCAGATGATAAGCTCATGTTTCCCTGAGGGTGACATTGCCCTGACAAAATCTCACAATATTTAACTAACTTCAGGGTTGCAGTGGTTACCCTGCATAGGGTCCTGTTTTTTTGGATGGGCTGCTAACTTTCCCATGGCAGTTATCTTAATAATAAGGGTAACATTATCATGGCCTAATCATACCTAATTTCCAAATCACTTGTCCATCTCCCCTACTATAACAACATTAGAATAACAACTGTAAAATACTATAGGTCTTAAAATGTATTCAATAAATAATGTAAGTTGATTTAAATCAGCGGTGGGGGCACTTGGCCTCTCCACAGGAGGTACTTGAAAACACTCAGGACACCATAGGCTTAGTAGTGAAATTAACATGGGGTACTCCAGGGGTTCTCCAAGCCGAAATAAATTCTGTCGGTGGTACAGTAACTGAAAAGGGTTGGGAACCACAGCATGATTAGCTTTTTAACATATATAAAATGTAATGATCAAATTGCTGGTGACTTTGCTTTGTAAGCTCCTGTTGACCTCAAGACAAATTACATCATCGATGGTGGTCTCAGACTGAAGTATGGGGCAAACTATATGCACTATTAACGTAAAGTAGGTAATAGGGCATGCATAAAACATGCATTTTGTCTCCAAAGGTCACATGATCAGTGACAGGAAGACCTTTTATTAGCCCTATGAAGGAAGACCATTTGTTCTGCTTTCAAGCCTTTACCAAATCTAACCCTTAACCTAACCACTTAGAATGATTAACCAAATCTAAACCTTGAGTTGTTTCATTTTAATGCCTGAATATAACTCAACTTTTTGCAGTGCAGTTCAGTTTGCACAGTTAAGCTAACAATGCTTAAGCTTAATATACAGCGTTTAACACAACTTCACTACATTTCCAACAGAAAACTGTGATAGCTTGTGCAGATGTCTCACACAACAGTTTGTGCATATATAGTATTTGTGTGTCCTTTTACATGTTCCTAATAATAAGCCAGAGCTAATAATAAGCCATAGACTGCACTCGGACAATGCACAGTTGTCCAAAAAGTACAAAGAAGAAGAATGTTATTTTTATATTGCTAGAAAAAAGGCTATTAAGAAAGATTTCTGAACAACACTCATCCTTTTCAATAGCTGCCTTTGAAGTTGTACAAGGAATTTTTTTGCATGTGGGTTATGATCTTTAGCATGTTTCAGATGTTTTATGTAATAATACATTTTTGTCTACAACTGAAACTTTATGTTTCATCGATCTTCCGGATTTCCTTTATTAGATCATGTAAAATAGTTATGTATTTTAGGCCTTTACTTTCATTCAAAATAAACACTTATTCCCTGCCAAATGTCTACCCATGTCCCTTGCAGCCCTTCTTTGATATTGTTAGAAAGAAATATGCACACTCACACACTCATACACACACACAACTTCCCACCACCCTGAGCAGAATGTTTCTCTCAAAGCTTTGACATACATAGGGCTTTCTTTTATCCTCCATGTCTCCCAGCCTGTCTGTGCTTCTCCAGACCCCCCGTGTCCCACTGATGCCACACGCCCGGCCAAATGACACCCTGCTGGGGCTACAGCAGAGGTCTCTCCCCAAACAGACGGCTCAACATCCACAGGTCTATTTGAATGCTGTGTCTATCAAAACCAACTGGCCACATAGGTCTAAAAGCCTGGCGCCAACTTGTAATTGCAAAAGTAGATGCTCACATCAGCCTAGTACAAAAGAAATGTGAATGCAAGGTTAAGCACACCTAATATACTTGTTTGGTTAAAGAACTGTGTAAAATGTTTAAATGTGTAGGGGTTTCTTCCTCCTGTGGCAACCTGCATTATTTCTTGTAGGGTTGGTTTGTAATGAATGGAATATTGTATAAAATGTGACATTTATCTAGAATCCATCACTTTTTAGTTCTCACAAATATATATATATATATATATATTTATATATATATATAATGTCTCTCACAGGCTCATTACTACAGTCATGTTCATACTACAGTCATGTTTGCGTGAACACAAACAGTTACTCAAACACCCACTATAATAAGTGGCACCATACAATATGACATTATTGTTTAAAGAACATGGCCTGCTATTCCTTAGTGTTAGCCCTACATGCGAACAAGACCATCCTCAATTATAGGCTGGGCCTACTCACAAAGGAGTGTCAGTTCAGTATACCGTGTTGCTCCGAGCTTGGGTTTTCCATATTCATGTTTACAATCACTGATCCAGTGTTGTGCGAAGCTATTTTATGTGTGTCTTGGTCCATTTTCTATATTGATGGATGATTAATCCCTAAGGAAATCAGGATTGGATTTATTTTAGGGTGAGTATTGATCCTGTTTTTTTAAAGGCCTGTATGTTGTTTACAATATATCATTTGCATAATATGTTTAAGTAGGCTTAGATATTTACAGTATATAAAACGGCATTTGTACAACATTACCTGCATTTAAATCCATCAAAAGTTGGGACCAGGAGGCTCCAAAGGACAGTGCACACTGTCCTTGAAATTCCCTCAGGTTCTAGGAGCGTTGCGACGTCAAAGCATTCCTTGGCACATCGCATCTCTAGTGACTCTTGCAGGCGGGTCAAAGCTTATTGTGGACATCAGCCAAAAGACCATTCTCTTCCAAGGATGTTGGTCCTGGCTAAAATCATAGTTGACTGAGCTGTGTAAAAAGTGGAATGTCTTACAGTTTAAGGACACTCTTTTCTTGACCAACTTTTGGTAGTGGGTCTTTTTTTCCACCAGTAGGAATCGATACTACAATCCTGGCAAGGTAAATACCATGCTTTAGCAATGCTTGAATCCTTGCTCTGGTCTAAGGATTCCAGATGCCCCAGAGCAGTGAAGGGGGCATTGGCCCCAGTAGGGTGTCTTTCGGATTGGGCATTAAACAGGTGTCCTTACTCTCTGTGGTCAATAAATATCCCATGGCCCTTATTGTAAAACCCTGGTTTTATTTGCTGAATTTCCAATCAAGCCCTCATACCACTATGGCCACCTTATCATCCCCAGCTTCCAATTGGCTCATTCTATCTTCTCCACCTTGACAAAAATATAATTATGAGATACTTGATTCTTTAAATCAGCCATCATATTCTGGCATATGAGTAGAAAAACACATGATATCCTTATATAATGAAAGTAATTGTTTTCTCATGCATAATGACAATGTTACCTGCTTTAACAATACCTTCCCTACATTCAGAAGTTTCTGACCACTGGATCCTCATAACGTCATTCCAGTTACAGGGACTTGAAAGTTATTTTTATCAATACCTGAAAAAAGTCAGGACTGGATGCTTTTGTCATCTGCTGCCTTTCTTGGATGTGGCTTCCTTTTCTTAGTTTTTTTATGATTTGATTTAGTCAAAAAACTTGTATTAGTAGTAATTTAAGTTAAATGATATATATCATTGCAATTATTAACTATAAAAGGAAAGTCTAGTCAAACAAGTAACGGTCTGCATTGCCTGAGAATTAGTCGACATTTTTCAATAATTCTGCTTATAAGATACAGTGTAGACTTCATTGACAGTTTTATCCGACCTCTAGTGGTTGGAAAGAACCATTACACTTAAGTGGTGGATGTTAGCGCTACAGCTTTAGAGCACACTGACTGAAATAACTGCTAACGTCTTTCTCGTGTGCGCTACAACTAATATATCATCTGTGAACAAGCCGGAAATGCGAATCTATCTGTCCTATTCCAAGCAGAAGAATGAAGGAAGTAGTTGGAAAATAAACAATGCGAAATGGAGGAAGCGGAGTTCAAGGCGGTGCGTCCTGTTCCAAAACCACAACCACTAACCGACCACTTCAACCTAACAGTGCACATACTCTGCCATCCATTATTTTAACCTCTCAAGTAGGCTTGTACTTAAAATATATTTAATGTTGTTAGGGTTAATTCCTGAATAGGGTTAGGAAAGGGCTCACTTAATTTTATGGATATGATCATTAATAGTTTTTTATTGTAAAATGTAATTAATAGTTAATTCACCTGCCTCATCACTACTTTGTTACTTTGTGTGCATGCGTTGCCTTTGTGTGTCCTGCATCGCGTGCGTTTGTCTGTGGACGTGTACGTGCGTGTGTGCGTGTAAGTGCGTGCCTGCATGTGTATGTGTGGTCTGCGAAACGGAAGTAGGCCAGATGTAGAATCCAGGCAGAAGAAATGCAGACAGGCCTGTGGTTTCAAAGCAATATTCGTATTGAGAAAAAAACGCTTTTTGTAAGCAGCATAACAAATGAATATAAACAATGACATTTCAGTCATGCATCATAGAAATGATGCTACCTTTACAGATGTTTACTTATTTGTCTTCCCACATATAGACCAGAATAGAATGTATAATTATTTTTTTTGCAATTATTTTTTGTCAACCAGTCAACACAGAAAGACACATTTAAGTAAATTTTTGATTTCGGCAGCTTAAAGAAGGATTTAAGTTAGCAAATGACCAGTTGCAGTATGTCTGGATTAGTTCGTTTCATTTGCAGAACAGACAAAACACAACAGCTGGACAGTATTAGAGAATATCATAATGAATTTATAATCTGGTATAATTGAGGCTTTTGGTATCATTGTGCAACTTAATTACAATAATGCAAACGCTTATTTCAAAGTAGGTGTAATTAGGACAGAGCAATGCTAAACAGGGGTCATAACGTCTGGATGCTAGTTTCCTCTGATGTGATTGTGACGTTCAGGGCTGCCCTTAGTCTTTCTGGTGCCCTAAGCAAGATTTAGTGGGTGGGGCCCCCCACCTTGAAGCAAAACATTTTAGACACCCCTCGCTTGACAGTGGAAATAAAAATAGGAGCTTTAAAGGTCTTTATACACAAAATTAGAATTGCATAACCATTGTCCATGGGGTCAAGATAACATTTAGTTTTTTATGACACACTGAATTGAATTGTCCATACTTAACAATGGGGTGGAAAGATAGTCAATGTTTTGCAATTTTAAAATGTATTTTTTTTTTGATGATATGTGAATGACAAACAAAATCAATCGAGGTCCCTCTACAGTTTTGGGCCCCTGGTCACATTCTTGGTCAGTATTCGACCACAATTACTGTCTATAATAGCTGGCCACCAATCTAAAAATGAGAAGCTAACATGGGTAATTGTGTGAATGTTAGTGACTGACATAAAACAACAACGGCAGATGTACAACTTAATTTCAAAATTGATCCTGGTTTATTTTATTACTTACTCTCAGTAGAAAGTTAAGACCCAACTGATTTCCAGATGGAAAGGCCAGTCCTGGTGACAATGTCAGAGGGTAAAGCCAGGCAATAAACAACTATAGTGTTTAATCTATTTTGTTGTCAGTTTCATTTTGTTTTCAGTTCAGATCCATTATTTATGGCGGGAGGGATCAGTCAAACATTTCTATGTTTGTCCATAGTAGAGTATACACATTGTTCTAGATCTTTAAAACAATGTTTTTTTTTAATACAGTCTCTCCCCCACACACATACACCCCACAGATAATATTATGATTTTAAAGAGGGTACAAAGATCAAAACAGACAATCTGTATATTACTTAGCCTCTATCTGAACAGTCTGGAGAATGAGAATGGTTAATTCTCTGGAGGATTCCACAGAGGGGGATGTGATTGCTCTTCTTTCTCATCAGCTAACATCAAGCATCCAGAGAGATATATGTCTAATAGGAAATGTTGAATATATGGGTGTATTTGGTCCCCAGCTTACATCTGTCTGCTTATGGATTTATTACTTAGAAATTATTTGATGAAAAAAGGCGTCTTGAGACAGACTGAGTGACTAATAACTAAAGCTGACAGCGGGTGGAAACACACAGGCACATAGCATGCACGCGGCGTGCGTGCACACACAGAATCGAAGTGACAAGGCTCCGCTAAACTGAACAAAAGAGTCAGAATGACACATCCTCTGTGGCAGCGGGATAAAACTCAATCACTCCACAAAGTCACACAGACGCACACACATTTTAAATGCTTTATTTGAATCCACAAATCAAATTGACATTCAAACAGGACTCAAGGTCATTGCGCGTGTCGACACTCAAGGGTCGAGACAGCGACCTCTTCCACACACCACAAGGCTAGTCGTGAATGCTCACACAGAGCAGTGCGTCGCTTGCCTCTTAGCTTTTGTTTTATGGAGGCCTGCAATCTGAAGGCCATGTACAGCCTTCTTATGTACAGTACATAGCCTAAGGTTCTGAATATCTGCACTGCAAGCCCGCTGTGAAAGTCAAACTTGCTCAGACATGTTTTAGGACTTTGCCAGCAAAGCAATTGCTCCATGTTGCGGTCTAATGTGCACACCACTTCTAAAACAAGAACCTTTCTCGGGCCTTGTCTCACAGCAACAATTGCTGGTATATTTGGTACCACAGATAACAAACACATGATCGATGTCAAAACAACTTCCTCTTACACATGAATGTTTATGAATCTGTGAGTCTGTGAGTCTCTTTGAGTCTAGTGAGATCTACCCAGGGTCCTAGCAGGAGCAGTGTGAGGCGTGGATTCATCGCCATGGGGTGGAGGTGACAGGGTGGTGGACAGGATGGAGGTAGACGGAGAGCAGGAGCATTGAAGTGAAGGGGTAAACGGATGACAAGTGTGGGGAGATGGAGAGGTGGGGAAATGGAGAGGTGGGGAGATGGAGAGGTGGGGAGTTGGAGAGGTGGGGAGATGGAGAGTTGGGGAGATGGAGAGGTGGGGAGATGGAGAGGTGGGGAGATGGAGAGGGGGGGAGATGGAAAGGTGGGGAGATGGAGAGGGGGGGGAGATGGAGAGGCAGATTGTGTGAGTGAAGAGATTAATCCCCGGCAGCTTCCTCTTGAAGGCAGCTGCTGACTATAGAGGACAGAGATATTCTGACACACACACACACACACATATACAGTGGGGAGAACAAGTATTTGATACACTGCCGATTTTGCAGGTTTTCCTACTTACAAAGCATGTAGAAGTCTGTAATTGTAATCATAGGTACACTTCAACTGTGAGAGACGAAATCAAAAATCCAGAAAATCATATTATATGTTTTTTAAATAATTAATTTGCATTTTATTGCTGAACATAAGTATTTGATCACCTACCAACCAGTAAGAATTCCGGCTCTCACAGACCTGTTAGATTTTCTTTAAGAAGCCCTTCTGTTCTCCACTCATTACCTGTATTAACTGTACCTGTTTGAACTCGTTACCTGTATAAAAGACACCTGTCCACACACTCAATCAAACAGACTCCATCTCTCCACAATGGCCAAGACCAGAGAGCTGTGTAAGGACATCAGGAATAAAATTGTAGACCTGCACAAGGCTGGGATGGGCTACAGGCCAATAGGCAAGCAGCTTGGTGAGAAGGAAACAACTGTTGGCGCAATTATTAGAAAATGGAAGAAGTTCAAGATGACGATCAATCTCCCTCGGTCTGGGACTCCATGCAAGATCTCACCTCGTGGGCCATCAATGATCATGAGGAAGCTGAGGGATCAGCCCAGAACTACACGGCAGGACCTGGTCAATGACCTGAAGAGAGCTGCGACCACAGTCTCAAAGAAAACCATTCGTTTTCTACTACGCTGTCAAGGATTAAAATCCTGCAGCGCACACAAGGTCCCCCTGCTCAAGCCAGCTCATGTCCAGGCCCGTCTGAAGTTTGCCAATGACCATGTGGATGATCCAGAGGAGGAATGGGAGAAGGTCATGTGGTCTGATGAGACAAAAATAGAGCTCAAGAACACCATCCCAAACCCCAAGAACACCATCCCAACATTGAAGCATGGAAGTGGAAACATCATTCTTTGGGGATGCTTTTCTGGAAAGGGGACAGGACGACTGCACCGTATTGAGGGGAGGATGGATGGGGCCATGTATCGCGAGATCTTGGCCAACAACCTCCATCCCTCAGTAAGAGTATTGAAGATGGGTCGTGGCTGGGTCTTCCAGCGTGACAACGACCCGAAACACACAGCCAGTGCAACTAAGGATTGGCTCCGTAAGAAGCATCTCAAGGTCCTGGAGAGGCCTAGCCAGTCTCCAGACCTGAACCCAACAGAAAATCTTTGTAGGGAGCTGAAAGTCTGTATTGCCCAGCGACAGGCCCGAAACCTGAAGGATCTGGAGTGGGCCAAAATCCTCGCTGCAGTGTGTGCGAACCTGGTCAAGAGCTACAGGAAATATCTGATTTCTGTAATTGCAAAAAAAGGTTTCTGTACAAAATATTAAGTTCTGCTTTTCTGATGTATCAAATACTTATGTCATGCAATAAAATCCAAATTAATTACTTAAAAATCATACAATGTGATTTTCTGGATTCTTGTTTTAGATTGTTTTTAGTCACTCACAGTTGAAGATTACCTATGATAAAAATTACAGACTTCTACATGCTTTGTAAGTGGGAAAACCTGCATAATCCGCAGTGTATCAAATACTTGTTCTCCCCACTGTATCTAGATAAAAAAAAAACTATCAACAGCCTGGCCCCCTAAATGGCCACATTGCGTTTGACCCGAATGGTAGAGCCATTTTGGAAACAGAGACCTTCAAAACAACTGATAAGCATCAACCTGTCAGACAAATGAGCCTTTTGGAGTTTCGGACAACAATGCTATTTTGAAACCTTTTCTTGTTTATCTTTTTTGTTTTTCAGTTTTACGCGGCGCCACATCCCAGTCAATCTGTCATTGCTCGCTGAATTTCAAGGTAGGCGATTTATCGGCCTTCCACGGTATGTACACATTCACATTCACACACACACACACGCTATTGCCCTTCAGTGGTGCGAGGGCGTATGGAGATGAGGTCACACCGTATCAGTTAACCAAGTCGCCGTGGCGACAATGGCCATTGTCCCTGGACCCAAGAGGAAGTGGCTGTGTAGGACTTCCTGTCGCTGATACGCTAAGTCTCCAGTAGTCAGATTAGATGGGGTGGTTGTGCTGAGGTATTCGGACTGTGTGTGTGCATGCCTGTGTGAGAGTGTACGTGTCTGTGTATGTGGGTGTGTGTGTTGGTTCACATTGTTTTCCAGGTAGGTCTCACCACATCGGTCCTTTGGGACCTCTATATTTTGCAGCTAAACAAACCACTGTTCCCAATACCTAGTCATCAGTCTTAATATAGATGTGAATACAGGCCACCAGAACCAGCCTAGCCTCACAGTCTGAAAACAGCTTTATTTAGAATGAGCCAGGACAGAGGGGATAACACATGGACAGAATACAGTACCTATATATACACAAACACATCATTATTTACACACAAATACACAGACAGACTGGAAGACAGACTGACATCCGGAAAGACAGACAGACAGGCCTTTTTTCACTTCCGCTTTGGAAAATATAAGTGAGATAAAGGTAAGCTACTTGCTTTTACTGGCCATTTGGAGCAGAGGGGCTGGTACATCTATCTCACAGTTTCAGTATCTCAAGTTATTCCTGTCATTGAAAAAATGAATCTCAACACGATACACTGTTGATATTGGAGATATGGCACTCGATTTAGACATAACCATTGCCATCATACAGAAAGGTAATAGTAAAAAGGTTGAACTTGCCTTTAGAAGTAAGCAGGTAAACCTTTTGTCTGTTGCATTATGTTAGTGTTCCAAATTGGACTCTATTTCTTACATTGAGTGGCTTTGTTAAATAATATACTACTTTTGACCAGGGCCCATAAAGGATATTAAGAGTATTGGATGCCATTTGGAGAATTTTTGTAGGTTCCTTTTTACGCTGGTTCATGGTTTTTGACCTGCCAAAGTGGGTGTTGTTGGCAGGTTGTGTCTTCCACAGAGACACTGACAGAATCTCTTGGTGATGCTACTCAGGAACAAATTCACAGACATTTTCCCCAAATATCTCCTACTATCTGGTCGTCTCGATGTGAACACTATTCCCTAGATAGTAGATTAAACCAAATGTTTAATACAAAATACCTGCAGCTCTTATATTAACCACTTCCTCTAGAGAGGGGAGAGAGGACAACAAAGGTTTCACACATGGAATTTAGACTGGAAGATGTGTAGGCAACTCAATGATACAGAAAAGAAAGCAGCACATTGTGGTTAAGGATCAAGTAGAGCAAGGGATGAAAGAAAGAAGCCACCAGAAAGGACAGAGACAGAAAAAGAAGAGAGCCCCTTTATGCTTTTTCCCCAGATAACAAAACCAGGGAAATCATTTGGCGTAGATTATAGCTTTTTTACCCATTCGGAATGGGCTGACTCTCTCTGACCTGCTGTAACACTCAACATTTATTTGTTCATGTAACAGTTTCTGTAAATCATGCTGTCTACCTCAGTTCACTTCTATCTCGGAGATAAAGTGATTATCTGATACACTCCCAACATAGGCTACTTTTTGGTGTTCACCAGGAGTTCTCTGATTGGAGCAAAAATGCTTTTAGTTAAAGTACTCCTCATTACTAGGATGACCTCCAGAATGTCTGGATGTCCTGGTCTCGAATAAATTTGCTGTTTATATGTTTTATGCTCTGCATGTAATTTTAGATTTGGGGATTGTTGATTGTTGTACCACATGGCGCCACTGAATAGAGAGCCTGGTATTAGGATTTTATGTCTAAATAATAAGAAATATTTCTTATGTGTTGTTTTCTTTAGTCAAGAGTTGGTCCTCTTCTTTCTCCCTCTGTCCCCTTCTCTCCTATCTTTCCTGCTCTCCATCTCTGTCTCTGGGAGTCAGGCCAAACCCCGGCCACTGAATGGACCATGTGTGACTGCTGTGCCTGTAGTTATGGCCATACTAACACCCATTCACTGGAATTTACAAAATGAAAACCACCATAATTCAGTTAAGTATATTAAATCATTTTTATCTACTACTCACAGCAGGTCCTCTGTGATTTTTTGCGTTGTTTAATGTAAAACCTTAAATAAAATTTTTACATATTGTCAATTACAGTCAATAACCATAAAACAATTGTGTTGTTAGTACCATTATGTTCAATCTTTAACTCCCCCCGCTGTATGACCAGCCTAAAACACACACATGTTCTTTGTTTCACAGAGATTTAGGCTTTAGGTGGGGTGGAAGAGGAGGGGTCAAGTGTGTCTCTTGTATGTAACTCTGATTTCAGCACACCACAGGTAACACGGTACTCTTCAGTCCCGCCGAGGGCCAATGGTTTTCTGAGAGGATAGTTGGTTGGCCAGTAATTAAAATGTACAGTATCATTTGTACACTGCAAACTGACCACAGCAGCTGTCTTAAAAGAGATGGAAAATTACAACAATTCCATACCTTTGAGACATGGTCGCGTCATTCATTTTTAGATGGACCAGTGACAGGTGTAGGCATGTCTATGACGGCCTGTACAGAGTGGCTTGAAGCTCATCTTATCAACATCCTGCATCAAAACAACCTTTTTTATTATTAAGCAATAACGCATAAGGGGGTGTGGTATATGGCCAATAATAATATGGAAGACTGGGAGAGGTTCTTAGGCACAATGCATCGCAGAATACAGTCATAGATAAATGTCATTATTGGTCACACCTGATATAGGACAGCCTTATCAACTATTTTACTGTGACTGTATAATACAACACCAAATTGCAGCAAGAACAATTGAAACAATTCACTTCTCACAGAGGCAGAAGTTACATAGTATATGTACATCTGGGATACATTCACTACGATATGTTATGTTAGAAGACATTACATTAAAATTAGCAACATTTTAAATGCAAGAACGTTAGCGATTTTGTTAGTGATGCAGATGGAGGAGAAAGAGGGCTCAAATTTTCTCTTTGAGTGTGCTGCTTCTGTTGACCAATAGAATTTTTGGATTTTACAATTCACCTTTGTATGCATCCACAATTATTTCTGTTTAATACATAGTATGGTCATTTCAAAACTGCAACATCTCTACATATTGCCCTTTGAATTGCATAATTTCCGTTAAAATGTTTTTGTTGATAATGAACATCATACATTTTCATTCTTTCACTATAAGACCATTTGCATAAAGTACATGTTTCGTGACTATATAAAGCTGATTTCTAAGTGAAAGGTTTATAAAACTGGATCCGTGGACATGAAGATTCTTTGGGACCTAATAACACCCCCCCACCCCCCCCAAAAAGTGCCTGTTGTTGACCTCTCATCTAGGGTGTCCCTAATACCATAAACCTTCTCAGGAGAGTATCTTTCTTGTTTCTGCTCTACACAGCGATGGTGAGTAGTGTTAGCCAAGACAAAGGTTCTGGGCACTATGAGTAATTTATTATTTGCCTTGTCCCAGTCTTACACGCACACACACATACGCAAACACAGACACACAGAGAATACTACTCATACCCATGCACACACACGCTTGAATATACACACAGGTCGCGTTGGGCCCGGCTAACAGAACCTAGGGCTGTGGGGTTCACTGGGGGCCCTCAGAGGAGCTGCACTAGTGTCAAAGACTCCTTTGTCCTGGTCTGTTTGTGGAGGAAATAGCTGTTCTTTATTCCCCTGTGGGGTATATGAGGCTGTGATCAACTAATCAAACTAAACGGATCTGAATGAGGCTCAGTTAACCCTGGCTACTATGTCGCTTATACATATGCGCACACACATACACACACAAATCCACACGTCAATGATTAATTTTTTGCAGGTTTGACAAATTTGCTGCTTTCGTTTATATAATTCATGAAAGAGATTGGTGTGGTTTTTTTCTCACCATCTAATCATGGCATTCAGTTGTTAATTGGCTGGCATGTTTCTTTAAAATCTATCACTAGATTGTTTAATTTGGTTGTAGTGAGATATAGTTTCATAGTGACTGTTGTATTGTGCTTGAAAACCCAGTGGAGAAACTAAGTGTCTTTGCTACATTTTACACACTCAAATATTACAAAGCTATATTTAGTATAACAAACTATGCAAATTAATGCTTTGTAACATTTTCTGTGAAATTTGCAGTATTATGAGATTTTATACGTTATATATACGTTATGTATAGTTACTATATAAATATAAATAAATGGAAATATTTGAGTATATCTTTTTATGTGACAACACTGAAGAAATTACACATTTCTACAATGTAAAGTAGTGAGTGTACATCCTGTATTACAATGTACATTTGCTGTCCCCTCAAAATAACTCAACTCACATCCATTAACGTCTAAACCGCAGGCAACAAAAATGAGTACACCCCTAAGTGAAAATTTAGAAATTGGGCCCAATTAGCCATTTTCCCTCCTCAGTGTTAGGTGACTCGTTAGTGTTACAAGGTCTCAGGTGTGAATGCAGGTGTGTTAAATTTGGTGTCATCGCTCTCACACTCCCTCATACTGGTCACTGGAAGTTCAACATGGCACCTCATGGCAAAGAACTCTCTGAGGATCTGAAAAAAAGAATTGTTGCTCTACATAAAGATGGCCTAGGCTAGAAGAATATTGCCAAGTCCCTGAAACTGAGATGCAGGAAGGTGGCCATGACCATACAGCGGTTTAACAGGACAGGTTCCACTAAGAACAGGCCTTGCCATGGTTGACCAAAGAAGTTGAGTGCACATGCTCAGCGTCATATCCAGAGGTTGTCTTTGGGAAATAGACGTATGAGTGCTGCCAGCATTGCTGCAGATGTTGAAGGGGTGAGGGGGTCAGCCTGTCAGTGCTCAGACCATACGCTGCACACTGCATCAAATTGGTCTGAATGGCTGTCGTCCCAGAAGGAAGCCTTTTCTAAAGATGATGCACAAGAAAGCCCGCAAACAGTTTGCTGAAGACAAACAGGCTAAGGACGTGGATTACTGAAACCATGTCCTTTGGTCTGATGAGACCAAGATAAACGTATTTGGTTCAGATGGTGTCAAGCAGTATTCCAACATGATGTCTCCAGACCTAAACCCTATTGAGCATCTGTGGGGCATCCTCAAACGGAAGGTGGAGGAGCTCAAGGTCTCTAACATCCCCCAGCTCCATGATGTCGCCATGGAGGAGTGGAAGAGGACTCCAGTTGCAACCCTTGAAGCTCTGGTGAACTCCATGCCCAAGAGGGTTTAGGCAGTGCTGGAAAATTATCGTTATTTTGAGGGGACAGCAAATTTACACTGTTATGCAAACTGTACACTCACTACTTCACGTTGTAGCAAAGTGTCATTTCTTCAGTGTTATCACATGAACAGATCTAATCAAATATTTACAAAAATGTGAGGGGTGTACTCACATTTGTGAGATACTGTAGCTTTTGTCCATTAAAATAACATCAAATTGATCAGAAATACAGTGTAGACATTGTTGTAAATGACTGAGAAATGAAGGCTATTCCATAGTGCAAACTGGCTCTAACCAGAATATAAAGAGGAGTGGGAGGCCCCAGTGCACAACTGAGCAAGAGGACAAATACATTACAGTGTCTTGTTTGAGAAACAGACGCCTTACAGGTCCTCAAGTGGCAGCTTCAAAAAGTACCCGCAAAACATCAGTCTTAACGTCAACAGTGATCAGGCAACTCTCTGGTCTTGTCAGAGTTGCAAAGAAAAAGCCATATCTCAGACTGGCCAATGAGATCTTTCACTTAGCCAATGAGGCAATTTCTCGCATGGAATAGCCTTCATTTCTCAGACCAAAAATAGACTGATGAGTTTCAGAAGAAATGTCTTTGTTTCTGGACATTTTGAGCCTATTGTCAAACCAACAAACGCAGAAGCTGAAGATACTGAACTAGTCTAAAGAAGGTTTGTTTTATTGGTTCTTTAATCAGCACAATAGATTTCAGCTGTGCTAACAATCACAAAAGGGTTTTCTAGGGATCAATTTGCATTTCAAAATGATAAACTTGGATTAGCAAACCCAATGTGCCACTGGAACACAGGAGTGATGGTTGCGGATAATGGACTTCTGTATGCCTATGTACTGTATATATTCCATAGCAAATCAGCTCTTTCAATAGTAATTTACAACATTATCAATGTCTACACTGTATTTCCGATCAATTTGATGTTATTTTAATGGACCAAAATGTAGCATATCTTTAAAAAGTAAATTTCTAAATGACCCCAAAGTTTTGAACAGTAGTGTATATATATATCAGTACTTTAATAATAGCACTCATTTTAGATGAAAAAAACACAAATGTGTTTTTTTCTATATTGTGTTTTGGAAATGTTTTGTTGGTTTACACCAACATACACACAACATACACACACACAACGTGTAGTCTGGATACAACACACACAGACACACAATGAGCCATTGATGCGACCCCTTACACTCTCTCTCTCTGCCCACATTCATAAATCCTCCAACGGAGACAGCTCTGTTGTTTTAGTGACATGGAGGGGTGGTATGTGGTCCCAATTTATACAGCAGGAAACCCCGACTTCCCTGCCTCCCTTCCTCACTTTGGTAACTTCTCCATTCCTCTCTGTCGGTCTCATCTTCCCTCTATCCCTCTCTTTCTCCTTCCCTCTCCTGCCTTCCTCTTCCCCTCTTCTCCCCTCCCAATCCAGCTGGAGCTGTCCCCCCTCCCTCCCCCGTCCCCCCCACCACCACCACCACCCCATCTCCTGTCACTGTCACACCAGAAAAGTCAAATGAGAGGCACAGTGACAGAGTCGTCCTGCTGTGGGGATTAGCGGCAGAGACACTGGGGCAGATTAACTCAGCTGACAACACAGACACACGGAAGGAAAGGAGAAAGAAGGAGGAAGGAGCAAAAGAGAGTGAGGGACAGAGAGAAAGAGGAAAGAAAGGGAGAGAGGTAAAGAGGCTAGAGAATAAACGGATATCAAGAAAGTTTTTATAAAGTAGAAAAATGCTTGAGCGTGTGGTCATCCAACTAGTGAAGGAGGAAGGAGGTGGAGGGAAGGTGGAGGATGTATTGATATTTTTTTTTAGAGCTAACAGAATGAGAACAGAGCGATTCCATTGCTATTCAGCCTCCTACCACGCAGGTCTTCGAACATCAGAACAGGTCACAGGAGGCAAGAAAAATGAATGGGTCGGCATCTGTGTACGGCAGCAGGTTCGATAGCTCTGCGGCGCCAAGAGAGAACACAACGATGAGTCTTTATACCTATTTGTCCCTGACCCTGTCCGCACTCCCGGTGCTTTGTCTTCTCCTCTCAGACACTCTCGCCTCAAAGCTTGGAACAGACACTCTATTAAAAACACGCGGAGGTACAAAGTTTCATCCAGCTGGCATTGTCTGCGGCATGGCTGTGGCGGTTCTTTCACTGTGAGCCGGCTGAACGCACAAGGTCACAGCCAATGTAAAGACGAGTTCTGTGAAATGGCGTTTCATTGCTATTTCATCTGAACTAACTAACGGAAACAAATGTTCTGACTAAGAGTCTTCTTGTTTGTCCGGCTAAGCTGTCACTGTGTTGTTTTCTACGTGGAACTGAAGAGAGACAGATGGTAAACAAGGCTAAAGGTTCACAAGGTGAGCGGGAGAGGATGTCGATGACGAGGACAGAAGTTACCAGGAGATAAAAGAAGAGGGAAAAGTACCTCAGAATCCCTGAACTGCCCCTGGGCATTGTGCAAAATTGATGTGATGGGTGAGGGACCTCACATAGAACACATACACCAGTAATCAAAAGGTTGCAAGATCGAATCCCGGAATCAGCAAGCTAAAGAAATATGTTGTTCTGTTCTTGAACAAGGCAGTTCATTCTAATTGAGAGGAGAGATCCTTGCTGTAAACTAGGTCATAACTTGTAAAATAAGGGTGAAAACAAGCAAGAAGCTGAAATGGTTGTGTATGTATGTATGCTGGTGTAGCCTAATGCTTATGATACTAGCACCAACAATGCAATAGAATGTTCAACAAGTACACATACTATTCTTTGAGTGCATTCAGAGACTTAATCAAAGCAACTATTTCTACACAAATGGAGTGTCGCTTTGGCTTCCCTACCAATGTTCTTAATTTGACAGCAGCTAAAGGTGAATCTTGACAAATCTCACTAGCCAACTAAGCCAGTTACTCCCCAAAAAACAGCAAGGCCCTATTCTATAAATGGCACTATATTTCATAGAAAGTGTCCTAAAGAGTAAATCGTCTCCAAGGTAGTATACTATAAAGGGCATAGTGCATGATGAAGGGAATGAAGTGCCATTTGGAAGGCCCCCTAAGTGAACACTATAGACCTTCCTCTCAGCAGGCTGCAGTGGACCACCGTTGCAGTGAGAGATCAGAGACCACTGATGTGTCTTCTAATGTAAAGAGTAAACCTTCGACTCTACAGAAGACATGTGGAATACGGAAAGAGGAACCGCTGTGTGAGCGGTCTTCCTCCCCACTAGAGTCCTTTAAAACACTGAGGATGAGAGAGCAGTGTTTGTGTGTGCGTGTGCATGTGTGCATGCGCATGTCGAGGAGTTTTCCCTCTCTTCGGAATCTCAGCACAGCTGAGAGTTAACTCCAATTACAGTATTTAACTCTTTTATAAGCACTTGCAGGGAATAAGCTGCCGAACCCATGTAAACTGTAGTAATGACCTCCCCCCACCCCCCAATTCACACAAACACACCCATATGTCTGCTATTAAAGAAATAAGGTAGACTGTTTTCTATTGATGGATCAATCCATCATGAGTGAAGTCATCTCTTTAGAACATTGATTAAGAGCTTGCTGGTTTTCTGGTGTTGAAGCTGGAGTGGTACAGTGGAACTCACAGCCCATTAAACATGACTCAAGAGCCTAGAAGATATGACTGAGTGAGAGACAGAGAAAATATTGAAAGACGACAGAGAGTGTGAGAAGGGCCAAGATCGAGAGGGTGAAAGACTTTAAAGACAAAAATAGAACGCTGGCGAGAAAGAACAGAGAGAAAGAAAATAGTGAAATAGAGAAAACGGAAAAAGATTGAAAGAGAGAGAGTAGAAGCACCTTATTCCTGTGCTGTGCTGGTATGCAGTGTTGCTTGTCTTGGTGCCCATTGGCCAGTTGGCTGCTAAGACCTTGCTCTGGCTGGCTGGCTGGCAGAAAGGCTGAGGTGGTCAGAGGCTCTGGGTGGCTTGTCTTCTAGCAGAATGGTGTGTGTGTGTGTGTGTGTGTTAGTGAGTGTGTGTGTGTAAAGCCAGTGACTCATTCCCACCTGCAGGGAGACAGAGCAGTGCCAGCTGCCAGGCCTGGAGAACATTACTCACCATCAGGCCGCGTCTCTCACACTCTTACACAAACACTCTTACACACACATACACACACACACAATAAAAAGCTAATGCCAGTTTATCATGACCTGTTTGAAAAGCAAATAATCAAGGATCCCATTGGTTCAGACCAAGGAGAGAAATAGTGCGTTATCCATTTTATGCTGCATGTCACACAACATGGAACAAATCTGGATCCCCTGATCACTGACCTGTTACTTCTTTGTGTTGATGAAGTGAGGGATGAAGCGAAGGGATGGAACAGGACGTTTTTGGCCTGGAAGTGAGGCACTAACGGGGGGAACATGCAAGCACCCAATCCTAATGATTCACTGTTATAACGCATTGCGAATGTATTCTTATTGCTGGGAGTCTTATTGCAGATTCCCCCAACAACAATATTGCGTTTTGACCTTGATTAAACAGAAATAAACTGTTTACGGTAGACCTTTATCATAAGACCTGAAGTGAACAAATTCTCAGTATTATTTTGACTGGTCTATGTTGTGTCACACAAACCACAGTAGCCTTTAGTGTGACCGAGTGTAGAGACAAGTGATTGCTATCTCTCTATCCATCCATTACCCACATCTCTCCATCCTTAAGCCCTTAAGCAGCGCTGTAGTTAAAACTCCCTAAAACTCTGTTTAGGGAGATAACATGTGTGAGACGGGGATAACGTTGATATAATGTCATCTCTACAACTGACACCCAATGTTCTGTCCCGGGTGCTAACAAAACCCATCACACGGCATCAAACAGGGAAAGCTAGGCTAGGAGCTCTCTGTCTGTCAGAGCTTAAATCTTCTCTTAATCACACAGAGAGGCTCCTATGAATTTTATCTTTAAAAAAAAAAAAACATTTTAATGCAACAGTAGAGTTTAGCAGGACAGCGGTAGAGAGGAGATGATGATTTGTGATTAAATGATTTCATCACTGTATTAGTGGATTAAGACAGCCGTGACATAGATTAGTTCTACATCTATTTCCATTCTGATTGGCAGTGTTCCAAGATCCCGGAAATGGGTAAATGAGAAAGGCGATGCTGGATAGCTCCGGCTCTGACAGACGGATCAGATACGGTGCTACGGTTGACGTAAGCTGCGAGCTCCACCTGCTGGCAATATGGTTAAAGGCAGTAGGGTAAGCCCTTTCTATCTAAACCCCCCTCTCCCTCTTCTTTTTCTCTCTATTTCTACGTGTAAATCTTTCATTCGCTTCTCCCGTTTTATGGTGACAGAAATCATACTCAATTATAATGACAGAGAAGACGAGAGACAGAATCATCTGATTCTAGCTGGTCACCCTTGGCCTCACGCTCGTCTGCGGGCTGTAACCAGAGAATCTTTCATTCCTTGTGGACCTCCGACCTTAATACAATGATATCAGACCGCTATCTCTGCCTCACAGACACATACTTGGAGACTGGAGCTTTGATGGAGCTGAGCGGAAAAGGACAAAGGTCAAGTAAATGACAAATAGAAGACAAACAGCAAAGACAAACAAGAACAACACCAGCAATGAGCGAAACGAAACCCAAAGTGGCCGCAAGTTCATTAATTAGCATTTCAAATTGGACAAACTCAAGATGACAGCGGCGCGCTTGTCAAATCCGATCATGCCCTGGTGGTAGGAAAGAGGATAAGGCGTGGGGAGGAGAGGAGCGAGGGAGGGAGGGAGGGAGGGAGGAGAGAAAGAAGGAGAGACGGAAAGGGAAAGGGCTCGGAGCAAAGTGTTGCTTGATGACCGGGTGCCAGCCCGTTTCTTTCCTTCCCTCTCTCACTCTCTTTTGATCGCTCCGCCCCTCTGCTTTTTGCTGTCCCATAAGTCAGTGCTGTCCTAACGAGACCAGGCAATTAAAACATTGTTTTATCTTTAGGCTGAGAGGAGATGAGGGCAATGGATATGGTCCTTGGTCCTCGAGTAAGGCTACAACACCTCTGGAGAGAATTGCGGGCAGAGTAAACGATGGCATAATTACTATCACCAGGCAGGAAGGTTGAAACTCTGAGAGATTGTGAAAGGGGGGCACGTAGGCCTACAGTGTATTCTTTAGGGGCAAAGACCACTAGATGGCTTAACAACCTCTTGGGCCACAAGCTTCAGCAGAATCGAGAGCGGGGTGAACTTGGAGTCATGTCACTTGGAGTTTTAGAGAGAGAGGAGCTGGATGCCAAACCGTGGCCATCCGTTTCAGTTACACAGGCGTTATGGCAGTCGCCAGGGGTGGATGGCATTATTGGGCATTATAATTAATGGGGTGTGGGTGAGGGGGTGGCAGTGGGGTGGTAGAGAAAGTTAGAGACAGAGAGATGTAGAATCACACAGGAAAATAGACATAATTACTCATGTTATTTATTCTATCTTTCTTACTTTCCACTTGCTTTGGCAATGTAAACAAATGTTGCACATGCTAATAAAGCCCATTAAATTGAAACTGAATACAGAGGGACGAAGAGACAGCCAAAAAGAGAGATGTGTGCATTGGGTGCTTTACCAGGGCTAAGGCTGTAAGATGTGTGTTCTGGGCTTCATACCAGCCGGTCCACAGGGTACAGGTCTTGAACCAGCACCAAACAGCCCTTCACTGAGCCAGGACCCAGCCGACTGAGGAACCACACACACACACACACATACTGAACTCAATGTAATAGGCATAAAGAAACAGACATGTTTTAATGCGTTTTTATTATTTGGATTAACAGGCAATATTAAATCACTTGACTGCATTGAGCATCTAACAATCTAAAACAGTAGATCTTGATTACATACTGACATTGTGCGTTTACATTTTTTCATATGTAGGGAGATATAGGTTGATCAAGGCAATATGGGTCTAACAGTGGTTGGAGGACACACATCACCATAACTATTAGAGTTGTTGGGATAAGAGGTATTTCATAAGATTTCCCTTTTAACAGATTTATTATAACTTCCATTTTAACATTAAATATCACAGCTAAAGAGATGTTTTATCATATCAGTCTAAAACTTACTGCTAACAAACCAAAATGAGTTTTTCTGTGTATCATGCCACCAATTTTGTAGGATATAATATTTTATTTGGTTAAGATCCCAGGGTGCATCTTTAAAATGTATTGAAAAGAGCAATTGGCTTGATAGTAGTGGTTTGTGTGTTAGGATTCAATTCTCCAGGATCACAGTCAAAGATATCAGGGATCACCCTCAATAATATACAGTATCAAGAGTTATTTTCAGTGCTGTCTTGTCATCAATAAATCGTTCCCTTTAAGCAGTACTAAAGGGCTTTCTATGTGAAAATTGGTCAAGCATTTACACCCACTTTAAAGTAACATTATTTATTCAAAATAAACATCTAAACTACTCTAGTGAAAATATACTGTAAACACCATATTACAAAAATAACCACACAAGTCTTGTCTTAAGACAGGATACATAAACACACTTTAATATAATGATACTGTAATACTTACATAGTGTCTGAATATGAAATGTTAAATGGTAATTCTTGGGTTAAAGTGCTGGTAATTCTTGGGTTAAAGTGCTGGTCATTAGGCTGCTGGTAATATGGGTGTGCTTTTACAAACGTTAACCCTACTACAGGTCCTCAAGGAACCCCTAAAGTTCAGGGAGTCTAGGCTGGTCAGTTGTTCATGTCTGTGTCTTCAGTTAGTTGAGGGTTTCCTTCTGAACCCAGAGAGGTTCTGCCAGTCTGCAAATCCAAAGGTTTCTTCCAGACACCTTTACTTCCAAGAATGTTTCACTTATGTATAGGGTTGTGTGGGTGAATGGGGAAGTTGTGCAGCGCTTGTGCAGAGTTAGAGTGGAATAATATTGCTACTAGCCATAACCCGAATCCCTATGGGAATCAAACTGAACATCCACTATACTGCAGTCTGAGTAAGATTAATGCACATTTACAAGGGTTCACCCAAACACAAGCATGTACTGATACTGAGTTTGCACTGCTGGCTGGATATTTGTGAGTTTGTGATGCAATCTCACAGACTTGTGTGTAGCTGCAATTCCTTTGGATATGTTATTTTTATTTTGTGAGTTTCAGTGTATATGTATGTGTATGTGTGTCTGTCTTTGTGCATGTGTAGTGTGTGTGTGTGTGTGTGTGTGTGTATATATATACACACACATACATGTATACATGTATACATACATGTATACATACATGTATGCATACATGCATACATGCATACATGCATACACATATATATATATATATATTCACCAATCAGCCATAAAATTATGACCACCTGCCTAATATTGTGTAGGTCCCCCTTTTGCCGCCAAAACAGCCCTGACCTGTCGGTATCTGGCACCAAGACGTAAGCAGCAGATCCTTTAAGTCCTGTAAGTTGCGAGGTGGGGCCTCCATGGATCGGATTTGTTTGTCCTGCACATCCCACAGATATACTGTACAGCTCTGGTAAAAGGGTTCTGGAGAGGAGAATACGCCCGATAGTAGAACCTCGGATTCAGGAGGAACAGTGTGGTTTTCGTCCGGGCCGTGGAACACTGGACCAGCTCTATACCCTCTACGGGGTGTTGGAGGATTCATGGGAGTTTGCCCAAACAATCCACATGTGTATTGTGTATTTGGAGAAGGCATTCGACTGTGTCCCTCGCGGCATCTTGTGGAGGGTGCTTGGGGAATATGGGGTCCTGGGTCCTTTGCTAAGGGCTGTCAGGTCCCTGTACGACCGAAGCAGGAGCTTGGTCCGCATTGCCGGCAGTAAGTCAGACTTGTTCCCAGTGCATGTTGGACTCCGGCAGGGCTGCCCTTTGTCACCGGTTCTGTTCGTAATTTTTATGGACAGAATTTCTAGGCGCAGCCAGGGGCCGGAGGGTGTCAGGTTTGGGGACCACACGATTTCGTCTCTGCTTTTTGCAGATGATGTTGTCGTGTTGGCCCCTTCTAACCAGGACCTTCAGCATGCACTGGGACGGTTTGCAGCCGAGTGTGAAGCGGTGGGGATGAAAATCAGTACCTCCAAATCCGAGGCCATGGTCCTCAGTCGGAAAAGGGTGGCTTGCCCACTTCAGGTTGGTGGAGAGTGCCTGCCTCAAGTGGAGGAGTTTAAGTATCTAGGGGTCTTGTTCACGAGTGAGGGAAGGATGGAACGGGAGATTGACAGACGGATCGGTGCAGCTTCTGCAGTAATGCAGTCAATGTATCGGTCTGTCGTGGTGAAGAAAGAGCTGAGCCGCAAGGCGAAGCTCTCGATTTACCGGTCAATCTACGTTCCTACTCTCACCTATGGTCATGAGCTTTGGGTCATGACCGAAAGGACAAGATCCCGGATACAGGCGGCCTAAATGAGCTTTCTCCGCAGGGTGGCTGGGCGATCCCTTAGAGATAGGGTGAGAAGCTCGGTCACCCGGGAGCAGCTCAGAGTAGAGCCGCTGCTCCTCCACATCGAGAGGGGTCAGCTGAGGTGGCTTGGGCATCTTTTTCGGATGCCTCCGGAACGCCTTCCTGGGAAGGTGTTCCGGTCCCGTCCCACCGGGAGGAGACCCCGGGGAAGACCTAGGACACGCTGGAGGGACTATGTCTCCCGGCTGGCCTGGGAACGCCTCGGTGTCCCACCGGAAGAGCTAGAGGAAGTGTCTGGGGAGAGGGAAGTCTGGGCATCCCTGCTTAGACTGCTGCCCCCGCGACCCGGCCCCGGATAAGCGGAAGAAGATGGATGGATGGATGGAGCTCTGGTAAAAATGAAGAGACCACTGCACCTTTTTCTTTCCTTTCCAAAAATGTTGATTGAGGAACAGAAGGGTTAAAATATTGAGACAGTGGTCTCTTAATTTTTTCCAGAGCTGTATATATATACACACACACTACCATTCAAAAGTTTTTGATCACTTGGAAATGTCCTTGTTTTCCATGACAAACATTGAATAGTAAATAAAGTAATTGATGAGGTTAGAAAATAATGTTTTTTCATTTAGATAATAACTGTGCCCTTCAAACTTTGCTTTCGTCAAAGAATCCTCCGTTTGCAGCAATTACAGCCTTGCAGACCTTTGGCATTCTAGTTGTCAATTTGTTGACATACGGTCAAGCTGCTCCCACAACAGCTCAATAGGGTTGAGCTCCGGAGACTGTGCTGGCCACTCCATTATAGATAGAATACCAGCTGACTGCTTCTTCCCTAAATAATTATTGCATAGTTTGGAGCTGTGCTTTGAGTCATTGTCCTGTTGTAGGAGGAAATTGGATCCAATCAAGCACCATCCACAGGGTATGGCGTGGCGTAGCAAAATAGAGTGATAGCCTTCCATCTTCAAAATCCCTTTTACCCTGTACAAATCTCTCACTTTACTACAGCCATACCCTGGGGTTGGCCTCCGCCAGGGCTGCACTTTGTCACCAATCCTGTTTGTAACTTTTAAGGACAGGATATCGAGGCGTAGTCGGGATGGGGAGGGGTTGCAGTTCGGTGGGCTGGGGATCTCATCGCTGCTTTTTGCGGATGATGTGGTCCTGATGGCATCATCGGTCTGTGACCTTCAGCACTTACTGGACCGGTTCGCAGCCGAGTGCGAAGCAGTCTGGATGAGGATGAAGACCTCTAAATCTGAGGCCATGGTTCTCAGCAGGAAACCAATGGAGTGCCTCCTCCGGGTAGGGAATGTGGCCTTACCCCAAGTAAAGGAGTTTAAGTATCTCAGGGTCTTGTTCGCAAGCAAGGGGACAATGGAGCGGGAGATTGGCCGGAGAATCTGAGAAGTGGGGGTGGTATTGCATTCGTTTTACTGCACCGTTGTGACGAAAAGAGAGCTGAGACGGAAGGCAAAGCTCTCGATATACCGGTCAATCTTCGTTCCTACCCTCACCTATGGTCATGAAGGCTGGGTCATGACCGAAAGAACAAGATCACGAGTACAAGCGGCTGAAATGGGTTTTCTCAGAAGGGTGGCTGGCTTCTCCATTAGGGATAGGGTGAGAAGCTCAGCCATCCGTGAGGAACTCGGAGTAGAGCCGCTGCTACTTTGCATCGAAAGGAGCCAGATGAGGTGGTTCGGGCATCTGGTAAGGATGCCCCCAGGACGTCTCCCTAGGGAGGTGTTCCAGGCACGTCCAGCTGGGAGGAGACCTCGTGGGTAGGCCCAGGACTAGGTGGAGAGATTATATTTCGACACTAGCCTGGGAACGCCTCGGGATCCCCCAGTCAGAGCTGGCAAATGTGGTTCGGGAAAGGGAAGTTTGGGGTCCCCTGCTGGAGCTGCTGCCCCCGCGACCCAATAAGCGGATGAAGATGAGAGAGTGTGAGAGAGAAGTGAATCACAGGTGAAGTGAATAATGTTGATCTTGTAAGGAAAGGCACATGTCAAGGTCTGGGTAGATTAGATGGTAAGCAAACAATCAGTTCTCGTAGTTAACGTGTTGGATGCAGGCAGCGGTGTAAATCTGATATCAACTTTGGAAGGGTCCCTTCCAAATTCAAACAGCTGCAAACACTGGTTGATGATAATGTAGCAATTTTTTCATGATGGTTATGAGAGGAATGTGTCACAACACACAGTCCATCACACACTACTGTGTATGGGGCTGTGTAGCCACAGACCAGTCAGAGTGCCCATGATGACCCCTGTCTACCAATCGAAAGTGCCTACAATGGGCACACAAGCGTTGGAGCTGGTATTGAGCACAGCTAAAGAAGGTTACCTAGTCCGATGAGTCTGGTTTTCTTCTACGTCATGTGGACGGCCATATATGTGTGCGCTATTTACCTGGGGATGTGATGGCACCAGGATGCACTGGATCGAAGAAAGCCGCTGGAGAGTGTGAGGCTCTGGGCAATGTTCTGCTGGGAAACCCTGGGTCCTGGCATTCATGTGGATGACAACTATGTGACAACTACCTAAACATTGTTGCAGACCAGGTACACCCCTTCAAGCCATTGGTTTTTCCTGATGACAGTGGCCTCTTTCACCAGGATAATTTGCCCTGCCACACTGCACACATTGTTCGGCAATGGTTTGAGGAACATGTTGAAGAATTCAAGGTGTTGCCCTGGCCTCCAAATTCCCCAGATCTCAATCCAATCAGGCATCTGTGGGATGTGCTGGACCAACAAGTCCAAACCACAGCGGATCCACCTTGCAACTTAAAGGACATAAAGGATCTTCTGCTCATATCTTGGTGCCAGATACCACAGCACACCTTCAGGGGTCTAGTGGAGTCCATGCCTCAGCGTGTAGGGGCTGTTTTGGCAGTACATGGAGGACCAACAGCATATAATGCAGGTGGTCAGAATGTTTTGGCTCATCAGTGTATATTAATATACAGTGTGTGTGTGTGTGTGTGTCTGTGTGTGCATGTGTGCGCTTTTCCCAGATCCACAAACCACCGTGTTTCAGCTACACAATGACGGACCAGTCGCTCGGAGTCCGGCCATACTGTAACCAAAAAGACAAAAGGTCACAACAAGGTGGAAGGTCAAAGGTTAAACTCTGGTCAGACAATGAAACGTGGGCCAAGAATGAGTGGTAGCAAAGTTTTTTAATTCCTTGCCTTAAACACTGAAAAACACAAAACACAAACAAACAAATACCCACAGGCAACTCAGCCAACCACGAAACAGCAACCAAATCAAAACAGAATGTTCCCAATCTTCGACAACCGTAGAGACAAATCCAATTATTTGCATCTCATGTTGCAAATTTGTTTTAATGGATGGAGTCGTGAAAATAAATAAGCGTCCGCGACGAGAAACAAAAGAAGCACAATTTCTAATTAACATGAAAGAGAGAAATGGAGGGCCGTGTTAGTAAACTAATCTTTCATCCCTCCTCTCATCCCTTGCCCTCCTTGTCTTAGGCTGCATGTTTATTTGTGCCTGATGTCTATTTCTTCGTTTTGGTGATGCACACCATCCTGTTTCTCAAATGAAATGTCAACAGATTTAATATCGGGCTGGCGTCCGTCTTTTGTCGATTTTATTGTTCATTAGGCTTCTTTCCCTCCACCCTCACTCTCTCTTGTTTAAGCGGCTTCATTTGCAGAGACTTGCATTTGAAGATCACAAAAGCTGACACAATAATTAGGTTTGTGTAATTACAGCGAGCGTCTTAATGAGAGCTCCCAGGTCCGTGTGTCAGTTGCTATCTCCTCTCACCATCCCTGCCCAGCTATTACTCCTGAATTAACCTCATTCTCCCCCCTCTGTCTGGCTGGGGGGTGGCGCTGGACTGAGCTACAGGGGTAGAGATGCTATCGGTATGGCCACACAAGATACCTACACACACAAAGAACCCACAACCCTGCCCAACACAGCTGTGCATAACTAATAATATAACAGTTGAAATATTGAAATACAACACTTTTGTGTGTGTAATGTTAAACTAGAGTAGGAATCTTTTTTTACCACACTTCTTTTTTATTTTATTGCTGTGGCAATGTAAACGTGTTTGTTTTGTTGCTTTGGCAATCTATACAAATGTTTCCCTTGCCAATAAAGCCTTTTAAATTCAAACTGAATTGAGAGAGTGCAAGAGAGAAAGCAAGAGAGAGAGCTAAAGGACCAATGATACAGGACAACACTGAATGAATGACCCGGTCATTTATCACTTACTATATTATAAGATCTATAGTTATCAATTAGTATCTCTTAACCAAGGCAGTAGAGTAGACTCCATTCATTTTAAACCTAAACAGAACACCAAAGTCTACACTTTATTAGAGTCCATTAAACTGTTACTGTAGATGGGGCCACATCAGCCGTGTCTGGTTGAGTGCATGTGTGACGGAGAACACTGTTCTTGTTTAACATTATAGGCCCCATCAATCTGGAGCTCTCTGTTACAAGGATACATCTACTGTAGCTAACGATAGTTCGCAAGCATGCGTGAATGCCTACCTGAAAACACTAGTGGTAAAACCTGAATGTGTTCCACGCGGGTGTGTGTGCCTGTGTGTAAGAGATCTCACCTGTATATCTGTAAGCTCTTTCATCAGTCTAGAGGCCAGCTGAGGACCATCCTCCTGGCATGGTATATGCAGGTTCTGGAGAGATCCACACACACTATTAGAATATCCTACTCTGAAGTAGTGGTTGAGCAGTTTATGACGAAGAGCTAAACATGCGAACATACTTGACTGTACATTTTTTATGCTTCCAGGATGCCTATAATTATATGGTCCATGGTTGGCACTGTCCTACAAAAAGGAGTTTTTGACCCTTCCCAGTAAATCTATGTGCCCTTCCAACCAAAATGTCTACCTTAAACAAAGTATACATCTTATTGTCAATATTACCTCTAGATCTTAACCCTAAACCGAGTGTGTTCACAACCTTACCCCTAAACTTAACTCTTACCCTAAATCAAGTCTGTACAGTGGATATAAAAAGTCTACACACCCCTGTTAAAATGCCAGGTTCTTGTGATGTAAAAGATTGAGACAAAGATAAATCATGTTAGAACTTTTTCCACCTTTAATGTGACCTATAACGTGAACAATTCTATTGAAAAACAAACTGAAATCCTTGAGGGGGAAAAATAAAAAAACTCACAATAACCTGGTTGCATAATTGTGCACACCCTTTAACTAATACTTTGTTAAAGCACCATTTGATTTTATTACAGCACTCAGTCTTTTTGGGTAGGAGTCTATTAGCATGGCACCACTCTTCTTTGTAAAAGCTCTCTAAATTTGTAAGATTGCGAGGGCATCTCCTGTGCACAGCCCTCTTCAGATCACCCCAGATGTTCAATTGGATTCAGGTCTGGGCTCTGGCTGGGCTATTCCAAAATGTTAATCTTCTTCTGGTGAAGCCATGCTTTTGTGGATTTGAATGTGTGCTTTGGTCGTTGTTGTGCTGAAAGGTGTCTCTCTCTTCATCTTTCTAATAAGATGCCTAAAAGTTTTGTGCCTAAATTGCCTGGTATTTGGAACTATTCATAATTCCCTCCACCCTGAGTAAGGCCCCCGGTTCCAGCTGAAGAAAAACAGCCCCAAAGCATGATGCTGCCACCACCATGCTTCACTCTGGGTATGGTGTTCTTTGGGTGATGAGCAGAGTTGTTTTTGCGCCAAACATACCTTTTGGAATAATGGTCAAAAAGTTCAACCTTGGTTTCATCCGACCATAACACATTTTCCCATGTGCTTTTGGGAGGCTTGATGTTTGTTCTTGCAACCTTCAGCCGAGCTTGGATGTTTTTCTTTGTAAGAAAAGGCTTCCGTCTTGCCACCCTACCCCATAGCCCATTCATATGAAGAATATGGGAGATTGTTGTCACATGTAGCACACAGCCAGTACTTGCCCAAAATTCCTGCAGTTCCTTTAATGTTGCTGTAGGCCTCTTGGAAGCCTCCATGACCAGTTTTCTTCTTATCTTTTCATCAATTTTGGTGGGACATCCAGTTCTTGGTAATGTCTCTGTTGTGCCATATTTTCTTCACTTGATGATGACTGTCTTCACTGTATTCCATGGTATATCTAATGCTTTAATTATTTTGTACCCTTCTCCTGACTGATTGATTGATATCTTTCAACAATGAGATCCCTTTGATGCTTTGGAAGCTCTCTGACCATGGCTTTTGCTCTGAGATGCAACTAAGAAAATGTCAGGAAAATCCTACTAGAACAGCTGAACTTTATTTGTGATTAATCACTTTAAATGATGGCAGGTGTGTAAGGACTTCTATTTAACATGAGTTTGAATGTGATTGGTTAATTCTGAACACAGCCACATCCCCTGTTATAAGAGGGTGTGCACACTTATGCATCCAGGTTATTGTAAGGTTTTTATTTTTCAGTTTTCCCCCTCGTAGATTTCAGTTTATTTTTCAATTGTATTGTTCACATTATAGGTCACATTAGAAGAGGAAAACGTTCTGACATGATTTATCTTTGTCTCATTCTTTTACATAACAAAAACCTGGCATTTTCACAAGGGTATGTAGACTTTTTATATCCTCTGTATATTCACAATATATTTACTAACTATAATTACTAACAACACACTGTCAGAAAAATGTTTTTTTTGTAATGTTGAAAAGCAGCTTTTCTGTGTTGGAATGGTGTAGGTGGAGCCAACAACAGATGAGTGTGGATGCACATCAGTCATGGGAGTAGACTAATGATTGGCAAGCTCATCCTTCTCTAGACTGCTGATTAGAAAGTTCCTCCTGAGAAATTATGAAATGGTTAGAAAGACCAAACTAACTTTGTTTCACATGTTTATCCCAACTCAAATTTAGGTATTGACTATGACCATTTATATTTGCATACATTTTTATAATTAGTGTTAGTGTCAGGTCCTGGCGATGAGGATGCCCCTAACCATCTCTGCACTGGCCTGGGGGACATAGTGAGGACCTGGCAGGATATAGGTCTCTAAGCTGCCGCTTTTTTGTTTTCCCAAATTAGAGGCAAGTGTACATCGTTGCCTCTAATTGGGTGAGTATGTCCACACCACTGTGTGGATCATTGTTTATGCCTTGTGCAGTTAGGTGGTGGTTGTGCCTTGTTTTTTGTTTGTTGTTTTTGTAAGCCTAAATTAAAGGAATGTCTTGGTACCACTCTGCGTCTGTGTCCTGCCTCCTCAACTGTGACAGTAAACCAGTAATCTCTTAAACAGTTCAAATAGAGGGACCAAACCAACTTTTTTGGTACAACTATTGTAGAATTCATTTTTAACTTCAATGACAATGAAGGCACATTCAGTGTAATCTCAAAGAACATTCCATAACTTTTTGGGAAATCACATTTTTTTCCCTTATTTAACTGGGCAAGTTCTTATTTACAGAAATGACATGGGGGGAATGTTACGGGGGTGAGGATGAGCAATTAGGGTTAGCTGTATTTCTAAGGTACAGAACGTCATAGCATTCACCATGTTAGAATAGGGATCTTTCGGACACTAGTCAGATCTTCTAACCACTAGGCAACTTTGCTGCTCTCATAGCTCCTACAACTCCACAAAAAAAAACGAATCTTAAAACAATTGTACACTCACCTAAAGGATTATTAGGAACACCTGTTCAATTTCTCATTAATGCAATTATCTAATCAACCAATCACATGGCAGTTGGTTCAATGCATTTAGGGGTGTGTTCCTGGTCATGACAATCTCCTGAACTCCAAACTGAATGTCAGAATGGGAAAGAAAGGTGATTTAAGCAATTTTGAGCGTGGCATGGTTGTTGGTGCCAGACAGGCCGGTCTGAGTATTTCACAATCTGCTCAGTTACTGGGATTTTCACGCACAACCATTTCTAGGGTTTACAAAGAATGGTGTAAAAAGGGAAAAACATCCAGTATGCGGCAGTCCTGTGGGTGAAAATGCCTTGTTGATGCTAGAGGTCAGAGGAGAATGGGCCATCTGATTCAAGCTGATAGAAGAGCAACTTTGACTGAAATAACCACTCGTTACAACCGAGGTATGCAGCAAAGCATTTGTGAAGCCACAACACGCACAACCTTGCACAATTTGCCTACACTTTGCACGAGCTCACCAAAATGGGACAGTTGAAGACTGGAAGAATGTTGCAATGAGTTCACTGTACTGAAATGGCCCCCACAGTCACCAGATCTCAACCCAATAGAGCATCTTTGGGATGTGGTGGAACGGGAGCTTCGTGCCCTGGATGTGCATCCCACAAATCTCCATCAAATGCAAGATGCTATCCTGTCAATATGGGCCAACATTTCTAAAGAATGCTTTCAGCACCTTGTTGAATCAATGCCACGTAGAATTAAGGCAGTTCTGAAGGTGAAAGGGGGTCAAACACAGTATTAGTATGGTGTTCCTAATAATCCTTTAGGTGAGTGTATATGTTAATTTTGCACTGGAACTGGAATTTAATAGAAAATGAATGGCTTAGACTTCAGAGAGATTTATTCAGCACATTGCACTTAATAGTATATAGGTCTACTTTTAGGTAAGATGTCCTTGAATGTCCTGAGCTGTCCACTAAGTACAATGTATTTTTATTAGTAGAAATTGTAGTAGTATTAAAATGTATTGAACGTTTTATTAATGAATGTATTAGTTCATCTGTCCAGTCCAATCTCAGGCTAGTGACTGAGGTATAGTCATGTACCTCTCCTTGGTAAAGAATGCGTCCCACGGGGCTGACCACACAAGCAGTGCCAGACCCAAACATCTCCTTGACACGCCTCTCCTTCAGAGCACAGCACAGGTCTGCCATGGTCAGGTGGCGTTCACACACCTTAAACTCGCCCTGCAGGAAGAGAGGGTTGGAGATGGGGAGGAAAAAGAGGAGAGAAGAAGGCAGAGGTGACAGACTTATATGTGTGTAAATAGAATAATTCGTACAAGGCCAGGCTTCTGTCAATGCCCAGCATTTCATCTCAGCTGAAGACATCTGGTATTTGTTTTTTCAGGCATTTTAATACTTTATTTTACAGGAAAGTGGGGAACGATAGAGGAGAGAGAAGAGCTCCTGGCTGCAGTATAACTTGGCAACAGACATGAATATATTCATTGATCTCAGTGTATATTATATTCATAGTCTGTCTGTTGTACCCATTTCCGGGTGAGTTCCAGAATGCTCTGCCGTGTGATCCCAGGGAGGATGACTCCGTCCAGGGGAGGGGTGGATAGTTCCTCCTCTAGAAAGAAAAACAATGGATGCACAAATTAATTACATGGAATTTTACAGTAAAGTAAACATCCCTTCAGAGTACAGTTCACAGACATGGTCAAGTGAAAAGCCTGATGTGGATGAATCTGTTGTGATATATCCTGTGACCACTAGATGTCTCTAATATACTATCCATTACTGAATCAGTTGCCTGTTGCCTGTATGTCCTTGTTGACCTGAAAAAGTCTTAGGGGGAAAAAAATATTATCTCAAATGTCACTGACCAAGGGTCACAATTACCTCCTTCCTCATTGGTCCAGAAGAGGAACACGTTCATGGTTCCGACCTCTGTGATTTGATGGTCATCTCCATAGAGCCAGAGGACCTGCTGGCATCCATAATCCACAGCTTCATATTGGGCGTAGATAGATGCTCCATAGTTCCTACAAATAACCACCATGTTGATGTTCTGTTGTACTTAAATAAGCAAAAGGCTTAATTCATAAGCATGAGTTTTGTTTTCTCTTAGTTACAGAAACCTAGCTTGTGATATGTATTGCATGTGAAATTTCACCCAAAGCTCTTTAGTGTTGAATCTGTTGTAAAGCCACTGTATTAGTACTATTTGCAGTATTAGGGTCATGGCAAATTGCATCAGTGCTCATTGGTTCAATGTACAAGCTCACTGGTTGCTTGCTCTTTGTGAAGCATGAAATTTTATTGCACCACAATGTCCCATTTTCTTTCTTGTATCACCCACAGGTCTGACTCAAAGGAATCAATACCTTTAAGTTAGGAAATCAACCAATCTGAAGTTAGGAAATGTCACTAAAAAGTGCCTGTTTACCCTCCCATTTTGCAATCTCCAGTCCCTCCTTTCCAGGCCCTGACGTATTTGGAGTCGGCCCAGAGAGAGACAGGCTTAGCTCCTGTACTGAAGTAAGAACCCACAGGACTCAGGATCACATAAAGTAGCGCACGGGACGGCTTCTTTACTCCTAAAGATGGCTTGGGAGGGACACACACAGAGAAACACACTCAAAAACAAACAGTCAGAGGAGACAGGTTGGGGAGGACGGCTCGTACTAACGGATAAAAAGAAGTAAATGCAATGATATCGAATGTATGGAAACCACACGTGTGATGTTTTTGTCCTTTCATGTTTTAGCCATTATTAGAAGCCTGTCCTAGCAGGTAAATGTGCCACCAGTCGTCTGTGTTCAAAATATTATATACCAAGAAGTTACTCCAAAATGAACATCCTTTAACAGATGTAGCGGAATGCAGAGGTTGGTATAACACAAAAGGGAGTAGACAAGTCCTTGCCCTGTTACAGAATGAGGAAGAATGGAACCGATGGGTACCGTGAGACAGTGCTGAGTCATCTCACCTCAGTACCCAGGAAGGTGGGTCGAATGTACAAACTGGCAGAGTTTGACTTGGGCACCCACTCCTGATCCAGCTGTATCAGCTTCTTGATACACTCTACCAACTCTGCCTTGTCAAAGGCCTGAAGAAGGGATGGGTGAGAAGGCAGAGTGAAGATTAAGCAACAAATGAAAAATACGACCTTAAGAACAATAGAAAATACAATGGCAATCACTATAGAACAAACCAGCAAAGGTGGGCAAACTATGGCCTAATAAAATACAGCCCAAAGTATAACTTTGAGTTTGACAAATCTTGAATGTCTTCAATTCAAGATTGAAAGTACAGTGCACTGCATACGATTTAGGACACTGACACAAGTTGTGTTCTTTGTTTGTACTCTAGCACATTGAATTTGAGATGAAACATGAGTAAGAGGTTAAAGTGTGAACTGTCAACTTTAATTTAAGGTTATTTATCATCCATTAACCTTGAGCAGTGTAGGAATCATAAATATAGGTGGTATATTTAGTAACTGGTTGCAAATCATTTGCATCTGATCTCTGCCTGCATCTGACCCATAGACATCACCATACACTGGGTGTCTTCCCTGCTGATACTCTGCCAGGCCTGCCCTGCAGCCATCTTCAGTTCCTGTTTGTTCCACCAAATCTTTGCCTTCAGACTTGCCTTTCACATGTGAAACACATTCTCAATTGGATTCAGGTTGGGGGATTGACTTGACTGCTTTAACAGTATGTTGGTGTTCATTGATCTGCTGCAATTGTCTAATGACTTTTGAGGAATTTGTTTGGATCTGAGCAAATTTCTATATACTTCAGAATTCATGTTTCTGCTGTCAGCAGTAACATTACTAACCAGTTTAAATTGCAGCCATACATGCCTAAACTATAACACAATCTCCACCACGTTTCACAGATGGGATTTCGCCAAACTTTCTTTTTCCTCCTAGCATGGGAAGACTATGTACAGTATCTCACAAGTGAGTACACCCCTCACATTTTTGCTAAAATTTGATTATATCTTGTCAACACTGAAGAAATGCTACAGTGTAAAGTTGTGAGTGAACAGCTTGTATAACAGGGTAAATTTGCTGTCCCCTCAAAATAACTCAACACACAGCCATTAATGTCTAAACAACTTTCAACAAAAGTGAGTGCACCCCTAAGTGAAAATGTACAAATTGGGCCGAATTAGCAATTTTCCCTCCCTGGTGTCATGTGACTCGTTGGTGTTACAAGGTCTTAGGTGTGAATGGGGAGCAGGTGTGTTAAATTTGGTGTCATCGCTCTCACACTCCCTCATACTGGTCACTGGAAGTTCAACATGGCACCTCATGGCAAAGAACTCTCTGAGGATCTGAAAAAAAGAATTGTTGCTCTACATAAAAATGGCCTAAGCAATAAGAAGATTGCCAAGACCCTGAAACTAAGCTGGAGCACAGTGGCCAAGACCATACAGTGGTTTAACAGGATAGGTTCCACTCAGAACAGGCCTTGCCATGGTCGACCAAAGGAGTTGAGTGCACGTGCTCAGTGTCATATCCAGAGGTTGTCTTTGGGAAATAGACCTATGAGTGCTGCCAGCATTGCTGCAGAGGTTGAAGGGGTGAGGGGGTCAGCCTGTCAGTGCTCAGACCATACGCTGCACACTGCATCAAATTGGTCTGCATGGCTGTTGTCCCAGAAGGAAGCCTTTTCTAAAGATGATGCACAAGAAAGCCCGCAAATAGTTTGCTGAAAACAAGCAGACTTAGGACATGGATTACTCGAACCATGTCCTGTTATCTGATGAGACCATGATAAATGTATTTGGTTCAGATGGTGTCAAGCGTATGTGGCGGCAACCAGGTGAGGAGTACAAAGACTAGTGTGTCTTGCCTACAGTCAAGCATGGTGGTGGGAGTGTCATGGTCTGGGGCTGCATGAGTGCTGCCAGCACTGGGGAGCTACAGTTCATTGAGGGAACCATGAATGCCAACATGTACTGTGACATACTGAAGCAGAGCATGATCCCTTCCCTTCGGAGACTGGGTCACTGGGCAGTATTCCTACATGATAACGACCACACCTCCAAGATGACCACTGCCTTGCTAAAGAAGCTGAGGGTAAAGGTGATGGACTGGCCAAGCATGTCTCCAGACCTAAACCCTATTGAGCATCTGTGGGGCATCCTCAAACGGAAGGTGGAGGAGCGCAAGGTCTCTAACATCCACCAGCTCTGTGATGTCCGTGATGTCACTCCAGTGGCAACCTGTGAAGCTCTGGTGAACTCCATGCCCAAGAGGGTTAAGGCAGTGCTGGAAAATAATGTTGGCCACACAAAATATTGACACTTTGGGCCCAATTTGGACATTTCCACTTAGGGGTGTACTCGTTTTTGTTGCCAGTGGTTTAGACATTAATGGCTGTGTGTTTTTATTTTGAGGGGACAGCAAATTTACACTGTTATACAAGCTGTACACTCACTACTTTACATTGTGGCAAAGTGTCATTTCTTCAGTGTTGTCACATGAAAAATATAATCAAATATTTACAAAAATGTGAGGGGTGTACTCACTTTTGTGAGATACTGTATAAAAAGATCTGTAATTCCAACGTTTCACAATTTATATATGTAATTACCCTCAAATTAAAGCTGACAGTCTGTACTTTATCCTTTTTGTCATTGCGTCATTCCAAATCCAATGTGCACAGGTACAGAGCCAAACCAAAAAAACTTCCAAATACCAAAAAACTTCCAAATACTTAGGCACTGCACTGTATGTAAAAATATCTTTCTCTACTAACTACCCTTTTCTGTCGCACAAATTATGTGAAATGAAATATGTGGCCCTAAAATCAATTCTACTAAGTTTCAGTTTTAAATGTACATAACATTTCATTAGATAGTGTGTGGTATATCATTGCAATATTATCTCCCAGTTCCTTTTATCATTCTGTAATGTTCTTTCTTACTGGCAGGCATGCTCTCTGCGCAGACTTGGCCATACGGTTCATGTTGAGCATGGGTCTGAAGAGACGGACTTTGTCATCAGCATCCCGGTACGCTTTCATACCCTCAAACAACTGAAAATTGATAAGGAGAGAAGGAAACATCATGTGGACTGGGCAACAGGAGAGAACCACTGATCTGAATGGGGATGCCAACTTAAAATGAAACATCAGTAAGATTCCTGAGTCAATTTATAGAATTTGGGAATGCTAGTGAGGACAGAACCCAAGAGTGGGCATGTTAGCCACTTCCACTCTGTCCCATCTAGTGGGCTTCAAATATCTAAGCTTTACTTATACTTATATATATATATTTTTTTGTATATAATGTTATTCTATTATGTGGGGTTTTTTCAAAATACTTATCATAAAACTCCAAACTGATCACACCTGTTACACATTAAGTCTTTTTTTGGCTTTCATTTGCTTTCTAAACATCTTTCACCACAATACCATGGATTCAGGTTTTTTATGAAAGATAATGAGTACATTGGTTATGTCATCAGAACATAACATAGTGCAATTCTCTAAGTTTAGTCATTGTAACAACCAGTCCAAGAACAAACAACATAAGACACCTGTTTCATAATTGCTCTTTGAAGTGCTAAATCTGTTACAGTGTATGCCACTGTTTGCACATCACAATGACAAATATTTTGGCACTGTGAATCCAAACCTAACACTGGTCATCAGTGATCTCCATGGGTTAAAGGAGGGTGACATGCTCATGGAGATGGCAGTCATCTTCCACCTTCCACCTCAATGTTGAAAAGATTTCCAAAAAACCATTACTAAACCATGTCTTATGGTGGAACCTAACATTATCCTACTACCATTTAACTGAGGAACTCAATGAGGTGTTAAGCCCCAGCATTGTAAGACCCAAGCAAGGGATAACATCCTACCATCCCATCTTTGAATATGGCTGCACACATGGATATGTTTCCCCCACTGTTGCTAAGTGGCCAATGATATTGCGCCAACGCTGTGTCGAGTTTTGGCCAGGTACAAGCCTTCTTTATCAACAAAGATGTACTTTTGATCATCATGTATTTCAATGGGAAACATCTTTCTAAATGGCACACTGATGTTTAATGAATTTCAACAATAAACTAATTGCACATCTGTTGTGTAATGAGCAGGTGCGAGAAGATAAAACATGTAGATGAAAAATAGAAATATACTATTGGACACTGATGATGCTTGCATGCATGTGTAACAATTTAATGGAAAATGAATGTCAAATGATTTTTTGTGATTTTCTTATTAAGAGTTGTGAAGCAGTACCACGTGTGAATAGTAGACAAAAAAAACTGCCACCTCCCAACTCAATCTCTCATCATCACTTCATTTCCTGATGAAAGACACAGAAATTGTGGCTATAGGATTTGAAGGCACTGCCTATTCCATGCCTCGTGTGTGTGTGCGTGCGTGCGTGCATGACAGGTGAAAAGGGACTTTAATCACAACACGTACCAAACCTATATTTCACATTCATTTTAGTTTTAGTTGTACATATTACTAACTGAAATTATAATATTAACATACTGATATGACAAGTCAAGAGTAGATGTTGACCAAAACGTGAATGACATCACAGTCACTCGATCGCCAGAAAAACGCTCAACATTTCTGCCTCTTTGCATGCTGCCGATGATTAATAAAAACGTTTCGGCCGGCGGTTGCCGGTTCCGGTGTGTAAGCCCCTGTACGTATGGCACGTTTAGGTCAACATCTACTCTGCCTTGTCATATCAGTTCGCCAAGTATGTTAATATTATAATTTCAGTTAGTAATATGTACAGCTGAATGTGAAATATCGGGTTGGTACTGTTGTGACCCAAATTAATCTAGTCTTGTTTAACCGCGCATTTAACTTTTTTGTGTGTGGAACAAAAAATGTTAACTCCAAGTTTCCCCCGGAACGGACCTTGGAGCCGTAACTATAGCAACCGAAGTAGCCTAACATACTTGACGTAATATTGCAAATGACAAGCCAAACTTTTATGTGCCTTCCTTCGTTTAGGGAATTATGGCCAATCGTTTTGTTACTATCTTTATAATTTTTGTGTAATTAAACTCCGGGTACTCTGACAACAGCAAATCCTCAATTTTTGCGATGGTGACAAAATCACTCTCTCTGATTGGCTTGAAAATAGTTGAGCTTCGGCGGCAGGACCAAATATTGTGTGTGTTCACGTGGGCGGCAACCGCCTTGACACTGCCGCGGCCGCCAGGGTAGGAGGTAAAGCTGCCGTCGCGGATTAATTGTATGGGGGTGTATTCTGCCATATATGGGGGGTGTAATCTGCCATAGAGATCTAGATTATGGGGAGTGAATTCTGCCATAGAGATCTAGATAAGCGACCTACCGTCAATTTGCTCTCATTTAACGTAGCCGTGAGCGAATCTCATTGGCTTAACGTCGCCGTCAGTGATTCCCTTTGGCTTTACGTCGCGGTGAGTGAATCTCTTACGCTTTACGTCGCCGTTAAAAGTTTTGTTTGTGCTGATGCAGCGTTTTATATATTAGAAATTACATTTTAGCTGTCACCAGCCCCACAACCTGCCTCAAAATAGGCTCAATCATTTATGCTATGTTTGTGCCGCTACAGTTTTTGGTACATACTTACATTCCTACTGGATAGCGCACTGGCTTTACTCTCTTGTGAGGTTCAACTGAAGAAGTCACCAGCCACCCAACTCCAAACTGACTCAAAATAGGCTCAATCGTTTCTGGTTCGTTTGTGCTGGTTTGTCCTGTTCACATTTTATTTTCTGCTGCTATAATTTTTTAGACATTAAATAATATTTCACTGGTCATTCTGAGATCACTCAGTCCTCCGACACACTTTAAATTCACCCGAAATAGTCTTGTTTGTGCTTCGTTTGTGCATTAAAAGTTTAGTTTGTGCCAGCCGCCCAACCTGTTCCAGATCCACAAACGACTGAGCATATTTTGAGTGAATTTGTAGCATGTTGGAGGGCTGAGTGACCTCGGAATTATCTATAAAATGTTCTTTAGGATTAATATCTAAAAAATGACAGCAGCACAAATGGAGCACATACGATTAAAGGAATCTTTTAAACGATGACATTTTATTTTAAATAGTCCCCACCCTACTCATAACAAGGGCAAATAGGCTCAATCGTTTGTGCTAGTTTGGGCCGTTATAGTTTTTGTGCTGCTTTCATCTTCTAAATATTAAATAATATTTTATAGGTCAAATTCACTCAAAATAGGCTCAATAGTTTGTGCTTCATTTGGGTCGGTAAAGGTTTAATTTTTTCTACTGTCTTTCTTATGGATAATGACTGAGCTACAGCTCTGGAAAAAATTAACCCTTCTGTTCCTCACTCAAATCCTTCCTTCTCAACGTTTTTTGGAAAGGAAAGAAAAAAGTGCAGTGGTCTCTTAATTTTTTCCAGAGCTGTACAGCAGAGCAATAGGGCTATAGGAAAGATAAATGTATTTTGAAATGACTATTTCCCAAAAACTATAGCGACACAAACTGAGCACAAACGATTGAGCCTATATTGAGGCAGTTTGGAGCAGGTTTGGGGTCTCGTGACCTAAAATGAAATGTCTAATATATAAAATGCTGCATCACACAAACGAATATTTTAAATGCACAAACCAGCACAAACAATTGTGCCTATTTCGATGGAATTTTGACCATGTTGGGGGGCTGGTGACACCATACCCTATAATTAAATATCTATTTAAAACACTGAAGCAGCCCAAATGAAAGTTTTAACGGCAAAGAGTGCTGCTATCATTTTTTAGATATTAAATAATATTTTATAGGTCAAATTCACTCCAAATTGGCTCAATAATGTGTGCTCCTTTTGTGCCGATAAAGGTTTGTTTTTGCTACTGCTTTCTAGAGCTACAGTGGAAAGAGAATAAAGCCAGTGCGCTATCCAGTAGGAATGTAGGTATGTACCAAAAACTGTAGCAGCACAAACAAACCTTTCACTGGCACAAACATAGCATAAATGATTGAGCCTATATTGAGGCAGTTTGAGCAGGTTGTGGGGCTGGTGACAGCTAAAATTAAATGTATAATATATAAAACGCTGCATCAGCACAGCGACGTAAAGCGTAAGAGATTCGCTCACAACGACGTTATATGGGAGCAAGTTGACGGTAGGTCGCTTTTCTAGATATCTATGGGAAAATCCAACCCCCATAGCCGTGACACCGCCGCAAGCAAGTCTTCATGTGTACACGTCGTCACTACACCGCAGCCATGACATCTTAAACCCCATGTAAAATTGCATAGAGAAACAGACGTTAGGTAGGCGTTCACTAGCTTGGTTATCCATATCAGTAGCTTGCATCTCCGTGTATTTGGCCGACTCCTATGGGGGGTGAAGCAGTCATCTGAGCGCATGAGGGGTGATTCGCATGAGGGGTAATTTGTGCATTTAATAGGCCTAGGGAAGCTACTGATATGACTCACCAAGTTACTTTACAGCACCTTAAAATTACATCTTAAATTAACACAGTCCATCAATGGAGACGCGTTTTTCTTACAGACGACACAAACACGAAACGCCAACGTTAAGACAACACGTAAATGGCCTACAGATGACAAAAACACGTCACGTGTCCGTTTTATGAGTGAATTGATAATTGAAAATCTTAACATGAATGCGTCTCTACAACGCATCTCGATAACTTGTTACGTGTAGTCTACATTTTTTTGGTAAATTCCAAACTTTCAGTCTAATATAAAAGTCTAATATAAAATCAAATAGCACCTCAACTTAAAATACCCGGGAGGCATGTAAACAAATAAAAAAATAAAAGTGCCACAGTGTTTACAAAGCCAGTAATGTGCTTTTAGGAACTGCACTCCTAACTCTTACTGTCATCACAGTACTAACTTTCACAGAAGGAAATATATGTTTTTCTTAATGAAAACTAACATCTCTACCTTGTCAGGTTTGAGCCTGTTTCTGTTCTCATCAAGGACGTTTGCAAGGCTTAGTAGAGACATGGGAGCTACGGACGAACTCCAGATTTCTGTGGTGAACGAAACATGGGGTACATCTGATAACAGGACAAGTAGTTTGTCAGAAATCTTCTTTTAAAGGGCTGGCAGAGCTTTCTCTGTGAAATAGTGGCGAGACGGCATTTCAAATCGAGGTTCTACGTGCTCCATAAGCATAAGAAATCCAGGGTTCTCTACAAAGACGAATGGCAGGTCACTCGTTTGTGCTATCTTGGCTGTGATGTCCTGCGCCTTCGCGCTGTCACGGGGAATTTTTTCTCTCCTCTTCAAACTCTCCTGCAGCGTGAGCTCGTCTTCAGCTGGGTTGCCTGGGTAAACTCGCTGTATTGTCTCGGGTGTTTGTTTTTGAGGTGCCGTATCAGGTTTGTTGTGTTAAATGTAGCCTTTTCCTTTCCACCTTTTGCTATCCCAGGTTTTTACATATCTCACAGTTTGCTATGGCAATGTTGTTGTCATCACCTTCATAATACCTCCAGACTGCAGACATACTCGTGCTTTCCGCTTCAAGCTGCTTCCGTGTTCTACTTTGCCTGCATTTAACCAATAGTGTCTCTGCAACAAAGTGATGTCATGCCGCACGTGTTGCTGTTTCTGTGTGGAGTCAAAAGGGTCTAACTCTGTGCCACCGCATAACTATAGATGTGTTAAAAAATAATGAGAATATATATACCTATATATCCGAGTCCTGATCGGGAGGTAGCGTCCAATTCCGATCAAATCTGAAACCACGTGATTGGGCCCGATTTCTGATCACGTGATCGGATCTGGACATCCTTAGTATTTGGAACTGTTCATAATTCCCTCCACCCTGACTAAGGCGCTGGTTCCAGCAAAACAGAAAAACAGCCCCTAAGCATGATGCTGCCAACACCATGCTTCACTGTGGGTAATGTCTCTGTTGTGCCATATTTTCTCCACTTCATTATGATGACTGTCTTCACTGTGTTCCATGGTATATCTAATGCTTTGGAAATTATTTTATACCCTTCTCCTGACTGCAATATAATGCAAATTAATTATCTAAAAATCATAAAATTTTCTGGATTTTTGTTTTAGATTCCGTCTCTCACAGTTGAAGTGTACCTATGATAAAAATGACAGACCTCTACATGCTTTGTAACTAGGAAAACCTGCAAAATCGGCAGTGTATCAAATAATTGTTCTCCCCACTGTACATCTACCAACTTACTTCCATTGGTCTTTGTTACTGTCAGGGTGAGAAAGTAGCTACTTATCCCACAAGGCCTAACAAGGTTTGATTACCCACCTGTACTGCATAATGCATGGCTGAGCATGCAGGATGGAGAGACAGGTTATCAAAGGGCTTGATGTGGGGTTCCTCCCAGCCTCCCGTGCTGGTCCACTCTATGGTCAACATGTGGTCAGTGAACACAGTCCCAAACACCAGGTTGGTCTGGTCTGGTCTTGCCTTGGGGGTCTGGGACCGCTCAATGATGAGGTCAGCTGCCTGGGATGAATAGCAGTTGAGATGTATAGTCATTATAAACATTGTTTGTCATTGTCCAGAATCACTTTTGTAAACTAATTATTTGTAATAGATTAAGAAGTGCTTCTCAATTGTATCTACTTATTTTCTAATTAAACACATTACACCAATCAGCCATAATTTTATGACCACTGACAGGTGAATTGAATAACACTGATAATCTCGTTATCATGTCACGGCAAGTGAACATTATGTACTCAAAATGTATGTGTTAGAAGAAGGAAAAATGGGCAAGCATAAGTATCTGAGCGACATTGACAAGGACCAAATTGTGATGCCTAGACGACTGGTTCAGAGCATCTCCAAAACTTCAGTCCTTGTGGGATGTTCCCGGTCTGCAGCGGTCAGTACCTATTAAAAGGGGTCCAAGGAAGGAAAAGCGTGGAACTGGCGACAGGGTCATGGGCAGCCAAGGCTCATTGATGCACGTGGGGAGCAAAGGCTGGCCTGTATGGTCCAGTCCAACAGACAAGCTACTGTAGCTCAAATTGCTGAAAAAGGTAATGCTGATACTGATAGAAAGGAATCAGAACACACAGTGCATAGCAGTTTGTTGCATATTGGGCTGCATAGCCGCAGACCAGTCAGGGTGTCCATGCTGACCCTTGTACCACTGCCGAAAGCGCCTACAATAAGCATGTGAGCATCAGAACTGGACCCCAGGGCAATGGAAGAAGGTGGCCTGGTCTGATGAACCATGTTTTCTTTTACATCACCTGGATGGCCCGTTCATGTGTGTCGCTTACCTGGAGAATACATGGCACCAGAATGCACTATGGGAAGAAGGCAAGCTAGCAGAGGCAGTGTGATGCTTTGGGGAATGTTCTGCTGGGAATCCTTGGTTCCTGCCATTTATGTGGATGTTACTTTGACACGTAATACCTACCTGAGCATTGTTGCAGACCATGTGCATCCTTTCATGGCAACGGTATTCCCTGATGGCATTGGCCTCTTTAAGCAAGATATTGCGCCCTGGTACAAAGCATAAATGGTTCAGGAATGGTTGGAAGAACACATTCAAGTTCAAGGTGTTGACGTGGCCTCCAAATTCCCCAGATCTCAAACCAATCGACCAACTGTGGGATGAGCTGAATAAACAGGTCTGATCCATGGAGGCCCCACCTCGCAACTTAAAGGACTTAAAGGATCTGCTGCTAACATCTTGGAGCCAGATACCACAGTACACCTTCAGAGGACTAGTGGAGTCTATGCCTCGATGGGTCAGGGCTGGTGGCAAAAGGGGACCTACACAATATTAGGCAGGTGGTCATAATTGTATGGCTGATCGGTATACATGAAGCCTATTATTGCAATGTATTAACATCTTATCAAGTGTTTTAGATACAGTGCTTCTTTAGTGTGTGTACTCCTTGTGCAGTTACAGATTTTTTGAAGGAATTAGTGCAGGTGCAAAATTAAATGAACTCCAAGTTGCATTGGTTAAATTAAGTGGGTAAGTAAAATCCAGTGGGTAAATGATTGTGTAACGAATTAACCAATCAAATGAGGGATCTGTAGGAAAGAGTTTGGGCGGGAGTCTGTTAAATAAAAGAAGCCTGGTCAGTTTGGTGTTACCCATACAGGTCAATGAAAACGCCCCATGCCAAGAGCAAAGAGATCCCAGAGGACATCAAAAAGAGAGTAATGAGAGCACATCAGCCTAGGTTTACAGGAATCTTGAAAATATTTCAGTTCCATCAGTACACTGTGAGGCAAATAATTTACAAATGGAAACCATTTAACATTACAGCAACACAACCTAGAAGTGGAAACCCTTCTCAAATATCAAGGAAAAATCAGGTAAATGCCAACCCAAACATAACATCTGGAGATTTGCAGACCTCCCTCGCTGCATCTCTGGTTACTGTCCATGCTTCAACAATAAGAACACTGAATCGAAATGACATTCATGGGAGGGTTGACTGTGCTGTCAAAAAATAACCAAACTGCCCATCTTTGGAGGACACTTAACAAAATCACTCTCAAGCAGTTTCCTTTACTGTAGAATGAATGACTCTCTCCCAAACCCAACCATAACCCAACGTATTGGGGTAAATGTCAACCTGACCATAGATCAGAATCTCTCAAATTCTCTGCTATGGTTGGATGCTTACAGCACCTATCTAGATTGAGTCTGAGGTTGCAGTATTTAATAATCCTAGATCATATGATGAGATGATGTGGTGGCCACTGACCTAAGATCTCTCAATGTACAGCACTGGTTACCAATGTATTTACTTATCAAGTCACCAATCTGATAGCTGTCACCTTTAGTGTGTAGACTTGAGGCCATAGAGCCCTATTTACAGAAGTGGCTTAGACTGTTCTAGTGGTCTAACTGGCTGCCTAAATTGAACATATCCTAGCGCTGGGTGGGTTCAAATTCAGCCTACTCCTCTTTGAGCCAAATCTTTTACCACTTTCCTGTCAAAAAAAGCATAAAACACCTGAATAATATAGCTTTGAAAAACGAATAGCACATAAGAATGAGACTTGACAGTATTAGGTGATTGAGTTCCAAATAATCCATGGTCACCTTAACCTTACCCGCCCAGGAATTACCAAGCTATACATAGCCTACACTATATCCTGTTCAGATGGCATATATGTATTGTGAAACAAGAATCTGGTTTGAAAAGATGAAAATACTCTTTTAGGGTTAATTAATGTTATCCATGTAACTGTATATATTCATATTTAATGTTTAAGCATTTTAAGTTAATATATTAATCAAAGTAGGTTTGGTCTCTGTAGTTTGGCCCCTGTATTTGATACTGTTAGTATCCCATGAATGCCCTGGAATAGATCCTGTTGAAGTAATTCAATTTAAGTCAATGGAAGTTTAAATGTTTAATAAAAGTTAAATATGTCATCATTATAAATATTTTAAATATTTAAATATTATTTAGTATTAAAGATATCAAAAAGTATGCAAGTTTGCAGGTATGCAAGCAACCTGATCCTGCCCGCTCTGCAAGTATGAAAATGTGAACAGTGTCTCTAGGTTAAATGCTGTGGAAAGAGTAGTGTGCTAAATAATATTTATTTAAAGAAGAAATAACATAAATATTGAAACTGTGGACTTTAGCTTTGCAAACCACAGTAATTAATTAATGAGTTAAGTGGAGTAGTTCTTAACACTTATGGACATAGAACACTTATGGACATAGAACATCTTGAGCATCTCACCAATTACAAGAGATCTTTCAGTTCTGGGTTAACCAAGATTAGTCTCAGAGTACCATCGAAGCTGATGCAATTATCAGTCGGCAGCAACTATTAAGCCAGTGTTTCAGACCATAATTAATTAATTCCAGGCATAATCAAGTTTTATATTGATCTACAGCAGGCCTATGTGTGTTAGGGGATGAATTACTATAATGATAGATTAATTATAGTTAGTTTCATCTGCCATCATTGTTGTTCTGTAAACCTATAGTCTTCAAATTACAACTCACTCTCTCTTTCTCGCATTCCCTTCTCCCCCCACTTTTTCTTCCCCCTCTGCCTCCCCTAATCATTAAATCACCACCCGTTGACTGCTTTGCTGTGACCTCCCTGTGCATCATGGGAGAGCAGAGTAAAGAAGACCTAAGCTCGTGGCAGAACATAGGACACAGCCTGATTGACAGGTGGTGCTTAACACAAGCTAGGAAAGTGGATTCTCCTCTCAGAAGACACGGGACCTTGTCAACTAGGGCCCTCGTCCTCCACAAAGGGCCCCACAACATGGCGTCTGGGGTAAGGACAGTTGATTTGGGGCCACAGGCCAAACAAGTGTCCTCAGGGTTAACTATCAATTTAAATGTTTCTCCTGTTGGGCCATGAACTACGACCTTGGGTGGATTTCTCAGAGCTAGTTCTGTCAAGGCGGATGTATTGTTGTTTTTTAAGAGGGAGACATTTGATACGTGGGCAGAGAGCTTGGAGGCAGGGGGAGGTGTCCATGTCAGTGTGATCCAGATGTTTTGATTGACAACCAAATAAGATTATATTAATAATACAATAATATCCAGAAAACATGAAGACGGTGCTGCTCAGCCCTTTACTGAAGGCAAGTAATTCACCTGTTTCAGCAAACTGTCTTCTAGTTGGAGACTTCTGATTACCATTTACATGCAATATACATTAATGCTGCCATATATGCAATTTCTAAATTGTACATACATGACATTGATTAGGCAGTTCTAAGAATGTGTTACACACCATCATCAACAAACATAACTTCCACTGTATAAATTAATACAATGTTACCTTGAAGCTGTGGACGCTGTCTTCTGTGCCATTAGGGAATACATCTTTGTGAAATCCCTGAAAATACATTGTTAATGCTTTACATAGGTAAGACAGGATTGAAAACCAGTCAGGTGTTTCCGATGTACATTTAATGAGGATAGGACTATTGTCTGTGGGGCTTGTGTTAAATTCCCTGCTCTGCATACGACAGTTGCAAATCTTAGTGATATCTTTTACCAGCTGAACTTACTTTCAAGAATTACTCTAAATGTACAGGCCAATTACATTGAGACAAAAAATGCTTTAGGATTTTCTATCATGTTTTGGCAATATATGATCTTTATTTGAGGTGTTATATTGGCTGTTTATTCGGTTTGTACAGGAACCAGTCCTAAAGGATTATTTTCTTAAAGGATTTGTAAAGAAACCAATGCTATAATTTATTTTATGAACTTCCCTTACATGTTTTCATTGAATATAAGAATCATATACGATGGTTATAAATCATGATAGAAAATCCTAGACGATTTTTTTTACTAGGCCACAGAAATGATGTAATTTCTGCGCCCTAGAAATATCAAACATCAGATTAATCTATGAATGCTATATATTTCCGATTATTATGACCCATTGTAAGAAAATCATGCGCCGTTGGTAAGAAGCCAATAACACTGTTGCTTTGTATACAGGGCGACTGTTGTTGGTGTGATTCAGTGATTGAAGTAGGTCGTCATTCGCTACCGCTGCCATCTTAAAATACATTGCCATAATGTAGGAATGTTAAATCATTTATCACTGACAAAATATCTAGAGCACACGCCGGGTGTTAATAAATCAAGTTTAGCCTAATAAACTGAAATATTGGTGTTGTTTTGCCGCTAACTGTAGAAACCAGGGAGCTAAAAGGCTATGAACGAGAACGCGTCAGGATTTGTTTTCAAGTCGCATCTAAAAGGCATGGTTAACATGTAGGCTACCGGCGGCAGGGAAAGCCTACAGGACCTTCAACGCGAGGAGGACATTTACCTTAAGAGATTGAGGGCTCGCAGCAGATGCGGGGATGTCTGAAGCACTCGCCATGATGAACACACAACAGGAGGCGCGCTCTGCCTACGCCCAACACACTCTGCTAAGCCGCTTAAAGATAAACGTTTGGTTGTAATGGAGCTCGTTATATAATGCTATATGTAAGTACATGGGTCCACCACAACTTTACGTATTAGTTTCGCTTTTTTGCAATTAAAATTTTGTGGGATACACATCTACCTGGAAAAAAGTAATGCGTTTAATCATAAGCCCTCACAAACATGGGACTGTCACATAAGGTATAGTCAAATGGCTCTGTAAAGTCTTTCCATGAGAAGTCCATGTGGAAAGCGCGATGTAATTTTTTACTACATTAGACTTTCCTTCGAATAGTTGGGGGCTATCTAGTATACATACTCTGTCAACTAAAAACAATTTAATTTAAATAACATTGACATAATATGTTGAATAATGAGAAGCTAAACTATTATTTGTTTCATCAACATATTTTAAGTTATTCCAACGAATAGATTTGAGGTTTAGTTGACCTAATTTCTGTTAATTAGAAAAGGTTTTCAACTGAAGTTAGATTAAAATGTTTTTTCTATATATACACGTAGGAAGGCATTAAAATAAATCATCCACTTGTTTAGAAATATGTTGACAGTTTTTGTGTAAAGTAATATGTTAATAATAAGTTATTAAATTAGTATGTTCGGGTAAGTTCATAACTAATTCATTCATCACTGGATCTGAACTGCCTTTACATGGTCATTTAGGAACTTCCCTAAACTGTTAAATACAGCCAATCAGAGTGCTTTTGCACCTCTGTGGGAAATGGGACATGAAAAGTATGGTTGTAGCCATGAGAGTGGTATTTCACTCAACCAAATCCATATAATCAGTTATTTCTCACTGTGTAAAAAGCCGGATCAAATTGAATAAAAGTCGTTAAGGGCATCAGCCGAGATCAGAAGGTCCATCCATCCATCATCTTCCGCTTATCCGGGGCCGGGTCGCGGGGGCAGCAGTCTAAGCAGGGATGCCCAGACTTCCCTCTCCCCAGACACTTCCTCTAGCTCTTCCGGGGGGACACCGAGGCGTTCCCAGGCCAGCCGGGAGACATAGTCCCTCCAGCGTGTCCTAGGTCTTCCCCGGGGTCTCCTCCCGGTGGGACGGGACCGGAACACCTTCCCAGGAAGGCGTTCCGGAGGTATCCGAAGCAGATGCCCAAGCCACCTCAACTGACCCCTCTCGATGTGGAGGAGCAGCGGCTGTACTCTGAGCTCCTCCTGGTGACCGAGCTTCTCACCCTATCTCTAAGGGATCGCCCAGCCACCCTGCGGAGAAAGCTCATTTCGGCCGCCTGTATCCGGGATCTTGTCCTTTCGGTCTTGACCCAAAGCTCATGACCATAGGTGAGAGTAGGAACGTAGATTGACCGGTAAATCGGGAGCTTCGTCTTTCTTCACCACGACAGACCGATACATCGACTGCATTACTGCAGAAGCTGCACCGATCCGTCTGTCAATCTCCCGTTCCATCCTTCCCTCACTCGTGAACAAGACACCTAGATATTTAAACTCCTCCACTTGAGGCAGGCACTCTCCACCAACCTGAAGTGGGCAAGCCACCCTTTTCCGACTGAGGACCATGGCCTCGGATTTGGAGGTACTGATTTTCATCCCCACCGCTTCACACTCGGCTGCAAACCGTCCCAGTGCATGCTGAAGGTCCTGGTTAGAAGGGGCCAACACGACAACATCATCCGCAAAGAGCAGAGACTAAATTGTGTGGTCTCCAAACCTGACACCCTCCGGCCCCTGGCTGCGCCTAGAAATTCTGTCCATAAAAATTACGAACAGAACCAGCGACAAAGGGCAGCCCTGCCGGAGTACAACATGCACTGGGAACAAGTCTGACTTACTGCCGGCAATGCGGACCAAGCTTCTGCTTCGGTCGTACAGGGACCTGACAGCCCTTAGCAAAGGACCCAGGACCCCATATTCCCGAAGCACTCTCCACAGGATGCCGCGAGGGACACAGTCGAATGCCTTCTCCAAATCCACAAAACACATGTGGATTGGTTGGGCAAACTCCCATGAACCCTCCAACACCCCGTAGAGGGTATAGAGCTGGTCCAGTGTTCCACGGCCCGGACGAAAACCATACTGTTCCTCCTGAATCCGAGGTTCTACTATCGGCCGTATTCTCCTCTCCAGAACTCTGGCATAGACTTTCACGGGGAGGCTGAGAAGTGTGATCCCCCTATAGTTGGAACACACCCTCCGGTCCCCCTTCTTAAAAAGAGGGACCACCACCCCGGTCTGCCATCCCAGAGGCACTGTCCCCGACCGCCACGCGATGTTGCACAGGCGTGTCAACCAAGACAGCCCCACAACATCCAGAGACTTGAGGTACTCAGGGCGGATCTCATCCACCCCTGGTGCCTTGCCACCGAGGAGTTTCTTGACCACCTGTGACTTCAGCCCAGGTGATGGACGAGTCCACCTCTGAGCCCTCATCCTCTGCTTCCTCAATGGAAGACGTGACAGCGGGATTGAGGAGATCCTCGAAGTACTCCTTCCACCGCCCGACGACATCCCCATTTGAGGTCAACAGCTGCCCACCTCTACTGTAAACAGCGTTGGTAGGGCACTGTTTCCCTCTCCTGAGGCGCTGGATGGTTTGCCAGAATCTCTTCGAGGCCAGCTGATAGTCCTTCTCCATGGCCTCACCAAACTCCTCCCAGGCCCGAGTTTTTTCCTCCACAACCACCCGGGCTGCAGCCCGCTTGGCCTGTCGGTACCCGTCAGCTGCCTCAGGAGTCCCACAAGCCAACCAGGCCTGATAGGACTCCTTCTTCAGCTTGACGGCATCCCTTACTTCCGGTGTCCACCACCGGGTTCGGGGATTGCCGCCTCGACAGGCACCGGAGAACTTACGGCCACAGCTCTGAGCGGCCGCTTCGACAATGGTGGTGGAGAACATGGTCCACTCGGACTCAATATCTCCAGCCTCCCTTGGGATCCAGTCGAAGCTCTGCCGGAGGTGGGAGTTAAAGATCCCACCTCAGAAGGTCATTAACAATTTTAGGGGTGCAGTTTAAGAGTGAGGTGAGAAATACAGAGTCCTTACTGAATAAGCAGATGGGCGGATAAAGCCCATGCTGCAGCCTCTGTTCATGATTGTTCCAGTTCACCGACTCAATGACTATCCTATTTTTTTTTATTACATTAATTTTAGTGTTTATCATGATCAGTGTTCTGTAAAAAAGTACACATTGGGATGATTTCTATTCTTGACATACGCAGTTTTATTATATTAATTTCATAAAACAGGTTATCCCTCATTTTCCCCTCAACAATCTAAATGACAGCACGCTTGTTTTGCAAAATACAGAACCAACAACGGGCTTGGCAGGTATCATTTTATTGATATCAAACCTGGTGGTAGAAATACGTTTATTAAACAACTCCGATGGGCTTGTAGGCCTCTGCGATAGGGGTGGGCGGATCGATCCCAAAATGTCGATACTACAGATACTACTTTTCGTTTTTAAAGATCGATTCTAGCGTCAATAGGATCGATACCAGTTTCAGTTTTTCTCGTCCAAGTTGTAGCCTACCCATTTCATCAAAGAGTAGAACTGTCACTCTAAAAAACATTCAGTTGTCGTGAACTCATCTTAAGTGCTTTTCCAGCTCCACTGCTGTTGCTTATATGCTTATGTCCTTGCACTCAAACAACGAACATATGCGTCGCGCTCGCAAAGTGCGCCACTGTGCGCACCCAGACTACCCGCGCCGACCGCCAGTCCAACCCATAGGCCATATTGCAAGCGTGAATGCCATGGACCATGACTGAACGAAACAGGAGAATCGTGTGAAATACAGACTATATTCAGACATTCAAATTGTATATTCAGCCCATTGAAACATATTTAAATTACTTGTTTTAATGAAATTTATAACAAATACCTCAAATCTGAAATATGGTAATAGGTAGTCTGTTTTAGGCTATAGACGTAATCGTTTTTTGTTGTTATTTTACCATATTTTACCTAATATCCAATAGCTATGGATATTACAAGAAGCTCTCCCCTACTTGAAAGTACATAAGACACTTTTAATAATAAAAGGTATTGGTATCGATATTGATGATTCTGGCCCTGTATTACTTGGTATCGAATCCAACCCAACTTGTGGTATCGCACACCCCTAATCTGCGACTTGAAATGTCCGTTTGTAGAACTGTGACGGCTACAATGATAGCTATTAGCCACATGAGGTCAGTGTTCAGTTGGTTCAAATGCGTGACTGAACTGGTCGTTTTCGAAAGCAGACAAATACCTTTTTATACTTAGTTCTAACATACATTTTTGACCTGATCCTGTCCAAATTCTTCTTTGGCCCACATTTGTAGTCCACGTGCTTTAGACGCATTGTGATAATGCTTCCAATGCGATCATTTAAGAGTAAACAGATCAAATCAGATCAACATCAGCGCAATGGATGCGTGTTAAGCAGGTGTAAATGACTCACTTTTTTCATAAACTTTCTAAGTTGGGGTTTCCAACTCTTCCATGATACGTTCAGTGTTTTTTTGGTTATATTTTTTCTGTCTGCTTAGTCAACACCTAAACAACCAGGTGAAACTATCAGACCGGGTTGACTTAATTCATCAATCAAGTATAAGGGAGGAGCGAAAACTATTGGACCTTCGTGGATTGTGTGACACAAATGACAAGTGTTTGAGTGAGAAGACTGTTTCAAACAAATCCATACTTCAGCGAGCATTACTATTTAAATTTACAAAGTTAAACTACACCGTGAAGAGGGAGGTTAGTATGTCTGCATCCAGTGCAATTATATTCGCACATTTGCCTTACATTGAACTGGGGGAAAACAATCACTCCCTGCCAATTTTCGTTTCTGAATAGTACAAAGTTAATCATGCCTGCCTACGGTACTCAAACGTTTTATTATGGTAATATCTATGTTTACTTAAAAACATTGGTTCGTTTATGGGAGATTGAATTTACAATTATCAGTGGCCCAGGTAAAATGGTTCCTTTTATCAACGCAAGTTGATAAGTGTGTACTTTACTGTCTTTGGATACTACCGATTAAAGACGATAACCCTAAGAACGGAAGAACAAAAGAAAAGTCAAATAGAGAAATTAATTTCAAGGAAATTGATTATTGCGCTGTTTAACACTTTGTGTTAGGAATTGTACTAATAAGCTATATTTTCTATCTCTAAATCTCTCTCCTGTCTCCTTTCTAGATCTCCTTTTCCTGCCCGCTCAAACATGGATGTTGGAGTAACCAATCGGCAACGTCACAACCCCGTAGACAGTATCTGTCGCAAGCTGCAGACCATTCAGCGGCAAGATCATAAGACTAACCCCACCTCACCCTTCCAGATCCCCAAGTTCACATCCAGCAGCTATAACAGCCCCCAGTACAGCCTGCGCCGCAACCTTGAACCGATCCTAAAGAAGCGTGAGGTTGAAGAGATGTTGACACCCAAAGGGTCACCTCAGCTTTCCAGAAGTTCGCACTGTCCCACACCAAGGTTAACTCCCTTTACCCCTGCCATGAACACCCCCAACCATGTCAGTACAACTTTCACTGTCACCAGTACTCTCGGGGAGCGGAGGGGTGTGGGGGTTGGCATGGGAGTGGAAGGACAAGGAAAAGGGTGGCAGAGGACATGTTCCACACCAGCATTCCAGACTGGGGAGTCTTATTTCAGCTTCTCCCGTGGTTCCCAGTTTACTCAGCCTGAAGCGGGTACGGAGGCAGGGTCAGAGAGGCACAGGGCCTCGTCTCTGTTTCACATGCACTCGCCCGGGCGTGGCATAACGTCCTACAACGTCAACTTTTGCCCATCAGACTCCACAGCCGACCTGTTGGAGTGTGAGCTTCCTTACCCGGCCCTGGTGGTTAAAAGGCTGTCCTTGGGAGACGGTAGGAGAAATGCACGCACTATAGCTCACAGTTGGATTGGGAGATGATATCCGGGGTATAAATGACTACCAAATGACTGTTTAGACGTGTGTGTGTGTGTGTGTGTGTGTGTAGGAGCCATGTTCTCCCCTGAGAACCGGAAGGAGACACTGGCCGAGGTCAGTCTGATCTGTGAGGAGGATCTGCTCGACACCATCTTCCACGCCTGTGACACCCAGCGCCGAGGTGAACAATTGTGCAGTCCCATAGTGTCATGTAGCCTAATTAAGCACGTGTTTCAATTTACACAGGATTATTTTGGGAAATTCTATTTCTTGTAATTTTCCTGTAAAAAGTTTAGAAGTTCCACACACCTCTGTTCAATACAGTCTCCTAATTTGTGAGCCACTTTTCCATGCCTTTCTTTTTGAAAATTCTCTAGTGTGATCACATTCTGTGGTCTCTGTACTGTCTAGCAGTTTGGGCTTCATCCCAGAGGAAGTCTGTAGATTCATAGATGATTAAAATGCCCTTGGTATTGCAGAGTTTTCTGTTGTTTACTTTACTGAACCTTTACTGAAGGTTAGGTTCAATATGGATTTTCTAGTACACCAGGGTTAGGAGATTCCATCAGGGTGTGTGTCGCTGTCTAGCTTTTCAACTTTAATTTTTAAGCTAATATCTGTTCCAGAATAATGAACGTCCTAAGGTGGAGGAAAGCTATGGGTTTAGGGCACTGTTAAGGGGATGACTACCACCTGGTCCCTATTCCTGACACTCCTCTTCAGGTAAGGTGTACGTGTCTTGCATTGTGGACTACCTGCGCCACACCACCAGCCGCGGTTCCGAGGACAGCGGACTGGAAGAGCTGTGTAACATGCTGGATCCAGAACGCAAGGACGTTTCCATAGACCTGGACACCTACCACGCCATTATGAAGGAGTGGATTGACGACTGCAGGAATAATGGGTAAAGTTCAATCTGTTTTTGTTTTTTACGGCCCAGAGCAAGACCCTTTCCTAGGTTTTTGCCTGTAGAGGGTGCTGTGCTCTCACGTTTGGTTGAAATGTAATGTACATGCATTTGTTCAGTCCCAAAGTCACATTTATGAAGACAGAACCAAATGTAGCCTGACCAAATAAGTTCTTGCACTTGCTTTCATAATTTGTTTTGTAATGTTTACATACACTACTGCTGTCTTGGTGTTTGTGTGCGCGTGTGTGTCATGTTTCGGGGTGTTGGTCTGTGTTCGCTCCACCACAACCATAGGGACGACACTCCAGAAGAGCTGACACAGGAGTCTGTCAAACTCAGAGACGGCCTTTCAGGTAAATTGAATCAAGCGACTTACCATACTGAGTGCATATACTATTAGTCTCTCCTACTGTCTCCCTGTTTTTAGCAAATCAGTTTAGTTTATTTTCTCTGTTTGAACAGGGATAATTTGTTTTCCATTCTTGCTCTCTTTGTCTTCTACACATCAGCTAAGAGGTCTGTCCTTTTGAATATGACCTCCGGCAGCTTGGAGGCCTTTGGAGGGGAGGTTTCTCGAGCAGATCTGTAAGTGTGTGTGTGAGACAGATGGGAATGTACTTTGTGACTTTTGCATTGTCTTAAATATTACAGGACATTCCAGCCCACGTTCCCAGTTGATTTGTGTCATCAGATGTGCTGGGCTGCAGTAGATGAGTCACTTGCTTCTCATTATCAGATGGACAACTGCCTCGTTTTTAGAATGCTGGGCCAGTAACCAAAACATTGCAGGTTTGAATCCCTGCGTCAAAAAAGTCGGTATACGCGGCCTCCCCTTATCTTCATGTGTGTCCAAATACTGTCATCAACATTCCAAGTAAAACTCTTTGTAAATATTCTTAGTGAAAATGTGATTCTGAAGACCAACCATACTGGCATTAGTCTTCAAACCACTAATAATAATTCACAAGCATTAAAATAAAAAAAGCATACACTATTTTACTGTGTGTTGTTTGTGCTTCTAATAACATGTTTTGTATGTGTCTTTCTGAGGCTGATTGCATGTCTTCCTTCCCCAGTGAGACATCTGACCTGGTGTACTGTGTGGCTGACCTGCAGTTTAGTAATCAGAAACTTCAGGAGGAGGTGAGGAAGCTGAAGCAAACCGTTGAGACTTTGGATGAAAACAACCAGAAACTAGCAGAAGAGAACACAGAGCTCAAGTCACAGGCCAGAATGTATGTATTCAGTTCTGTTTCATATCCAGTCAGTTTAATTTTCAACCAACTTCAGATGTTTCCTCATTAAAAAGGGTGGCCCAGCAGTCTAACATGCTGTGTACCACCCTAACTGCTCTTTCACTAACAGCTATGTTTCCCAACTGTCAAAAAAGCATTAACAGCATGAAAATACAACTAATGTTCTGTTGTTCTTAAATTGAGAGGGCTCCTGTTTGATTTCCCATGTAGAAGCCAACAGCTGGCCCAGAAGGAGAAGATGTTAAAGGAGGAGGTGGATGAGATGAAGATGACTTTGAGTTGTACTGAGGAAGGCCGGGCCAGGGCCTCGGCTCAGAACAAACAGATGGTATGATTGTGCACATATGTTATTGTGGTCATACAATGGATTAAGATATTTCAGGACCGTGATCTAAACACCTGGGGAAACCGGTAACAACGCCTCCTGACATCAAGCCATACCTAGCAGCTGCGCCTTTGTCTCATGCAATCTGAAGGCCCCGTTCTGTCAGCCGGTGACCATGCACCCCCCAAACCAACAGCACACACACCATCTTAACTGTCGTATTCAATATATCGAACTATAAAATAAAAACATCTCTGTTCAAACCCTGTTTGGGGTAAATTCCAATTAAAGGCAGTCAGTAAAGTTACTTGCAATTCTGGAATACACACAAGACATGAATTTTAAGGACAATAAAATGAAAAGTCAAAGCTGTATCGACAGTTTTTCTATTTCTGGATTTGAAATCAGTTTACTTCCTGAATTGACTGACTTCAATTTGACCTCAATCCTGATTTGGACCAACATCTCCCCAACAGGAGAAAGAGAACCAGAGTCTGATTGCAAATATAAGCGCTCTTCAGGAGGAGGTATTGTACCTTTTTGCCCTTCTTACTTCATACTGAAGTATTAGACATGTTAAATGACAAATGGTCTATAAGACATTAGTTGACATACCAGTTGATCTGGTCTTTTCTGGACAAATTCTAAATGACTTTGAGATCTGCCATTACTGGTTTAAGAAGAGGAAACTAATGCTGCACAACCCAATTGTACAATTGTAGTACACTGTACGTTTACACTTTCAGGAGTAATTTCAAAGTTCCTGATTGAGTCCACCTGCCCACACACACACACTGTTTGGGAATCAATGATGGACATAATTCCATATTTACTCAAATCCATCTTGCCTCATCCCCATCTGTTCACTAGAACATTAAGATCTCAATGGAGATGGATGACCTCCAGAAGAGAATGATTAAATTGTGTGACCTGAACGCAGGACTGCAGGTGGGTGCACGTATGAGTTGTGCAAGAAAAGTAAATGCTTCAGCTAGTGTATTGTAGACTGGGGAGAAAGCCATTGATGGTATGTCACCTAGAAAGTCAATTCACATCCCATGATTAAACCTAGTTCTCAATGTAATAATACTTTTCATGAAGGTTCCAGCTTGACAATGGCTCATAGTGCAGGATTGGGTTTAATCTGATCTGAAGTTTGTGGGAATGTTTTCAGCCTGTCATTGTACTCTGCAACAATATCTGTAATGCATTGTGGTTTTATTTACATGTTTAGCCTCTATGATCATAGATCTATGTGTGCGTGTGCTGTCTTATCTTTTCTCTCACCCACAGGTCCAAAACCTTTCCTTGGATGCTGTCTTGAGCGAAAAGGAGTCCCTTATACTCCTGGTCCGTGACGACTTTGCTTTTATAGTTGTTTGTTTGTTGTCTGCTCTCTAATAGACTTCATTAGTGTGGTTGCGATTCGCCCCATGATAACAAGGCTGCACAAAGCCAAGGTCGCATTTTAAATTGGTTGCCCAGTGCAGTGGTAGCTTCAAGAGAAGGAAACCTTTTGATCGTACTCTTTCATTGATATGACCTGATATGTAAACCTTTCAGTCATCATTGTCCTTGGGTTAAATGTGGTGACAGTGTTGATGAAAAGAAGGAATATTGATGTCATGTTTGATGCGGTCTCGCCTTTGTAGAAGAGCAGACAGATAGATGAGTTGAAGGCTGCAGTTGAGGAATACTCATCAGTGACAGAGGTGAGTTTGTGTGGAGAATCTTGCCCTGGTCCCTCATTATCATCTTCCCAGAACATTAACCCCGCAAGTCAATGCATTTTCCTCCATCATAAAGGAGAGAATCGATTGCTTTGCACTGCCAACCAGTTAGGGACAATATACAAATGTCTTACTAAATAATTAATTATACTGTTTAATGCCTTGCAATAGCCTAGCATTTAGCACATCTGATCACTAACCGAAAGGTTGCTTGATCGAATCCCGGCAATGGCAAGTTAAAAACTCTCTTTCTGTCCTTGAGCAAGACTCTGCCCTGGATAAGTGTCCATAAAATAACTAATATGGCTCGGATGCAGCAAGCAGAAGTGGTGGCGTTTCCCTAACTTTAGGTTTGTCTGTTCTTGCCCCTGTCAGCTGTTAAGAGCAGACAAATCCAAGCTGGAGAGCCAGATGCACTTGATCCACCCGGAGAGGGCAGCGTATGTACACTGTGCTTTGACTGTGCCTGTAGAAAAAACAGGGAATGCTTTATTTTCCTTCTTACAGTTCAACTGCTATGTCCTTTTGTCTTTGCGATTTGCTTGGTTTCTCTCTCTCTCTCTCTCTCTCTCTCTCTCTCTCTCTCTCTCTCTCTCTCTCTCTCTCTCTCTCTCTCTCTCTCTCTCTCTCTCTCTCTCTCTCTCTCTCTCTCTCTCTCTCTCTCTCTCTCTCTCTCTCTCTGACGCTGCCCCGGAGCACTCTGTGTTCACTGAAGTGGGGTGATTTTTGTGTTCTTTTCTTTTTGTTTCTCATCCTCTCCCACTCACTCTGTGTTCCCGGCAGTGAAGGTATCTCCCTGTCGGTGGCATACAGATTGAACGAGAACACGTCAGGATCCCTGCAGACAGAACTAGCCCTTGCTCAAACACCTATGGAGGTCGGTAAAATAATGAGTTCAGCTTCTTCAGAAACAAATAGTAGCAGTCAAATATTCAGAACAACTTTTGAGTCTGTGCTTGAAATGTGATTTCTTAGCTGTAAGAGATGGTACACCTTCCTTTTATTGCTGTTAAAGAGCAAGTGACTTATCTGGGGATTGATGCAACAAAATGCCAATAACTTTGATTATTGCTGGTTCAATCAAATTAGGGTTTGAATAGCTATCTGCTGGGAAACTGTACATGCTGTAAACATTAGCCAGATATTCTTTCTGGATGTGGATTTAGTATGACCACAGCGTCACTGGAAAATGCAAATGGATAGTTGAAGTACTCTACACCCTAACACTTTCTTGTTGTCATGGCTTCATACCATCAGTCAATCAGCTCCAGGGTTACTGACCAGGGTTTGCTCTTTTATTCCCAGGGTGTGCTGAGTGTACCCTCGCTGAGCTTTTCATCACCACTTGATGAGACTCTGGACAGGGAGGTGTTATTGTTGCTGCAGGGGCCGGCGCCTGAACAGATGTCCCTGGAGTTCAAGAGCCTCATAAACCAAATGGTAGTCAATACAATTGGATACAGCGGACATTGCCATTATAAATTCACCAAAGGTTTAGCCATCCTGATAATCCACTAGACAAATAATTGTTCTACAGTACCGCCAAGGGTCTGCAATTGCTGATTTCTTTTTGCAAAATCAGGAAGTTCTTCATTTTATGTGAGGGGTTGCAGAGTTGACCAATCACTGCACTTTTTATGTGTGAAACAATGATTGCTTAAAACAGACCCATCGTTTTAGTACAAAACGAGTGCTCACAAATGTAACCAGTCACTGCACAATTATGATTCAACCAAGCCAACACACCTCTTTCCCTACTAAATAATTTTTTGAAAATTGGATAATCATCTAATTATCATGCATAATTGCTGCTTCAAAATCAAGAATTTTGGCTGCAGGTGTCACAATATCCACTGAATCCTGGAGGGAATGATTGTAGAACACACTGGTATCTTAAATACCACACTTCAAAAGGAAGATTGGGCACTGACCAACAGCACCCTATCCAACTATTATGTTAAGTATCCTGTGATCATGTGACCGTGACTTGCTTCTAGGTTGTGTAGATAGCTTGCCTCACATTTATTGTTTTTCTGGTTTCAGAAGAGAGACTTTAAGGACGATCATGTCTCCATTTTGTCAACACTTCGAGGTCTTCTAGACTACTCTGCAGGACCAGAGGCTAGCGACCACCCCAAGCTGGAGGTTAGAAAGACAGTCAGTCATTCACTCACGTATAATCTTCCTCTCTCACAATATCTCTCTCAGAAAACCTCACACACACTAGAGAGACATTAGTGGCTGTTTCAAACAACTTCATGACTCAAATGATGGAGGAGGATGTTATTGAATCTGTACCAGAGGTGTGTGTGCGTGCGTGTGTGTGTGTGTGCGCTCATGCTGCAGGTTAAATGTGTATCCGGTACAAAGCGGAGGTTGGTGTTTCTCTCTGGATTAATAGATGGATGCAAATACATTTTCCCCTTTCCTCTCTTCACTTATCCTGTTGTATTAAAATAGTACAAAATGAAAGATGAAAACGACACATGGAGACGATGCATCCCGGCTATTGAGATGCGCCCACTTTAGTCTGGAGTGGAGCATAGGGAGGAGATTAAAATGATTAGGACTCTCTCCCTCTCTGCTCGTAGTTTTTGACGGGTTACATAATATGGCCATTCTCTCTCTCCTGTCTGTTCTGTCCAGAGATTCCTAATCTAGGATGTTACATAACCATCTCCAGCCTGTCAAAGCCTGTCAATGTAGCACAGCTTCATTAGTGTAGCATAAACACTCGCCCCACTCACTCCCACCCTGTTGCCCTAATCACTGCCTTTCCTTTCTCCCACACCCCTTCTCTCCCGTCTGACAAATACCCCGCAGTGAACATTCCCCGTCAGTGCAGAGTGAGAGCCGTATTATCACTGGCACTAAGAAATGAAGTCTAGTACTGCTGGATAGGCTGTCTGCCTGAGAACAGGTGGCTCCTGGAGACTGACTCTCTCCCACTCCCTCCCCTCAGAGGGTGCAGTGCGAACTGGATCAGAGGAGGACAGACTGGGCCCTTAGCCTGGAACGGTTGGACCACTACACCGACTCCCTGGAGAAAGAACTTGTCAAGATGGCTAGCAACCTGAGGAGGTCGCGCACTGAGTTAGTGCACCTCTCTGTGAGGTAAGTGTGTTGTTGGAATTGAAACTCAAGAGGAACTTCTGACCTCCTCAAACTGAATTATTTGTGGTGTTATTATTTTTTTTAAATTGGGGGGGGGGATCACTGCCTTTGAAATGGGTGGAGGCGGGGACTGTGATTTTTCTCTAAAAGGAGAAGGTATGATCGAAGGCAAGAGGTCTGGTTGCTCTCCTGAAATTCCCCAGCTCTGTGTGGCTGACCTCTAACCCTTCCTGAGTAGCGGCTGGGTCTCTGCCCAGTAAGGCTGTCCGTCGACAACTCCCTCACCGCCACGTGGGACTCCCGTTCTGCACAGCAGCCCCGCTCCGGAAGGAGGGGGGAGGGCGGGCACTGTGATAAAAAGGGGAGGGTAGTGCCGTTATCAGGCCAGGCTGTGGGAATTCCTTCTGATCCGGCCAGCTGTGGACGGGCCCCTTCGGACTTCTCTGGAATTGGACGGTTAAGGACGCTGGGACTTCTGGAGCTCCAGAGAGCACCTGTTGTCCTTGTACAGGCTGGGCAACCGCAGCATGGGGCACTGCATGGGCCTACGGATTGGGTACAGTATGTTATGTGGTGGACCATCCACTCTGGTCGTGGCAGAGTCGGTGTGTTTGTCCCGTTGTGTTTACTGAATGGATGGCCGGGAAAGTCTCCTTAAGAGTTGGTTTTGCGCGACCTTGTGTTTTGTTGACATTATCGGGAGTGCGACTGTGTTTCCTCACGTTGACGTGTGTGTGTCCGTGTGTCCCGCGCTTTTAGGGTTCAGGAGCAGGAGAACCAGAAGCAACAACTGCAGGAGGAGTTGGAGCAGCTGAAGACACCAGGGGACAGTAGGGAGGCCAGATGCCAGACCCCCAACCAAGAACCGCAGGTGGGTGGAGGGGACCTGATGGGGTCTAGAGCACTGTCTGACCACTTCCTACAGAGATGCAGCTTCTGGAACCTTCTTTCTTCACAGCGCACGTTTGACGTCTAGGGGTGGTTGAGTATGTGAGACAGATGGCAGTTATAGCAGGTGTAGCTGTTGAGAAAAGGATTTCACAAGATGAAAGGTGGAGCACATCGTGCTGGGTTCAACCAGATGGACCAATTTAAATAAATCTTTCACAAAAATTGCTCATTTAAATGATCTGCTAACAACTGATTTCAAAAGGGCTAATGTGATTGGTCGAAAGACCAATTAGTGAACAGAAAAGTTAAGTAATTGGGCTGCCTGTAAGAATGCAAGTTGTGTAACTTTGCAGGAAACATTTATTTTCCGGGCAGATGGAGAGAACGTTCCAAAGAGGCACTAGAGGATTGAGTGGGAGTGGGTTGTGTTGAAATGGGCATTTATCACATGTTCTGAATTATTCACTTATTCGTTGACAAATCTCTCTTGTGATTGCCTGGTGCAGTATTCCACGTAGGCACAGATCTTGGACCATCTGAGTATTCCTGAATGCTGTATTTAGCTATTAGGATTTAATTGGGTTAAAAGCTGGAAGAAAAACTCATTGTGTGCAAATTGAAAGCCCTTTTTTTATTTTTTATGAATCCCTTCCTATTCACAATGTTTTGGGGGAAAATGTCTTGTCTAAATAAACTGCTTGTGATACTTTACAAATACATTACAAAAATGCCTTGCGTTTGTTCTCTGAACGGATATTAATTCTGTTTGCTTTTGTCAGGACGGGGAGGACCTGGACTGGGATGAGGAGTTCGTCCTCCAAGACTTCTTGAAGAACGAGAGCAGGGAGAGGGAGACGTACCGGGACTTCAAGAGCCAGGAGACTGCACCGATGGAGGGGAGGGCGGAGGAGGACGGACTCACGGAGAGGGGGGACCAGCCTGGGGAGGGGGAGGAGGTGGGGGAGAGGTGGACCGTGTTGGGGGGAGAAGGACAGGAGGGGGGAGTGAGGAGAATTTCTCCTCTCCCTGAGGGGATGGAGCCAGACCGAGCCGAGGGAGGCGTCTTGAGAGGTGAGTCAGTGAAGGAATGGGATTCCAGAGATTAGTAATTGTGATATCCTGTTTTAAAACCAAATTGGGCTTTTTTTTTTTTTTATTGTACCAGAAGGTTATAGGAGTTCCTCTAATGACTCCCTCTATGGCTGTGAGCTGCTGAACCGGGCCCAAAACCTGGATGGACCAGGGGTGAGACTTTGTCAGAGAACTGTGTGGATTACTCCTGTAATCCCCCAGTTAGAAAGAACTCAGCCACCCTAGAAGAACCCTCAGGGGTTTGTGGCAAAGACTCCCATAGAAGGCTGGGGTCTTTGGCTCGGGACCTCTGGAGTGTTTATGTGTATGTCCAGGTTTAAGGGCCCTAGAGGGCTCTGCTGTGTGTGTGCACGTGTGCGCATGCACATGCAAGTAGCTGTACGCTAACTGGGCTGGCCATTCTTCAAAGCCCCAGCCATCTATGGCTCGGTGTTAAAGTCATCTAAACCCAATGACTAGCAATCTCCTACTCTTCTTCCTGCCTCACTGGCTGCCAGAACTCAAAGAATGTGCTCATTACTGCCTCTAAATCCATTCACAGACAGGGGGTTCACTGGTCTGATATTATGGTCTAATATGGTAATGGGTGGAGCATGACCTCTCCACTGACCCCAGCGGAATGTGTAATTAAGATTATTTTCTGATTAAACTAATGAGCTTTACTACCTCTTCTTTCTGTCTCTTACTTTCCCACCTGCTTCTCTCTCTTCCTCACTCTCAATCTCCTTTCTTTTCCTTCCTTTTCTGAGTCTCCCCTCTCAGAAACCACCGCTTCCACGGACAGTGATTGGAGGTTGAACAGTCTGTCCCCACAGGTAGAGGGCGCTCTCAGTACACATCACTTAATGCATAATTCAATGTGATTTGACTGATCCTGAATCATATAACCATGCAAACACTTTACCTGTCATTTTGGATTATCCTGGCTCTCTCCTAGTGTTTTTAGTGAAAGAAAGACTTGTGTAGTTGGTGTTGCAATAAGATTAGGGTACTCTGGGAGGATGTTTTTCATAGAATTGGAAAACGTTAGTGGTATTTGGACAACGAGTGCATGTCACCATATATGGATGGTGACAGATTTAAAAGAATCCACTTCTTCCTCAGTGCCAGTGGGCAGGAAAAGGAACACCCATGTGTGGTGCCATGTTCAAACACTTCCCAAAGGTTACCACCTAGACATCCTGCTCATTTAAAGATGCAATTTGCCATTTCTGGCCACTGGTTGTAAAAGTGGTGCTGTTGATCCAAAGAGTACCCACCGTGTGCAGTACATGCCAGTTTGTGCCCTATTTCTTTAAAACCACAAAATGTTATGCTTCAGTTAGCCAGAAACATTTGATAGTGAGGGAGGAAGGAGGTGTTTCCTGTTGGAAAAATAGTATCTAACGACAAAACCAAATATTGTCAGAAATACACACACACTTTCTCACACTTTCACCCTCATAGATGGACCTTTCTGACGTAACCGCTCATAGCCTTGCCTATATTTGATTACCAAAGGGACGTGTTTGGTCTTGTTACTAGTCCTAGACAAAACCAAAAACTAATCTTTTAAAGTCTGCCTTTTCTACACAATTGGCTGGATTATAAATCCTAATTCAGTTAATTTAGAATTGATGCAACTGGTCTATTTGTCATGCTGCTCTGTGCCTGACCACAGGAATTTTTGTTTGCTAAACAGATTTTTCCTACCTTACTTATTTTAAACCTATTGCTTCCTCAAACTCTGCAGATCTGTTGTTTTTCTGGTCATGCATATCGCATTCATACACTTTTTCTATACCACACAAATAATCAATTCACTGTGTTCTGCCTCAGGACGCCAAACTAACAGAATGCTCTGGGGTTGAAGACGCCCACCAACAGGCTGTCAAGAACGAGGAGTATCCGCTGCCTCCCTCCCACGTTTCTCTCTTGGGTAGGTTCAGCATCTCTCTATTTCTGTCTCTTTGTCCTCTTTCACTCATTCTGCCTTTTTTCTCTCTATCTGTCGCTGTTTCACTCTCCTTTATTTGCGTGGGAAATTTACATTTGCCAAAGCAAGTGAAAGATTTAGTCAATAAAAGTAAAACAAACAAGCAGAAAAGTAGATATTAAGTGCAAAAAGAGAAACCTTTAATGCTTTTTTTTATTCGTTGTACACTGTCAATGTGCAAATAGTGAAATGATTAATAGCAAGGGAAATAAATGGTTAAGTAGCTTTACAATGTTGTTATTGCTACCCTGTTAATTATTTTTATAATGGCTGCCGGTCACAAAGTTTGCTGCTTTAAATTGGATATTCCATATTTTGCTTAATTTAAATGGGATTTAATGGAATGTATGATATTTCAAATTCTGTGGAAGTTTGAGATCTGAGTAAAATATTTGTTTGTAATGTGTTAATATTTTTGTTAGGGACTAGCAAATGCTGCTCTGTTTCTGCTTTATTGACTGGGTGGTGTGCACAAACCTAGCTTCCCTTAACACCTGCCTATGGTGGCTTCTCTTGAGAGCAAAGCTATGCTCACTTAATCTTGTCAGAGTTATGTTTTGTGTTTGGGCTATTCACAGTAATTGGTCATCTTTGTCTCTGTGGGACGTTTGAAGAATTGCCACATCACTGGGAAATAAACTATTCAGGAAGTTGGATTTTCTGTTATTAATTGGGCAATAGGATCATTACCAATTGAAAGACAAACACTATATTACAATAAAATGATATGGAATTCAGATAAATGGATGTTCCATTTTAACTAATAGATAAAGTGTTTATAATGCATTGCTATTTTCTTCAATATATATTCATATGATTGGGATATCTTTCAAGAATTTGATTTGGGAATATGGATTTTAATTTTATTACAATATGCTGCATTTGCTGTAGACCTGATTTGGTTGGTGCCACTTTCTCAGTCATTTAAACTGTTGAAGCCTATTAAAAATGTGCAAGTCCAATCATGAATTGCCTGTTGGCCCTGTGGGGGGAAATACTGAATTGGCAGAAATTAGACAGAACAATAAAATCCCCATTCCATCTTTAAAAGAGGACTAGAATGTAGCTTGGCTCAGATGCAAACTCTGGCAGGAGTGAATTTCCCCATGTCAACTGTCCATGGGTGGTAAAAATAATAATAAGCAGCTTATGCTACACTGGGTTTACTTGTGATTGGAGGCTTAACTTTTGATTTGGCTTCTTTTTGTGCGTCAACTCTGCAGTAAAACTGGTTTGCTTTATTCTGGTTTAGTTGATTCTCGGGTGAGGGGACAACTCCCGTTGGGGATGGTTGGTAAGGGGTGCCTGATGAGCTTTCCTGTTATTTCCTGCCTTAAATCCAGCTTGAAGGTTTTTCTTTGCTTCCCTGAACTCGGCAGCTGGATCACATGGTTTTAGTTCCTCCTGGGAGCGAGTGGGTAGTATTGTGGTGTGCCACGTTAATAGTGCTGTTAAACAGGATCCAGAATTGTAACATGTCTTTTTGGGCATTTTGCAAGTTGCTCATCCAGTTTCTGTCAGTATGGTCAATGTAGAATTCTGGTACTTTCCGTGATAGTGGCTATTGCATTGTGGTTGAACAGGCGATCAGTTTCAACTCCAGCTACAGGAGGATATTGTGAGGATACACAAGGATATTGTTCTCAGACAATAAGCTTATTTATAACCAAATGTAAAATTAAAGTTCATGTTTTTGAATAGAACTGGTTAGGTCACATCTATTCCCAATAAGCATAAACCTTTAAATCTCTGGTTGTTTTGTAGATATGACCAGTGGCTCTCTGTGACCTAGTGTTACACACTTAAACATCTCTTTTTCTCACCAGATCTTTTTTCTGCTGGTTCTTTCTCGCTTAGCACACTTGCAAATCTCCCATGTTCTTTCACTTATGACTCCTTACCACTGTCACCAGATGCAAAGAGCCTTGGGACCACAGTTCCCCTTCAAGACACTGCTCAGCCTGGCCTGTCTGAGATGGTATCCTCCAGCTCTACTTCCCCTGTGATGGATCAGACCATTTTACTCACTAGCAGGTGAGAACCATGCCCTGGCTTTAACTGTGTTAATGTACAAATCAAAGGTAGTGGTTTGGGTGTGTGCTGGTGTCCTTCACATTCACTTGCTTTCTCTCTGACTAAATTTGCCAGTCAAATTAGTGTTCTCCAAGCAGAGTAAGGGGGAAGTGTTGGCTGTGTGTTTTGGGCATCTTTATTGATATTTTGCATACCCACGATGCACCTGTGTTCAGGGCTGGGGCAGTGCCGCGGTCTGTGATCTCAGTTGCTTCGTACTTTCTGCGATCAGAAAATATTTACTGCAAGAGTGACAGTTCATCTTTGCTCTAACACGGCTCGAAGAAACTGATAAATTGACCTTTCACCTTTCTCTCTGGGTCAGGCCCCAGCAGACGAACAGCAGTGAAGGAAGAAAAGAGGACGACCACTATTTGGCCAATATGAGTGATGCTCAGGTCAGTTCTGCTGTGCAGAGGAAGCATTTGACTAATGACACAATGATGGGGATTACAAACTTCCTTCATTGACAGCAGTCATAGCCAGTATGACTACATTTCTCTTACCCTACTTTTTACTTCTTCTTTTTGCATTTTCGCTTGCTCTGTTTATATAAACGTGTTTTAAAAGGATAAACACTTAAGTTGATTAGCTATGTACAGTGTTGTAATGTGTAAAGTAAAATAGTGTTCTGTGTTGGTGACTGTTTGTGCTCCACCCCTCTATCACACTCTTTCACTCACGCAGTCTTTTTCTCACTCACACCCTTTCGCTGTCACACTTTATTCTTTTCCTGGCTGGGTATATGTGGCGCCTGGTTGTAAGAGGGTGTTCTTGGTAGGATGGAAGGGACAGACATACTCATGCTGTTATTCTAGTCTCCTGCTCTGTTCAGGCGCAGCATGGTGGAACTCCTGTAGGAGAGACATTTCCTCCAATAGAGTGGACTACAGGTTTTCAACTGTTGTTGTTGTTGAGCATTAGCAGGGATTTGCAGCTGGGACTGCCTGCCTGTGTGTGTCTGCCTGCCTGCCTGTGTGTGTCTGCCTGCCTGCCTGCCTGTGTGTGTCTGCCTGCCTGCCTGCCTGCCTGTGTGTGTCTGCCTGTCTGCCTGTGTGTGTCTGCCTGTCTGCCTGTGTGTGTCTGCCTGTCTGCCTGTGTGTGTCTGCCTGTCTGCCTGTGTGTGTCTGCCTGTCTGCCTGTGTGTGTCTGCCTGCCTGCCTGTGTGTGTGTGTGTGTCTGCCTGCCTGCCTGTGTGTGTCTGCCTGTGTGTGTCTGTCTGTCTGCCTGCCTGCCTGCCTGTCTGCCTGCCTGCCTGTGTGTGTGTGTGTGTCTGCCTGCCTGCCTGTGTGTGTCTGCCTGTGTGTGTCTGTCTGTCTGCCTGCCTGCCTGCCTGTCTGCCTGCCTGCCTGCCTGTCTGCCTGCCTGCCTGCCTGTGTGTGTCTGCCTGCCTGCCTGCCTGTGTGTGTCTGCCTGCCTGCCTGCCTGTGTGTGTCTGCCTGCCTGCCTGTGTGTGCCTGCCTGCCTGCCTGTGTGTCTGCCTGCCTGCCTGCCTGCCTGTGTGTGCCTGCCTGCCTGCCTGCCTGTGTGTCTGCCTGCCTGCCTGCCTGCCTGCCTGCGTGTGTGTCTGCCTGCCTGCCTGCGTGTGTGTCTGCCTGCCTGCCTGCATGTGTGTGCCTGCCTGCCTGCGTGTGTGTGTCTGCCTGCCTGCCTGCCTGTGTGTCTGCCTGCCTGCCTGCCTGCCTGCCTGCCTGTGTCTGCCTGCCTGCCTGCCTGCCTGCCTGTCTGCCTGCCTGCCTGCCTGCCTGTGTCTGCCTGCCTGCCTGCCTGCCTGCCTGCCTGTGTGTGTCTGCCTGCCTGCCTGCCTGCCTGTGTGTCTGTCTGCCTGCCTGCCTGCCTCCCTGCCTGCCTGTGTGTGTCTGCCTGCCTGCCTGCCTGTGTGTGTCTGCCTGCCTGCCTGCCTGCCTGTGTGTGTCTGCCTGCCTGCCTGTGTGTGTGTCTGCCTGCCTGCCTGTGTGTGTGTCTGCCTGCCTGCCTGCCTGTGTGTGTGTGTGTGTGTCTGTCTGACTGGAGAGTAATAAATGGTAATGCATCTTCTCTTTAGAGTTCCACATAGTTTCCAAAGTCAACTACGGACAGTCACACATTGAAACACCTTTATGACCCTTTCCTGACTCTCACACTACATCAACTTTGTCAGTCAGATGGTTAGTTAGTTATTTAGTAGCATCACTGTTGATCTGTCATTGGCCAAGCGTGTGTCATTGTCACTCAATTTGGCTTAAGAAACATCCTGGACTGAATTGCATAAATTAACAAAGCAACCTCAAAGCAATGGCCAGCTTGCATCAGTTTTCTATGGAGATTTTTTAAATGTTATTTACCCAACAACCACTTCTAGCCAAGCTCTGTTCTATTGTTCAGTTATAAAGCCTAGTGCTTCCCTCTCCCATCTAGCGTGCATGTGTGCTTTTCAACCACCCCCACCATGTACTACTCTGCCAGTGTGAAAGCGTTCTTGCTGTCCAACACAATTGCAACACACCAACACGCACATGAACTGCTGGAGGGCTCTCAACCAGAAGGTGCATTATGTAAGAAATGAGCCTTCTCCAACCGGTCTTTCATATTTGGCGTAGAGATGAGAAATAACATTCTGCTGCTCTGATGCCATGGGACAGGTATTGTGTGCGCAACTTCCTATGGTGAATGTTGAAAATGTTTCAAAAGGCCCTTGTGCATTCACTCTCCTCATCTGTTTCCCACTCACAGAAGCTAACCCAGGACCAGCCGGCTGAGCAGGCATCAACGGGGGACAGGTGAGTGCTGGAGTGTATGTGCGGTTGGAGGGGGACATCTTGGATGTGTCCGTGTGTACTCTGAGGTCTTGACGCATAGCGAATCCTCTGTTAGATGGTTAATGACGCCATAGTTTGGATTGGTTTCAACTCAAACATAATTCACGCTTTTGGTTGACAGACGGTGCAGTGATCCGAGGCAAGTTGAGAAATTGTTCTGAAGTGACGCAATCGCTGCAGCGCTCTAACTGTGTGTGTGTGTGTTCCAGTACAAGCCTGTTGCCAGTACTGGAGGAAGAGGAGGAAGGAGCCCAGGAGTCAGAGGCACAGGTTTCTCCAGCGGAGGTGGACCTGGCAGGTGAGTCAATGGAGGAGGAGGGGTGTGTGACTAAGTGTGTGTGTGTGGGTGTGTGTGTGCATGTGTATAACACCTTCATGGCCCTCCACGGTTAGAAACTGTGTCAGGGGACAAAGGCTCTCCTCAGACCATGGATGGACTGTCCGTTACGTCCGCTGACCAATCGCAGGGCACCGAGGACGCTAGGATCCCTGACTTGTCCGGAGCCAAAACGGACTCTTTGATTCTCCGGAACAAATTCAAGAAAGAATTGGTGAGCTCTATTTAAAGGTTTCCTTATGGCACCCTAATTGCTCCAAGTACACTACAAGGGATCTGGTCAAAAGAAGTGCACTATGTATTAAATAGAGTGCAATTTGTGTTCAGGAAAGTTCTTTCTTTTTTCAGTAGTGTCATGACCTCATGTTTTATGGAGGAAAAATGTGGTCTTTCCTGCCTCACGAGGGAGTGAACATACTTTCACTTTATCCTCTACAAAGACAAATGTTTGTAAGGGCACTGTTCATTTGACAGAAGACATTATCATGTACATGAATCTGTTAGATGTGAACTGCTATGGATAGTTTAAGATTGTTGAAATGCCGCGTGTGAGGATAGTTTTGAGGACAAAGTGTGTGTGTCCGTGTGTGTGCGGTCTATAACAATCTTTGCAATCTTCCAGGAGCTGTCTCACAGTATGGAGGTCATAGAAGAGGGGAAGATACAGGAGAACTTGAGTGAAAGCAGTATGACTACAGAGAAGGACGGTTAGTTTAATATTGTTAATGCTATCAGTGTTTTAGGGGAAAGTCAAAAGCTACTTTAAAAATGTCTCTTCAAATTGTTTCTTTTGGATCAGCTGAATCCTCCTTTGTCTCTGAGGATTCAACTACAGATGACAGAAACAGGTACACTTCATTTGAGAAATGAATAATAATTTCCTTCATTAATGGAATACGTAGCTCTTTTGATGACCAATGTTGTTATACAGTGGTTCTCAAAAGTCTTCACCCCCTTGGACTTTTCCAAATGTTGTTACAACATGAAATCAAAATGGATTTAATAAGTTTTTGTCACTGATCAAAATCCATAATGTCAAAGTGAAAAATAACTTCCATGAATTGTTAAATTCATTACAAATGCAAAACAGAAAATGTATTGTAGAGGCACCTTTGGCAGCAATTACAGCCATGAGTGTGTTTGGATAAATCTCTACCAGTTTTGCACATCATGACACAGACAATTCTGCCAGTTCTTATTTGCAAAATTGCTTATGCTTTGTCAATTTGTATCGAGACTTTTGTTGAACAGCAATTTTCAACCGTTCATATTCTCAATTGGACCAGGCTTTCATTAATTATGTGACATCTAAAGAAAATTGGTTACACCAAAAAATTGGTGACATGGCAAAGGGTGTGAATACTCATGCAATTAATTATTTTCTGTTATGTTTGTAATTAATGTAGAACATTTTGCGTGGCAACAAGCTTCAATGATGGAATCCATTTTCATTTCATGTTGTAACTCAGACGGTGGTGAAGTCCAAGGTGGGTGAATTCTTTGAGTGAGACACTGTTCTCACTGTGTTTTCCCTTATTGCAGCCTGTCCCCAAATGAAAAAGAGATTGAGGTAGTGGTAAGCGTTTCCCACTCGTATTTCTATACATTATTTGCATAAGTACGTACTATAGTTAAAGCTGTGTCGTTCCTCACTCAGACCGAATTTCAACGCCTGTCCCTGGGCTTTAAGTGTGACATGTTCACCTTAGAGAAGAGGCTGAGGCTGGAGGAGAGGTCACGCGACCTGGCTGAGGAGAATGTCCGGAGGGAAGTGTCCAGCTGCCAGGGGCTTCTACAGGTAAGAGAGATAAATATAAATGTCTGTCTTTCAATAGATGGTTTGTCATTTCCACAATGCAGTGTTAAGTAGACTGTGTGTGCGCTCATCAGGCCCTGACACCACTGTGTGAAGATGATAACCAGTCCATGGAAATCATCCAGAGGCTTCAGAAGAACCTGGACATACTCATTCAGTCCATGGCTAGAGTTTCAAGTCGCTCTGAGATGCTGGGTGCCATACACCAGGTAAAATTTAAAAAGTGCATAATCTTTGAGGGAACATGTTGTATTGGTAAAACTGTCAGGGATTAAATTTACAATTACATTTACAAATTTTAAGTAATCAAGACCTTGATGATTCATTAACAAGTTGAATCAGGTATGCTTATTCCACTGGCAATTTGTGCAGCTCATGACAACTTGGGCCCCAAACTTTTTTATTTTATAATTTTAATTTTTTACAGGTCCCCACTAGGAAAAAGTTTTTCTTTTAAGACAGTGTTTCTGAACCCTGCTCCTGGACATCACCCCACATGTTTTAGATGTCTCCCTGCCCTAAGATACCTGATGTAGCTCATTGTGTGCACATTTGCTTTTGCCATAGCACTCACACACCTGATTCAAGTTAGAGACTTGATGATAGGTTGATAATTTCAATCTAGTGTGTGAGTGCTAGGGCAAAAACAAAAACATGCACCCCTTTGGGTCCCCAGGATGTTTTATGGCTCAAGGTGAAAAAAAAAACCCCAATGTGCTGAAAAACTAAAATCAGTGACATTTCTCTCTCTCCAGGAGTCTCGTATAGGCAAGGCGGTGGAGATCATGATCCAGCACGTTGAGAACCTTAGGAGAATGTACACCAAGGAACATGCTGAGCTGACCGAGCTGAGAGAGACTGTGATGCAGAACGAGAGGTCTTTTGGATCCCTGTCTGGAGGGGCCCATTCAGGTGAGATGCACACTCGTACACAAAATCTCACTCACTGAGTTTAGTCTAGCTTTTTGTAATATTTTCTATTTAATTTTTAATTCTCAGATGATTTCAGAGTCAAGACTCCGTCTGGAGGATCATACTATAAGGTCAGTGTAGCATAAACATGAGATACTGTGAGATCATTCAGTCGTTAATGCAATTAGCTTCTTTCATTCCTACAATGGCAGTCTTTCCAGGTTTTTATTTTTTATATTTTGACAAAATAACGGTTTATCCATTCCTCTTTTCCTTAGCCACCATCTCGGCGGGTTAGCATAGCTGCTATACCCCGATGCGCTGGGAGTGGACCCACCCACTTCGACATTTCTAATAAAGTCCAGGACAGCATGGAGACAGATGTAGAGAGACTCACTCGCCGATCTCCCTGGTAAGATTACTGCAAATGTGTGTGTGTCTAAAGATGCCAAGTTTGTCAAGAAGATAGGCAAGTAACAGTTTGTAAGTCTTTAACCCTGTTTTGCTCAACCAAACCCTCTGATTTGTGAGGAAAAGCCTTTCATTTGTGGTGCTTGTAAAAACAAGACTTGGGGTTTGTGTATTTGTAGGCTATATTGAGCTTTAGGTGTTATATGATTTAGGACTTGTGTAATTTATTGATTGGATCCTACTCCAGAAGGTGACATGAGGCTTGTGCGTGTATAAATGTGGCATGGTTACAGGAGTGTGACAGGAAAGAACACGATGCGTCCTCCTCTGAAACGTTTCGTCAGCTCTGGGGCTTGGGTTGAGACTGACGACCCCTCACTCATGATGATGGGGTAAGGGCTGATGGCAGATGTGACAAAGCTGTATGTGTGAAACATGAGTCACATTCTGCATATATTTCTAATTTATCCACTTGGTTTGTGTCTGAAGTTAAATATCGTGTCCACAAGAGAATCGTGTGTGTGTGTGTGTATATAAGTGATGTGGCACACTTGTAGTGTGTGGGTGGTGTGTTCGGTGTGCGTCACAGAAAGGATACTCAACTCTTACTGGAGAGCTACCGTCCTGTTGATTCCCTCTTCAACCCTAAACCATTCCACCGGATTCTAATAATTATTTGTATGAAAACTAAATCTAAGCTGTTTTGTTTCCATGTTTTGGAACATTCACAAATCACCTACGTAGAAAAAGAACCTCTCTGACATGTAAACATAGGAATGTGCTCTATTTAAGGAATTTCTATGCAACTGAATATGACCCGGAATAGTCACAACTGTGGTTGGACCTGCAGGATGGTATCTCTCCAGGAACAGGGTTGGGCGGCCATTCATCGGAGTATTGTTCTACATTTGTGTGTGTGAACCGTGCATGCCTGTCCCATCCCCCCAGGCCTGCCCACAACACTGAATCCCATTCAGAGGAAGAGAGGAAGGAGGAGCCTATGAGGAGGAAGTCCAGTCTCACTGAGCTGGGCAACCTAATCACCGGCTTTATCATGCCCAACAAGATGTTAGTAGTGAACCTAGTGACAGTGTTCAGCTACTGCAACCATCGCAGATGGGCAGCATTGCTTTCTGTTCCTGCTTGCTTGGACCGTCTGGTTAACTAGCTTCTCTTCAGCTCCTGCGGTTTAGGCTATGCCTTTTTTCACACTATCTTGCTGTCCTTCCTAACATATAATCATTGAAGCTGCTCTGCTCTTGTTGTTGCTTGCTCTTTGGGGTTTCAGGCCGGGTATCTGTCGGCTGGGTACCTGTACACATTGTGACAACTGCTGATGTAAAAAGGCTTAATGAAATATGTATGATTCATTGCAATGTTGGATTTGTGGCGAGCAATGTAGGCTGTGCTCGGATGTGTAGAAGTTTAACAGCACATTGTGTAGCCTTGATGTCACCAGCATGTTTTCTGCTTTAGCCAACTGCTCTTAGTGGAGAACACTACTTGTTAAGGAGAGGAAAGCAGTTGGTTAAATAAGAAATGTATCTTTCAGTCTTTACTACTTAGGTCCAGGGAGCAGACTGGTAGGACCACATGTATTAAGAAGAACAACTTAGTGGATAGGGCACTTTTGTCTCTGAGCCATGAACAGTCTTTGGACCAGGAAATTATGGTGTGGAGGAAGACTCTGGTCTTCTTTCAGTGTTTCTGCCTGAACCCATTTCTCCCTCAGAGCTGTGTGGGCGTCGTGCATTGCCTTGTCTCTCAACATGTTATGATTTTTTTTATAGGGTCTTAGAAGCACTTAAAGTACTTGAATTTGGAACTCAGTAATTTCATTACTGGAAAAAATAGAAAATCACCCCTTTTTGGAGAAAGTACTTAAAGTAATTGAAATGAAAATATATCTCGTACCTGAGCACCGTTTCCCCCACACCGTAAACGGTGTCATTATTGCACAAATATATTTGAACTTATTAACAAATCAGAGGTGCAACAAGCTGGTGGAAAAGCTCCACGGTCAGGCAAAGGGGGCACTGCACTACAACTGGGACCAAAACACACACCACAAAATTATCGGGGCGACAAGAGAAATAGATTTGATTTGGATCACTGTAGCTCCAGCGTGAGCGCACGCAGACCAGTGCTTCAGAATTCCATCAACCGGTTGCCAATTTGGTCATGGCTGTGATGACATTCTTTTCAGTTTCTGTAGCTTTTGCGACATACATGGTGGACTATTGTTTTTCCTAATGTAGTTTTCTACTGAATTGGACTGTCCTCATTAAAATAATGAATGGATTGTTTTATGTTTTCATTTCTAAAAGAGAGTTAAATACCTGTGATACTGGGGCTGGTTTCTTGATTCTTGTTAAGTAGACTGACAGAGATCATTCTTGATGCTGTTGATATGAATTCATATGAAACGATCTACAGTGATTGTCTGACTCCATTCTTCTTGATGCCTTATCCTCTGATTTTCTCTTGTATCACTTCTCCACTCCCTTGTTACAGTGTCCTTGAGTCTGTGAGAGGCGCTTTAAATAAAATGCATTATTATTACTTGAAAATAAGAAAATGGTGCAAAACATTTACTTGAAAGACCTTGAAATTGATTTTGTCTTGTCCATATGAATGCTGTTTTTCTATGCCAGGCTGTTAGGCAGCAGAGAATGCTTCGGTGCAGTGGTCATGCAAAGCAGTTCACTCTGATGCCAACTAGCCTTGGTGCCAGTCTGTTTGAGCAATGCAGCTCCATTGCTAAAGCACCCACTCTCTGTCTCAGCCATATGAATCCTTACTTGGCAGTTAGCATTCATGTAAACTTCTTCCTCCCTCCTCTTCTCTCTTTCCAGTCCTGGTCCCTGTCAAAGCCTGGTGGAGCAAACCGCGGCGGCCCAGTGTTTGGGCTACCCTCCCCGACCCGTGGCCGTGTCCAGCGTGTCCCGAGGCCTGTGGCTGTGGCTGGCCCTGGTGGTAGTTCTAGCCGGCCTCCTCGCCCTCCTAGCCAGCTTGTTGCTGCAGCCAGTGGTGGACGCAGCGCCCGTGGGGACAGGTGACTCCTGGGTGACCATTCAGCAATTCTTGTGGCCATACACGGGCCTGAGGCACAACGGACAGCCACCAGTTTAGATGGGGGGGGGGGGGGGGGCGTGGCGGTTATGGACGTACGGTCAACCACTGGAAGGTCGTCTTCTCATGCAACCACCACGTGTTTACACTAGCTAGTTAGTGAGCGAGCACTTGAATACAGCCGAGGTTGAGTCCGCTGGTACTGGCCAGTGCAGCAACACTATCTGAACACCACAGCTGAGGAGAGCCCAGAGAAACCCCACTGCCGTCACCAGATTGCTGTTGGAGGTTGCATACATGGGCACCAAGGCTGGCCAGTTAAGGAAAAGGAGTACACCAGCTTCGGCCGGACCAATCTTGTAATGGACTTCTGCGCATGCTATCTATTTGTTGCCCATTTTTAGAGTTTTTATTGGCCTGTTTACCCATGGACATGAACATAACTTTTTTTTAATCTTAAAATGGCGCTTGCAGTCGCCTTATAATAAAGATGTGACCGTTTAAGGATTATTTAGCATATATATTTTCAGTTGGAAATTACATTTACTGAACATTGGTAACCTTGACATGTTTTTTATGATTTTACTGTTTCACAGCATTATATTGCGTGGGGAAATGTGAATATTTGTTATACAACAGGACTTTGTTTTGTATTAACCAGAGTTGACTGCCAACTCACTCACTCACACACACACACACACACACACACACACACACGTTTCTTCTACTTTCTCAAGTTATTGCTGTGTTGTTCACCGTTACATTCATACACTTTTGTATGTTCCAAAGAGGTGGAGTGAAACTTTGCACAATAAAGTAACTTTATTCAACGGAAAGAAGTCTGTCACGAGAAGGTCTGTGTTTGAGGTTCGGAGGTCAATCTTCACAATGAGCAGTCTGTGATGCCAACCGTGTGCCGCTCAGTCAGCTAAAGCTACCCACTGACACAGGATCAGATGTACCTAATTCTTAATGGTTACGATTTGGATGGTGAATGTGTTAAACTGATCTTCCATCTGTGTTTAGGGGCTGTGTTCCCACATAGCTTTGGATTTTCTAATGGTTAGGAGTATGTGAGGGGCCGGGTGGCATGTAACAGAGTGCGTACAGTGTTGACGAACAGGTGATGAGAGCTATGAGCCCGTTGCTCTCCAGCCGAAGACATGCCATCCCTGAGCATGTGCAGGAAGGTGGAGTGAAACTCGCTGCCGGGCTCCAGCTCTATAGAGAAAGACTCGCTGTGTTCCTTGATCCTCAGTCTCTGGTTTCTCTTGGACCCCAGCAAGTACACACACCACAAGTCTTCTGGGACTGGGATGGGGTCAAGGTGCTCACACACCTGAAAGCGCGGAGGAGAAAGTTATACTTGCTGTACACATGATTACTCTTGGAACTGGGACAGCTGCTAGCAAACAAACAATGGAACATGCATGTTTCTGGAGGTTTATCAAAGTGTGCTGGCGTTGAACCTGCTTTGTATTTTATATCCTGTGGGTGTTAGGCAATGTCTGTTGTAGGGGTTGGTGAATCTAATCTATGCAAAACCTGGCCTTTACCTAGCCCTTCCAAGTGTCGCAAAGCAGAGGGAGTGAAAATGCATGTGTAGAACAGTCTCAGACTGATTTTATAAAGGTGCAGTTTGCATGTTTTTTTGCTTGATTAATCGGTTAACTTTACTAATTAGTTAGTCACTACCACACCAGGCTGTTTAAGTCTTAACCAAGCACCAAAAAGCAGTAGGCACTAGGCCCTCTGTGAAACGAGTTTAACACTCCTGGTGTATGTTTTATTTGACTATTTTACAAGTGGTAAGCATGATATACCTCATGCATTTATTCTTCTGAGACGTGACTTGTAAAAAATGGGTGGGGGTAGAGATGCATGGTCTAAGTTCTCAAGCAGTTCTGGTCTTGTTCCTGATTCTGATACTTTCAGCTGTTACTTTCTGGGGAAGTTGTTTAACCTAGGCACTTCCTGATTCTAGAAGTGTTCATGTGGAAGAATGTGAGCATGTGCAGAATATCTAGGCGCAATCTCTACCTGCAGAGCAATATGCTCCTTGCCACAGTGCATGTTCCACTTGCTCCATGAGAAGGCAAATGCACAGGAGAGCAGAGCCATCTGATCATACACAGCTTGCTCCAGCAGATGGTCCTACAGGAGAAACGTTTGGCCAGTGAACCCTGGTTGTGCCATTGGTTGTGCTCTTGGATTAAATAATGGATTAGTTAAATGAATAGACAGACCTGAACTAAACCCTTGAGGGTGTGGGTTAAAGTGTCAAATATCCTTCCACACATTGACCAGATTATTTCTAGAAGCCAGCAGCATTTCACACACTGAGTGAGAAGCTGCTAGAATTACAGTCTGAAAGTCTCTTTAAGAATGTTAAATGTTTTGTTTAAAACATAAGCAATGTAGGCTGACGGCACTGACAACAAGCAATTATGTTTTAATAAACACTCAAAATATTGCACAAAATATTGATTTCCGCAAAAGACAACAGGAAGATTTCAAATAATTTAAGGGGGAAATTTATAGGATGAAATATTTTCTTGGATGCAAAGGGCCTTGGATGTAGCTCTGTAGCTCAAATTTCTGATGAAAAGGTTATGCTGGTACTGATAGAAAGGTGTCAGAACACACAGTGCATCGCAGTTTGTTGCTTATGGGGCTGCGTAGCCGCAGACAAGTCAGGTTGCCCATGCTGACCCCTGTCCACTGCCTGAAAGTGCCTACAATGGGCATGTAAGCATCGGAACTGGACCACGGAGCAATGGAAGAAGGTGGCCTGGTCTGATGAATCATGTTTTTTCTTTTACATCACGTGGATGGCCAGGTGCGTGTGCGTTGCATACCTGGAGAACACATGGCACCAGGATGCACTATGGGAAGAAGGCAAGCCAGTGGAGGCAATGTGATGCTTTGGGCAATGTTCTGCTGGGAAACCTTGGCTCCTGACATTCATGTGGATGTTACTTTGACAAGTAAAACCTACCTGAACTTTGTTGCAGACCATGTGCATCCTTTCATGGCAACGGTATTCCCTGATGGCACTGGCCTCAAAGCAAAAATGGTTCAGGAATGGTTTGAGGAACACAAGTTCAAGGTATTTACTTGGCCTCCAAATTCCCCAGATCTCAATCCAATCAAGCATCTGTGGGATTTGCTGGACAAACAAGTACGATCCATGTAGGCCCCACTTCGCATTTACAGGACTTAAAGGATCTGCTGCTAATGTCTTGGTGCCAGATACCACAACAAACCTTCAGAGGTGTCTAGTGGAGTCCATGACTCGACTGGTCAGCGCTGTTTTGGTGGCAAAAGGGGGACCTACACAATATTAGGCAGGTGGTCATAATGTTATGGCTGATTGGTGTACATACCGCTGGATGCTAACGCTAAACCAGCAATGAAAGAACTGCAGGCTGCCATTGTTTTTGTGATTGCATTGGACTAGTGATGACTAGCATTGTCAACCATTCATATCTGAAAACAGTTTTTCCCAAATTCCACCAAAATGTCTCTTGCCCCACCAGAGGAGACAATACACTAGTCCATGTGTACACAAAAATTCCAGAGGCTTACAAAGCCATTCCCCAATCCCACAGTCTGATCATCTTTCACTGTTCCTGCTTCCCAAGTATTTACCCCTCATTAAACATGTGAAACCATCAGTGAGAAGAGTCAAAGTGTGGCCAAAAGGGTCAAACTAATTTCTCCAGCACCAGTTTCAACACACGGACTGGCGTTTGTTTGCCACTCAAGCCACCCTTGACACATGCTTCTTCTGTTCTGGATTACATAAACATAAACATCTGCATCAACAATGTCACCACCCATAAACTAATAGAGACCTTCCGCAACCAGAAGCCGTGGATGAACAGAGAGGTCCGACAACTGCTAAAGTACGTGACGCTGCGATGTGGAGGCCTACAGTTAATCCAGGGGCCAACCTGAAAAGAGGCATCAAGATGGCTAAAAATGACCACCCCCTCATCTCTGCATCCTGGTTTCACATGCTACCTTACTTCTTCAATTTGCCTCGATTGCACATTTAGAATTGCTATTTGTACCCGCACAACTATTTATCCCACTTGAAACATACACTATACTTAATACTTCGGAATTTTCTGTCCTCCTCTATTTGCCCTTATTGCACAATTAGTATTGCCATTTGTACTGCAGTTGCCTTCATCTATACATTTCACTTGTAATATACATATACATAATACTTGTACATTTTCTGCCCTCTATTTGCACTTCTGTTTAGATCCTAACTGCATTTTGTTGCACTGTACTTGTCCTATGACAAAGTTTAATCTAATCTAATCGTCAGCAAGCTTGAGGTCACTTACCTTGGGGTTAACACTGACATACTTGTCAGAGTATTGGTTCACGAAGATGTTGACCCCAGCATTGACCATGGCTCTCTGCAGAGTATGGGGACTCATCCACTTGCCCAAGATATGTTTTAGGCCACTCTCCTGGTCTGACAGAAGCATACACTGACTACCCTATTAGAGGGGGGAGGGGGGGATAAGGGAATAAGGATTCTGGCTGTCATGGTGTTAAATGTGCATTGGGGTATGAACCAAAAACCCTCCTTTCTTTAACACCATAAGAGTTGGAGAGATTTCAACCATAGGGATTTAAAAGAAAGGTTCCCATAAAAAATGTCACAGCAAATCGTTTTGATATTTGTAATGGAAACGTAGATGTAAATGTTGGAGAAATGTTCTAAAGACCAATGAAATGTTTAGAAACGGCCCTGTATTTCCATCGTCATTCCATGATTTATATTTTTTATGTGAAGTCATTACATCGAGCTAGTCAATGGGCACAAGCCTGTTTAATGGAAACGCACTTTGATGGCCTATTGTCACATAATTCTATGCAAACTTTACAAATGTTGGCAAAACAAATCCAAGGACACGTTCATGAAAAACCTAGCCATGCACATGTAAAAACAGCCACTTGAAACCAGTGAGAAGCAGTGTCTGAAGTGTGTGGTAGCACACAATCGGTATATGTTTGTGTTCTTACCTTGACTGTAATGCTGACTTCAATCATGGCTGTGATGATAGTAAGGAGGACGGAGTCTTGGTCCAGGGGTCTCAACTCCCAGCTCTGGAACGGCATGTTGGCGTACAAGTCTTGTAGCAACGTGAAGGTGTAGAAAGAGTCCATCTTGAAGGATATCTTTCGCTCTTCCTTGTTGTAGGTCGTTTCACTGATGTAGTCGGTCCTCCATTGCTGACCTAGTAATTGAGTGAGCATTTGTTTTGGGGGAGGGGGGTATAAATCATGACTTTCACAAAATCTAGTATAAGGAATCAATTCTCACCAAATGTCTTCCTAAAGTTTTGGTACTTATGTAGTTCGCCCTCAATAAGGTAGGTACTACATTAATCGCCTGGGCCAGTTCTTCAAAGGCTATTTGTCTGGATTTTGCCTATTGGATTGTTCTAAATGCATGGAAATATAATGAACAAATAATTGCCTTCTATTCACATTCTATTCATTATATTTCTGTGCATTCTATTAAATCTGAATTCTGTGATCTGGATAGATTAGGTTTAAAATGTACCAAGGGATACGTAATTCGATATTTGTATTATACTGTAGGTTATGTACACAGTGTAAGCAATAAGGCACAGAGGGGGTGGTATATGGCCAAAGTACCACGACTAAGACCTGTTCTTACATACAACACAATGCAGACACAGCTCTTAGCTGTGGTATACTGGAAATACATCACAAACCCCCAAGATGCCTTACTGCTCCGGTAAACAACATAATTAGAACAAAAAAAGTATGTAATCTGATGTCATACCCGGGTTATACAGTCTCCTATACCATGGTTATCAGCCAATCAGCATTCAAACCACCCGGTTTATACAAGTATGAGATCACAAACATTCTTTGAGCTCTGATTGCGTTAGTTTTTAATACTAATAAGGCACGTCGGGGCTTTGATGTATATTGAGCCGGTGTGCCGAAGAACAGCTTCAAGACATGGTGTATTGGCCTTATAACACGCCTTATTATGTACGTGTCGCTATCTGACCCAGTCAGTGCAGCCATCCAGTGCAGTTCTCTCCCTGATGTCTCCCTCTCACCTGCAGTGTCCCAGCGGGCCACCAGGGGGTCCTCCAGGAACAGAACAGAGTCAGACAGGGTGATGGTGACCGCTACAGGGGGACAGGCCTGCCCCCTGCTGTCCTCCAGCCTCATGGAGGCAGAGCCCTGCATCTGGGACTGCTCAGGAGGGTAGGGGAACGTCTCCAGCCCTGTGTTTAGCTGGGGTCGGGGGTCCCAAAGACAATTTTGTTTAAGTCCGATGCACTATTTGTTATTTGTGTGTAATAAATAACTGCGTTTTTTAAACTGTGTCTCCAAAATATAAATTTGGCATTTATTTCCTTGAGCCTCCTGTGGTCCTAGGAAGAAACACTGCTGTTAGCTGTAGTTGTTGCTTAGCATTTACCTTTCTCATCTCCCAGCCGTTGAGCTGCTGGGACTGCGGCGGCAGATGGAACACATCAAAGTAGAAGACTCCTCCCAGGGGCGTGTACTGCTGCAAGTCAACAACGTGATCCTCACAGCTCTCAATCACTGGGTCCAGCGGGGCGGGAGTGGAGTCTCCACCCCCTGGATACAGGTGGATGTGTAACAAAAGGTGCTGGTTATCTCTGATTCTTATTACCTCCTGACCCTAAATATTTATTCACAAGGTGATGTATACAGGTGCTGGTCATATAATTAGAATATCATCAAAAAGGTGATTTATGTTAGTAATTCCATTCAAAAAGTGAAACTTGTATATTTAATTAATTCATTACTCACAGACTGATGAGTTTCAAATGTTTATTTCTTTTAACTGTGATGTTTATAACTGACAACTAATGAAAATCCCAAATTCAGTATCTCTGAAAATTAGATATTACTTAAGACCAATACAAAAAAAAGATTTTTTGAAATATTGGCCAACTGAAAAGTATGAACATGAAAAGTATGAGCATGTACAGCACTCAATACTTAGTTGGGGCTCCTTTTGCCTGAAGTACTGCAGCAATGCGGGGTGGCATGGAGTCGATCAGTCTGTGGCACTGCTCAGGTGTTAAGAAAGCCCAGGTTGCTCTGATAGTGGCCTTCAGCTCTTCTGCATTGATGGGTCTGGCATATTGCATCTTCCTCTTCACAATACCCCATACATTTTCTATAGGGTTAAGGTCAGGCGAGTTTGCTGGCCAATTAAGAACAGGGATACCATGGTCCTTAAACCAGGTACTGGTAGCTTTGGCACTGTGTGCAGGTGCCAAGTCCTGTTGGAAAATGAAATCTGCACCTCCATAAAGTTGGTCAGCAGCAGGAAGCATGAAGTGCTCTAAAACCTCCTGGTAGACGGCTGCGTTGACCTTGGACCTCAGAAAACACAGTGGACCAACACCAGCAGATGACATGGCACCCCAAACCATCACTGACTGTGGAAACTTTACACTGGAATTCAAGCAATGTGGATTATGTGCCTCTCCTCTCTTCCTCCAGACTCTGGGACTTTGATTTCCAAAGGAAATGCAAATTTTACTTTCATCAGAGAACATAACTTTGGACCACTCAGCAGCAGTCCAGTCCTTTTTGTCTTTAGCCCAGGCGAGACGCTTCTGACGCTGTGTCTTGTTCAAGAGTGGCTTGACACAAGGAATGCGACAGCTGAAACCCATGTCTTGCATAAGTCTGTGCGTGGTGGTTCTTGAAGCACTGACTCCAGCTGCAGTCCACTCTTTGTGAATCTCCCCCACATTTTTGAATGGGTTTTGTTTCACAATCCTCTCCAGGGTGCAGTTATCCCTATTGCTTGTACACTTTTTTCTATCACATCCTTTCCTTCCCTTCGCTTCTCCATTAATGTGTTTGGACACAGAGCTCTGTGAACAGCCAGCCTCTTTAGCAATGACCTTTTGTGTTTTGCCAAGGTGTTTTGCCCTCCTTGTGCAAGGTGTCAATGGTCATCTTTTGGATAGCTGTCAAGTCAGCAATCTTCCCCATGATTGTGTTGCCTACAGAACTACAGCCTTTGCAGGTGTTTTGAGTTAATTAGCTGATTAGAGTGTGGCACCAGGTGTCTTCAATATTGAACCTTTTCACAATATTCAAATTTCCGAGATACTGAATTTGGGGTTTTCATTAGTTGTCAGTTATAAACATCACAACTAAAATAAATAAACACTTGAAATATATCAGTCTGTGTGGAATGAATGTATACATCATACAAGTTTCACTTTTTTAATGGAATTACTGAAAGAAATAAACTTTTTGATGATATTCTAATTATATGACCAGCACCTGTATATTCAGAACAGTGATTCAGTATTCACATCTTTGCATCTAGAAAATGAATGAATTAAATATGTTTAATTGTCCGCCCTACATTTAAGTTGAGCTTGTAAAATACAGTAGGTTATCATTGGACCCAAATACTATGGAACTGTTCTTTACAATTACATTTAAGCCATTTACCAAATGCTCTTATCCAGAGCATCTGTATCAAGTACATATATTTTCATACTGACTCTGAGAGTTTTGGTACTTACTGGAGTATTCTCCCATAGTCTCTATCTGACTCCCTCTCTCCAGTTTATCTTTCAGATCCTCCTGCTGCTTGGCACTCCTCTCCTCTCTCATAGACATCATGCTCACTGCGCTCTGAAACACGTGTACACCAGTGCCTTAGCGTTTGTCACATTTTCAATATTCTATTTATTGGTTCATTATTGGTTTCCTCCCAATTATCTTGTATCGTTTATGTAGTCATGTGGCAACTTCTCAAAGGGCTCAGCAAAAGTTCATCTAAAACATGCATCCTTTGAGACATGCGCCATTCACACTGCTTGCTTAAACCAGGATTGGAGGCCAGCTGAACGAAAGTGTCAAAGGAATCACAGTTTGGCTGTCGATTTTATTCAGCTTGCATATTCCCGATCTGCTACTCTCCCCCATCCAGGGATGGTGCTAAGCCAATTGTGAACAACCCTTGCAGTTAAGGCCGTTTTGTTAATCCTGTAACAGTCATGTCCAGGTTACCTTCCTGCCTTCGGAGCCTTTGACAGAGTGCACCACTTCCTCTGCACCTTCCTTCTGCGTGTCCTCTCTTCCCTCGCTTTCTTCATCCGTCTCTCCTAAGGGGGTCCCTCCCTCTAAGGTGGGCTCCTCTCTGGCACCCTGTCCCAGGTACTTGCTGGGGTTCCCTCCCCTGAGGTTGGCTTGTTGAGACAAGTGGTCATAGCGTGTGTGGAGGATCCTCACAGCGATGTCACTCACAGCCAGCAGCTTTGGCAGCACAAAGCCCAGCCCTGCTTCCTCGAACTGAAACCCTTTAAACCTGAGAGAGAAGAAAAGCTTGCTGTTTGCCTTGAAACTCAGATATATCTGGTTTACTTCTGATGATTGGCATCTGATGCTATCTATAATACAAATGTGGCATGGGCTATGGCTAGAAAAACAGCTTCAAGTTCTGACTGGATAGCTGCTAGACAACTGTACAAAATGAATGAGAAAAGCCAAATCTGACTAATGTTTAACAATTTTAATAAATGGTAATGGTAACCCAGTAAAATTCTGGAAAACATAAAAAACACTGATCAGTTCATACAATAGTTCATCAAAACAGTCAAAATGTTTTTCTCTGTATTGCAGTTTATGAAGTTCCCCAGGTTTCAATTTTGGGTCCTTTACTGTTTCCATTTCTTGCACAAGAATTTCTTAGAGATCTTAAGTTAGTTTATAAGGCCATCATGCAGAAAATTCCTAATAATCTTTCCTTGAATATTAATTTGAGAAATAGCACCTATGAAACACGCTCAGAGGACTGGCAAATACCAGTAGTATTCATGCTAATTTCGAGATGGGTAAAACCGTGTTTAACTACTATGCCCTCCCCAGCAACCTTCTACAGGAAAACCTTCAGTTAAAAACCACTGTGCCGATAACACAGTTTAAACAATTGTTGAATGACCATTTTACAGAGAATTGTGTTTGCTATTCTTAACTTGTTATCAAATTGTATTTTATATATAAATGTATTGTTGTAATACAGGTTATCACTGTAAATGAGCTCTTGGTATCAGACATCTGACATGCCTTGGGTTCTTGTTGAGGTTGGCCCACAAGCACAGCGTGATGTTCTCATCCTGGACCACTATCTGCATGTTCCCCGTCTCAATGTCTGAGTGGGCATTAGACCACTGTGGCCAAAGAGAAACACACAGACATTAGCAAAAAGGCAAAATCTTGCATTGCATAATCGGAAAACAAACAGACTTATTTTAAGCCCATACCTTGAGTATCTCCTCGGTAATGAGGTTGTGTTTGGCGTGAATTAGAGCCTGGATGGTGAGCAAGGTCTCCTGGTACCTCAGGGCCTCCGCTGGTTCAGGCGTGTCCCTTAGATGACCCTCGAGCTCTTCTAGCAGCTGAAAGGAAAATACACTGCAGCCATGTTCATCGCCATTCATTTTTTTGAACTCCTATACATTTAAAAATATATAGATCGTGTCATGTTTGGTAGGCTTAAGCAGATTTTTGGTGGGTTTTAATTTAAGAAGTGTAGTTTATCCGGCTTTATGTCTACTAAATGTGGCGCTTGTGTTTATTCGTGGAACTACCTGTAGGGCGAGGGCACACTCGTTTAGGACTGGTTTGAACTGGACTTCTGTGTTCTCCTTCCACAGTGTGATGAAGGTGTTAATCTCCTTCTGGACTGAAGGATCTGGGCTCCCATCACAACGCATGTACCTGTCCCACTGTGGAGGAAAAAAAAGACTTTTAACTGTAAAACTGGGTAAATCTTATTGATATTAGGTCTACCTTAACTGGTCTCTGATAGAAAAAATAACACTAGGGACAGTATTACTAGAACAATCCAACACCTTGGTCTTCTCTCTGGAATCAGTTTCCCACTTTATGACTGCAGTCTGGTTCTCCTCCAGTAGGTGGCGGAGTTCATTCAGCTCATCCTCTCGGCGCTCTTGATCCTGTCACAGTACAAGTCAGCAATCAACTCACTTATTATCCGTTCACATTAAACCGACAAGACATGACATTTGGATTACCCTACTAAAACTATAAGACCCTTCTACACAAACATAGAACATGTCATTACAAAAGACTTGAATGATAAACGTCAGTGTTGGGGTAGTTTACCTTCAGCTCCAGTCTCTGCTGCTCCTCCTGATCTTTTCTCTCTCTCTCCAACCTCTCCTTTTCCTCTTTTTTGGCAAGGATACGAGCCACTTCTTTATGGCACAAAGGGGGGTGTCATTTAACCTCCTAAGACCTGAGCTTTGATTATGTATGCATTTTTTATTTTTCTTAGCTATTTGGGATTGGTGGACCTGATAAGTATACTATCTAAGCACGGTGCAGACAACTGTCCTCTAATAAGGACAATAGGTTTAAGTTAAGCAGAATGAAGTACGTGGTGCAGGAACCCTAAAACAGTGTCCTTATATGTAGACACCCAGTGTCAGGAGGTTAAACATTCAAATGTAATTACATGGTAATAATAAGGGCCTTATTAAATGACCAGTAAAATATAGTAAATACACATGAAAGGGAGGTCATTGTAATGAAAAGTCCTCATGCCGTACCTTCTTCCATTTGTTTTCTCTCATCATTTTCTTTCTGAAGTCTGTCCTTTTCAGCCTTACTGAGCTTGCTCTTTTTGGCAGACTTGAACCAAATACAAAATTCAACTTGATAAACATTCATGTAATCCCATGTGACTATAGACAAATATTCAGACTACAGGATACTAGTAATTTGTGATTCATAGCAACGTAACTCCATTATTTCCAGTAGAGCCAGAATAGAAAACAAAATGTTAATCTTTGCTTTTAAATTTTTATTTATAAGCCCAGCAACACAACGTTACCTTTGCATCTTTTGGTGGCTAACAGGAAGAGAGAACAGAATAGCAGAAAGTTAGAAAATCTATGAAGTCATTTCTAGATTGCAACAGTAAATTCGGTGTAGAGAAAAAACTAAGCTGCTAGTCGGAAAACAAGCAAATTGAATAAGAAGCAAATTACTGACTTTAGCTACACTGATAGGACGTAGCGTCAGCGACCTACACGTATAACATATTCCTTTTTTAAACTCAATAATGTTAGATGTAAAGGAACATTTGTTGCAAATTAGGCACCAACCTTCTCACCTCTTTTCGCATCTCAATTACCATGGAAACGCGAACCCGCCCACGTGTTAATGTTAGGGTTTGCGACATGTACAACGATTTACGGTGTGTGAACTTATTATGAACTCGTCTGACTGAACCAAGGGCAAAGTAGCCATTTACTAACGCTGCATTTCAAGGATGTGTCGTTAAGAGACCCTACTATGTAAATACATCTTAATTATAATTATATAATGTTGATTAATCACAAAATGTTTTAAAACCAAAGATTTTTACCAAATGATCTTGCCAACTAACACTAGCTGGATTATAATTAGCTTTGCAAGTAATTAGCTAGCTATTAGCTAGCTAGTTTTGTATAAATTGCATGTACGGGTTATATGATAATATCGCTAGTGTAGATCATTGCAGTTTCATTGCACCCATTTCTACTTGAACTGTTGTTGTTTTACATCCGCCATTAAATAAATCATTATTATATATCATCTGTGGTTTTCTTTCATCCCAGTAGTAAGGCCTTAAGAACGGACATGGCCAACTCTTTGAGGAGTGAGGTTTTAACGTTGTACAGGAATGTAAGTTCAAAACTGACTGCTGTCAATGAATGCTTGTCATTTGCCTGCACTTTTACCTGACTTTTGTTACCACTCATGCAATTATCTGCTGTCTGTTCAATGCAATCACCACTAAAAATACGGGGATTATGATTTCGGTTTCCTTTCATTGACAGCTACTACATCTGGGACGGGAATACCCCAAAGGAACAGACTACTTCAGGGAATGTCTGAAAAGTGCCTTTATGAAGAACAAAGATGTCAAAGATCCCACTGAGATCAGAAAGCTTGTTGACCAAGGAGAGTGTGTAATTAAGGAACTTGGGACTCTGTATTATCTCAGGGAGTACAGAGACATGAAGAAGATCTACCACAAAAGGGAATTGTTATCCTTGCTGAACATAGGGAGATCAACAGACTAATAGGCTAGATATTGGGCTGCTAAATCGTAAATACAATATGGGATATTTTATGACTAGAAAGTGGCAGTGACAGTTTCAATTGTAATGGTCATGATAATTGAATACACAAGGCACAACAAAATTCTTACTTGCAGGTTACTACTCAACAATGCTCAAAACCAAGACTATCTTCAAGATTTATACAAATGTTAATTCTTAATGTAAGGTTAGGGTTAGGCATAAGGTTAGCAGTGTGCTTAAGTTAAGGTTTAAAATTACTTTAAAAAGATACATTGCAGATAGAATAGTTGGGTTTGTGATCTTTCCACTTGCCCAGATAGTGATGACCCAAATAGGCAAGAAATGTTTTATTCCCCCTTGGCTAGTTAACATGTCAATGTTATCAGAGAATTTTCAATGCAGTTTGTAAGTATGTGGACTGTGACAAGTTTTGTTGTTTTGGCTTTGTACTCAAGCAAATTGGATTTGAAAAAATGAAACATTGACAAAGAGGTTAACAGACTGACTGTAAGCCTTAATTTGAGGGTATTTACATCCATGATACATGTAGGAATTACAACACGTAGTTCCCCCACTTTAGGCCATCATGAGGCTAAACGTTTTTAATAAATAACGCTCAATGAAAAACATCTGTTGAGTTGATTTTTTTAGAACAAGACTAGATTTAGCCTTTTTTTGTGCAGGACTAGATTTAATCCCTAGGTGATTTAAAAGCAACTTTTAAAGAAGGCATAATGCGCTGGTGAGCTTATCAACAGCAAACAACCTGGTAGATAACGAAGGATCACTGTAGCACATGACTTAAGTAAAGGTTCACAGAGAATACTTTAACTTAAGAAAATATAAAATATTCTAAATGTTGAGAAGATCAAGAACACTCCATGTAAACATACTATGAGTCATAGAGTACTATGAAGAAAATCATATGCCATATCTTGTTTACCACAAGATGCAAATCACTTGTCAGCCTCAAGAACAAAACTGCCAGGTTACAGTTGGCTAAAAAAGCACTTCAAAAACCCTGTAGATTTCTTGAACAACATTTTATGGCCATATGAGACACATGAACATGTACTAGAGTGGAGAAAATAGGAAAAGGTGTAAAAAATAACTGCTTATGATCAACAGCATACCACCTCGTCTGGGAAACATGGTGGAGGTTGTTATTGTTATTGAAAGTCAATAACCTTACCTGAATCCAACTGAGCATACGTTTCACTTGCTCAACAAGAAAGACATCGAACTTCTGGTGATGTCTATCAATCACATTTATAAAGCTTTTTTTGCATCAGCAGTTATTACGAGGTGCTTTTAGACACCCAGCCTGATGACTATATGGGTCGCAGACCTCAGGCACTCATCAATCGATTTGCAAACCAAGTACTTGAGATTATGTTAATTTGTACAATTACCTTTTGTCCAATAAAACGGGGTGCCTATATGCTCTGTCTGGCAAATTAAAGTTAACAGTTTAAGCTAGTTAGGCCAGTTTAAGCTTAGCTAGTCACTGTTTCATTTAAAATCTAATGTGCTGGATCACAGAGCCAAAAGAACAAAACTTGTGTCCGTGTCAAAATACTTGGAATGCACTTGGTTTTGTAACAGATTTGTTAGCTACATAACTAGCTAGCTACTTTATGTTTCTCTTCTGTTGGAAAACTGCTCACCATGTTGTTTTACGTGGACGATCAGTCAATGTTGGATGTCGACTCTAGTTGCGTCCTTGGCTACCATGGAAACCCAACAGCACGCGCAGTGAACGACAGAGAGGGTACGTCTCAATGTGTATTTCCGACGTAACTAAACGATTTACGGTGTTGTTTACAGACGTCTTTGGTGAAAGGGTAAAGTTGGAAACTAGCTTCCAGAATACGCTGTACGTCGAGAATTTATTATTAAGGGAACTCTTGGTTTAATGGAATCTTAATTTTATCAGGTGCATTGATCGATTAATCACAATAAATGTTTAATAGCGGCGGTTTAGTCAATTTGCTGAGCTATTTGGCTAACTGTAACGCATTGTTGGCCCTGCAACGTCTCTGCTTTGGTGGCAGTCCATTTTACTAACCGGTTTGTCACCAATCAGGTAAAAAAATTAAAACATGTATGCATGACATTTAGGTAAGATTGGGTGATGTGTGACTAATCATATACCTGACAATGTATTTCTGAGCCGTTTTATCACGTGCAGCAGTATGAATCACCTGTTGGGATAGCTGTGTTAGTTACTGATGTTCTTCCTTCCTAGTAGCAAAGGTTGCTACAGTCTCTGAGAGACATGACCAACACTCTGAGGAGGGAGGTTTTACAGCTGTACAGGAATGTAAGTTGGACGCTAATGGCAATCCATGCACCACCTTTGATTGTTATTATTCACATCTAGCAGTAACACTTCCAAAATCTGTGAAAAATGACCATGTATCTGGTGTCCAACTCCAAAGCACTTTTAGTTGATAGTTTTTGTGTCCTTCCATGGACAGCTACTGTTTCTCGGACGGGACTACCCTAAAGGAGCTGACTACTTCAGGGAACGTCTGAAGAGTGCCTTTATGAAGAACAAAGATGTCACAGACCCCAGTGAGATCAGAAAACTTGTTGACAGAGGAGAGTTTGTAATTAAGGAACTGGAGGCCCTGTACTTTCTGAGAAAGTACAGAGCCATAAAGAAGCGATACTACGAAGGGGAGCACTAATTGACTGACACAGAGGAAGACTTGACTGATGATTAAAAACTGTCAGATGCCTGACCAGGGAAACAAGATGTCAGTCTTGCTGGGCAGGGGAAAACAACAGGCAAAATATTTAGCCAGTGAATCATTAGTATGTGTCAGTGGCAAATGTAAGGACAGATGTCCATTAGTAACTATTTTATTAACAGCATAAAAATTATCAAACAAAATGTATCTTCTGTTATTTACTATTACCTTTTTCATAACTGAAATCACTTCCACGAATGCCAAAAGTTCAAATCAGTACAATTCTGTTAGTAATGCTTAACAATAAATTAGAAATATTTAAAATGAAAGTCCAATGCATTTCTTTATTAACATTACAAACTGACATGTCTTTTTCAAGTGTTGTAGGCTGCATGCATAGAAATATGACACTATAGATGAGATATGATACAATTGTTAGGAGGGAAGAGGAGAAAGAACAACTGTTGAGTCATTTATTTCATCGGTATATTAGGCAGGAAGACTGCTCTTTGTGAAATTCAACTCATGGATGTTGCAGAAGCCAGGATTATTGTTCCCAAATTTTGTCTGTGCTTTCTTAATGTCCAGCTTTCCTGCTTGTCTCATGACCTAGGAATGAATTACAGTGTGTTCAGCGCTACAACAAAATTGTGAAAGATCTGAGAGCCCCCAGATCAAGTTTAAAAACGGTTGCCTTTAATGGTTAAACTAAAACAAATTGAATGGAGCTTATTAACATAAAGACATTCATTACTTACCCTCTCTTCAAAGAGCTTGTAAAAGCAATAGAACGTTGTGTCTGATTTCATTAAAGTAAGCCTTGGTTCCAATTTCAGCTTCATACCACCTGGAAATCAATAGAATTGAGTGACAAAATATTGCTCGAAATGTAAATTGTAAATGAGGTGAACAAAGTACCAGTACCAGAGAGTAGGCTGACCACAAGCCCGACAATGAGTGCTGTGAGTGTCCCGATAGGACTGAAGTAAAGATAGGACATGGAATACCAGTTATCAGCCAGGAAAGGTCTGTAGAGGAGACAAACACTGTAAACACATGGGCTTTGGTCAGTAGGATGCAGATGAATAAAAGACTCATAAATCACCTGTCCACTGCATTCAGCTGTACTAATGTTGTGTAGAGGCTTGCTTGTGTTGAAGTTGCCGTCCAGTTGAACAGGTTGGCTGTGGTGGTGAAGTTACAGCCATGGGTGGTCAAACCCAGAGGCCTGCTCTGCTCTGGCAGAGGTGGGTAAAACTGGGCCCCTATTCCCACCCAGAGGGACATAGCCAGCCCAAAAAGCAGACCAGTCAAGCCGCCCTGCAACACAGAACAAACAGTGAACTTCAACATTTATTGGCGACTTTTACATTTATTTGTAACTTTACAAGTGCAGTTACGCTTAAGTCCCATGGTCATGGGCGTATCAATATATTTTCCCAACCTCAACGGTTCAGGGATTTGAACCAGCAACATTTAGGTCACTGGTTTAATGCTCAAACCCTTAGGAAATTTGCTGCCATCATTTTAATCTCAGTACTGTTGTGTTCCTGTTTCACCCAGCTCTTTTGTGATGGTTTGTCATGCCAAAAATGCATATAGGAGGTGTTAGAGACTGTACTCACTGTGGCATTGGCGTATGGACACAGGATCCCCAGTGAGAAAAGACCCAGTAAAGGTCCTCCGATGATCCCAAAGATAGTGATAGCTGCCTACGGTGAGACGAAGAGATACACATTTTACAGTTACATACCTCATAACATATTCAGTGGACTATTAGACACTGAAGATTTGGGTGCAAGTGTTTGGGAATAAGATTATGTACCTCAAGACTGAACTCATTTTATTTTAGAAGTACATAACGTGTTTTTGTTGTTGTATTGTGTACCTGTAAAAGACCTCCCATCAGCGAGGCTATGCCAGCCATTCCAATACACACAGCCCCATAGAGAAAGCCTAATGTGGAGCATAGGTTTCATAGTTGTAATCATGGTTTCTAAAGATCTGCAAGAACTGTACGATCATTTGACTACACAGTAGCTCTTTAAACATTTGACTATACAGTAGCTCTTTTCCAAATGTCAAGAAATGTACACATGTACCAAATTAGACACTTACTGAGACCTTTAGATGTCCAGGAAAGATGTGTTTCTGACATCCGTATGTGGGGCTTGATTAGGTCCTCTATTGTCACAGCAGCCAGAGCATTGATACTGGATGATACTGTACTGCGGATATAAGGGAGTACATATAATTACATTATTTACCTATAAATAGAAAATGAGGTAGCATTATAAACATTACATGTGATTACGTTGAGTCATTGTAACTCTTTAATGTACTTTAAAGGGCTTTATTGTCCTCCATCAGCAAGCAAACAACTGTAACAAAGGAACTCTGGATATTTTTGACATCTGTTACTGAATGTTAAGTCATTGTGATATTACAGTATGAACACCAGACTTCTGGAGGGTCCAGATCTAAATCCCATTGAAAATATTGAGTGTAGTATCCAAAAAAGATGTCAGTGGCACATCTATTTGTTTTCTGATTTAAAATTATATATAAGGTTTCAGAAATTATATCAAAGTTTTTTTTTTTATTAGTAACTGTAAAAACAAAAAGAAGAACAAAGTATTTGGTACATTTTAACATATTTTTTGAGACAACTTGAGTATTTTAATAAAGTGCAAGGGTCCCAATACTTTTGGTAAGTTCTACTAGATGGGAATATTAACCTTAGTGTCCCACTGTAGGCTGCAGCCACAAACAGTCCAGGAAGACCAGGATAGTCTCTCAGGGTATCCATCACCATATAAGGCATCAGCTAATCACAGGAATAAGGGAAGCGTAGTTGTCAGACAGTGTGTTTGGGGTATTCTGAAAGAAAATCCCTCAAACATTCTGGCTTTGTGGAAGAAAAATTTATCTGTTTTTCTTAACAAAACAATAATACACTTAGTGGCTGTCAATGTAATGTTCATATATTTTTTTTAATAATACCCTTTAGTTGAAGTGAACATTGGGGAGAGAAATAATTTTGTGACTATATACAATCTTAATTGTGTTATTTCTACCTGATCAGGTGCAGATACCATGCCAGCTGTCCAGGGGTCGCAGTTCTTGTAGACAGAATATAAGCACAGCCCCGCAGACACAGAGCACAGCATGATGACCCACAGCCCTATAAGGTTTATGTACAGAGACCTTGGCGATGAGAGAGAAAGACAGGGAAAGAAAGAGAGTGAGAGAGCAGGAGAGACAGAGTTCCAACACTGGGACTGAACAAGAGAAAGATATCCATCCTATGCTCCATCATTTTAGGGTAGATGACTCACATTTTGGCGTGAGTGATTGACTTGCAGGAGATGTATCTCTGCACCTGTGCTTGGTTGATACCATAAATACTGGTCCATACAAATGCCCCACCAAACGTGATTGTCCAGAACGTGTGTCTCCTCAGTGGGTTAGCATCAAAGCTACAAAGAAGGACAGAAACAGACAAAGATAGAAATGATCCCAATACTGCTTTTCTTGTATGTTAATATTCTACGCAAGGCGAAGATGTCAATACACTTCTAAAAATGTACACTCTATAGGCCCCCAAGAAATGCAGTGGTTTAAGTAAACTTCTCTCAAACCCAAGTCTGCGGAGCAGAGCGATTTTGTGAAAGGAACCTTCATTGTATTTATGATTCCTTCATAGAACTTGGGGGGTTCCACAGAATAGGTAACTGGCAACGTTTAACTAACAGTAACAATTTGTTTCTGTTCTTGTGAGAAAATAAGCACTGAAAAGTGTAGTTAATCATTGCGCCATTTAAATCTCTTTATTATCTTTTTAAAATTGAGTTTAGAGAGTACACTATGAAGGGAGAGTTGGTTTGAATACAAACTATAATTTTGGGATATAAAACAAATTAGGGACATATATCATTAATGTTTTTATAAGTGAGTTTTTTTTAACAGGGTTTATTATATTAATAACATGGAAATAATCATTGTAATTAGTCATGACACACTCTTTGAAAATTATAAGAAAATGGGTATCTACTTATCTACAAAAAAGAGGAAATATAAAGGGGCATCTCTCAAATCAGGTAAGGCCCTGCCCCTAGATTGGGAATCTGTGATTCAAACCAAGTGCTCCCTGTTTCCCTTAATCTGCCCTATTCTTACTAATCCACACATCTTATTTCTATTTTCTTTTAATCTCTCTCATAACTAGACACAACAAACTGATTCATATTCTAACTGGCGAAGCCTCGACCTCTCCCACAAATCTTTTTTGCCAATTTAATGTGTGAGGGTAGTAGAATTTATAGAGAAATTATAGTAAAATATGTTTATAATAACACACGCAAGTGAGAAGAAGGTCAGGCAAAAATAAATTTGAGGCTTTGTCACTGCCTCACAGTAAAGAATGTTATCATCAGATTTTTGAATGTCTGCCAGTGAAGGAAATCTACACACTCCCAGAAGTTGAGTCTTCCTCCATGTTCTGCATGTTGGAGGATGTTGGCAACTCCTCCCTGCAGGACCACGGCTCTGATGATGACCGATAGGAAGCCTGCCACCATGATTCCTACCTGGAACACATCTGTCCACACCACAGCCTTCAGTCCGCCCTGTCATAACGGCAGAAGAATGTAGTTTAAGGCATATTACACTTCTACATATTCAATGCAATTTATTGCTTTGACCTTTGAGCTGTGTGACTACGGTCCAGGGTTAAAAGGGGTTATGGGAAATATTTATATTTTTGACCATGTCAAGGGTTTAAAGGTTAATTACCAGAGGCCACAGGTGTCTTGCAGGGAGGGTGGGGTGGGTTTTATGATGTTGCCCAGGATATTTAGCTTACCCACACTTGATAAAAGTGTTTTATGTATATGTTTAATAGTTGATTTTGAGATCTTTTCTCAAAAAGGGAGAGGGCTGGTCAAGGGTGATGGGACTCTCAGGGAAGTGTGGGGGTGTGACCAGCCCCTTCCCTACCCTGAGTGTCCCATCACCCGTGACCAGCCCCTTCCCTACCCTGAGTGTCCCATCACCCGTGACCAGCCCCTTCCCTACCCTGAGTGTCCCATCACCCGTGACCAGCCCCTTCCCTACCCTGAGTGTCCCATCACCCGTGACCAGCCCCTTCCCTACCCTGAGAAGCCCATCACTCTTGATCAGTCCCCTACTTTCCCTATGAAAACAACTCAAGATCAACTATTAAACACATAAAGAACACTCTCATTAACCATGGGCAAGCTAATCATCTTGGGCAACATCATAAAACCCATCCCACCCTCCCTGCAACAACACCTGTGGCCTCTGGAAATGAATCTTTAAATCCTTGACATGGTCAAAAATATTAATATTTCCCATAACCCCTTTTAAACATTGACCGCGGTCAGACAGGTCAAAGGTCAAAGCAATAAATCACATTGTATATGTAGAGGTGTAATATATTGTATACTACATTGTTCTAACGGCTATGTTACATACTGAGCATGGGCCAAAGGTCACTACAGTGACAAATAATTAATATCTTAATCTAATTACTTTAGCTGTAATGTCAGGAAATGAATGTTGATTAATCAAATGTCACATAAAAAAGTTGACCATATTATTGTCTGTCTGACCAGGACTGTGGTTCCATACCAGGGTGCAATAAAAGGTGCAGACCACTCCTGTTGAAATGACAGCACCCCAAAGATCCATCCCAGTCACTGGGAAGAGAAGAAAAAAAGGGAAGACAGAGAGATAATTTAGCAGAGAGGGGATTTCAAGTGCACCTAGAGCTGAAAGAAATGACAATTTTCAGTCTTTCTGGACACTACTACACCTTGGTTTAACGCCAGGGCAGGAGCATAAATGACTATTCCTGTGTAGAGTATCTATAAGACAGATAGACAAGATGTGGTTTATATAATCCCTTTTAGCACAAGGTTTGTTCTCATGTTTATGTTGTCATTGTGTAAAGGGTTAGAGTGTTGTTTAGTTAATTAGGATTCCTATAAGCTATTGCACTTTCAATGACAGTTATTGACTAGACAACATACTACTGATCATATTGCACTGAACTAAAATACAAGTATTATAGTACAAGTAGTACAAAGAAAGAAAAAAGGGAGAAAAAAATATAATGTAGTTGTAATAGTTGTAATAATAGTTACTACATTATTAAATATTATTAATGTGATAATTACTCACCGTCTGAACAATGAACATTACTGTCCCAAGCAGACGAGTTGCTTTGTTAAACCGCATCTCCAGGTACTTCAAAAAGAAAAACATAAAAGAAAATAATAGAATAGGTTCAGGTACTCTGTTTTTAAGTAAATTTGCATTGCAACTACTTTGTCTAATTTCTACCAAACATGTAACATAATTGTTATTACTTATATAAATAGTACTATTTAAATACATATAATGTAGGCTATAAATGAACAATACGGAATCCAGATAACACCAAACAAGTAGATTCATTCTAACCTCGTAGGTGCTTGTGATGTCCAGTCTGTAGAAGACAGGTAGAAAGATCTCTGAGCAGAATACCACCACTAACACATAAGAGAGGCTGAACAGGCCAAAGCTTGCCCCATATTGGTACACTTCAGCTGGGGTGGCCAACACTGTGATAGCTGACATGAAGCTGGCAGTTAAGGACAGAGCCACTGGTATGGCTGTCATTCTCCGGCCCCCCATAAGAAACTCTTTGGAGCTGCTCTGGCCACGACCAACAGTGGCATAGTAGACGCCAATAACTGCAGACACCAACAGCATCAGAGCAAAGACTGCATAGTCCGCTGCTACAAAGGACCCAACCAATGGAGAGACTGCCATTGTTGACTTTGGATTGGAAGGCTAAACACTGAATAGTTGTCCTAGTCCAAATTAGTTTCTTGAGGTTTCTGTTCTTGGCACACAACAAAAGTTCTCTATAACTTACAATAGGCTGGGGCACTTTCAGATAGAAGGATGTCCTCTTGCTCTTGTAACAGACGGGATGATGAGCTTTAACAGAATAGCAGTGAGCTCTGTTGTCTCACTGTGCCTGTGTTGGTCAAATACTTTTCTGGTAGGTAGCAGTGGGCACTTCACTCCACCTCTCTAATCAAGAGCTGCGATTGTTCTATTTTTCTTCTGGCTGGGTTGATAAGTACCCTTGTCCCTACCTCCTGGATAGGCGTGCACACACACACAGGGGCATACATGTGCGCACACACTAACACACATTTTTGTTCTTACCATTTTTGCATGGATCCATTCAATTATTCCCTTTCAACATCCTATTTTTACTTACTATCCCTAATCTTTAACCTAACCTTAACTTTACCGTAAAACCCAAACATACCACACTCCTAAACTGAAGTAATAATAAAAATCATGAACTTAGCCTTAACCCTTTAACATTAATTAACCTTCACCCTAAACCTAACCACTAAGCCTAAATAGGACTGTACTTATGAGGACTGATGGAATATACAGACACGGTCAAAATATCCTTGTTTTAATATATTGGCTGGAATTATTTTTACTTGGAGGTAAATTAAAACAACACACATCAAACCAAGTTACAGACAGGAAAACAAATTATTTCCCTTAAAAATATTTTTTCTAACCCCAAAAACCTGCCCCAACACTTAACTGTTAACATAAAATAAGCCAACATTTATGCTTAAACTCAACCTAACCTAACCCCTAATGTCTAAACCTAAAATGAACCTCAATTATAATATGAACCCCTTCTATGGCATTAACATTGTGGGACTGTACTGTCAGGTTTTACTGTAGTTGTGGGACTTGGTTACTGTCATACTTACATTTTTCATCTGTCCTTGACTGAAATCCATAGTCACTAACTCTAATCTTCATCTCATAAACCAAATGAATGCCTAAACCCATCCAAGCCCTAATGTCTAACTCTGACTAAATCTGAAAATAACCCCCATTTTCACATTTTCCCACTTGCAGATTTACCCTTACATGTAACCCCTCTGATTTTCCCTAGTGGGGACCTGCTACAAAATTTTTCAGTCACTCTGTACAGTCAAACATGCACACACATTCACACGCTTGCAGACATGCACAAAAACTGTAGACACCAGAAGAAACTAAGTTTCTTTTTTTCCTAAACTTCTCAGCCCCTATAATGTTTCTAATGTGTCTATGTCAAGTTGTACAAACAGTGTGTCCAGACCAAAATATCTAACACATAAAACACATTTACTGAATGACCAGAAAGTATGCAGACGAGATGTAATTATTGTATCCAGTGCTGTATCCATGAAGTAATTCTTGAAATTGATGACGTAAAACCACTGCTGCCCTTTTTTCACCGCGTGGAAAGTAAAATGTTCCCGTGATGCTTCATCCAATATGGCTGCGCCCCGGCATCGGCATGTGTGTAAACACATTTAACCAGTAAATCGTAGTTTTAGTAGATCTTGAAATCGTGGTGTACATTTTTGAAAATCTATATCAGAGAAAGCAACAAGTAAAATGAAGATCAAATCCAAGTCCAAGTATCATAAATCTGAGAACACTTTCAGGGTAAGTTGTGTACTTGTGCAACACAGTTGTTAGCATAACTTGCTAGCGCTCATAATGTACCTATTGCCTCCTTAGTACCAACTGCACATTCTTTTCACACTGCTTCGTTATTTGCTAGTTACGTTGAATGAACCAATAAGTAAAATTGTTAATCTAACTTCTTGAGTAGTTATCTTACTATGTTAGCTGCATACATTACACCATAACGTTAACCAGAAGGAACTGTTATTATTGTACCGATAACCCACAAGAGAATTGTTCAATGGTAATAATTTGCTTTACAGTTTCTCACGTTCGCTGAAAGGCTTGCCAATGTCAATATTGATGTCATCCATCGTATTGACAGAATTGGGAGTTATGAAGAGGTATGTACAGTAATGTTTGTGAGATAATGCAAATGTTGTTTGTTGTTTATGTCATTCCATGAATGTAACACTGTTTTCCATTCTAGGAGGTAGATACCTACTTTTCAGAAGGACTGACAAAATGGAGGGACCTGAATTTGACGGAACATTTTAGTGAGTTCTACAGTTCACACCCAATAACTTACATTTTCCAAACGGGACATGGCCAAAGTAGCAGCACATACATTTGAAATCATTGCCAAAATGAAAACCAAAAACTACAATTTTCAGTTACGTGTAGAGCAAGTTTGGGAGGAGTTGTGTTGAAAGATTAAAATACCCCTTACATTATATTTAAAATCATTTGATGAGACTAGATCCTTTCATTCCTGGTAGTGAGAACACAGTACTGGACCCCCCCCCCCCCCCTGTTCAGTATGGCCCATAGGCACCATCAAAGAAAGTAATGTTTATCATTTGTCTGCTAGAAAATGTATTCATATATAATGGAGTTACATAAGCCTTGTATTACTATTTTGGTTACCATCATTATGTTAATGTGTCAAATTGACCCAGCATGGTGAATCACATCTCAGTACTCACTATTGATATCTTTGCCCCAAAAATGTTTTGATATCCATAACTAACTAATTTCTCATATAAATCCTAACATTTACTAATGTTAGGATTTCTCTGGGCTAACACAAGATAACTTTCATCATAACATATTTTTGCATCACATGCCATCCATATTTTTATTCCATATTTAGAAGGCTTGTTAGGCATACATTGTCAAAAAGGACAACAACATCTGAAAGTGTCTAGCCGTTCGTCAACAGTGACATCATGCCCAGGATTGTAGAGAAATGGCAAGTGCTCCATCCACTTGTCCCACACATCTCGAATGACAGCAAGTTTATCTCTCACACCATGTGCTGGTCTTGTGTCACGATTATCAAAGCAAACTACTGTGGAGAATATATGAAATTGCTCAAATGACATGGTTGTATGGAATACATCTCGCCCTGTCTCTGTAACCAATAAGCTAGCCGCTGATACATTTTTGGAAATTAAAATATGGACAGGGTCCTTATTAAGCCCTATAAAGTAATATCATCTTTGGATAGTTATGAACAGAACATCCTGGCCCCTTCCACACACTATACATCAAAGCCCTGAAAAAGTTAGGTTCCAATAATAACAAAGATAATGATAGCTTGCGTGGGTATGTTTTGTAGTATTGTGTGACGGTTTCTACTTTACATATGCACTTAGCAGGATTTTCAACTAGTATTTTCATCTTTTCTCCAACACTGGGTTGGAGAATAACATTATGAAGGTAACTATTTTTTTTAGAGGCCCTTGAAGCTGATCAATTTGGTCGCCTTTCGTTTCATACATTCATAACCACAATGTTGAGGATATCAAAGTTTCATGTAGATCAAAAAAACCTAGATGGTATTTCAGACAAATCAAAGTGTTCAAACGGGTCAGTTTGACCCTAACATAACATAGGGTCAAACTATGGCCTTAAATTACAATGTATCAACAGCCTAATCTCTGTAGAGTTAGGGAGGACAATCCCACTCTCATATAGAGGTTACAGTGATGGGTGAGAGCTTTGGAGTTTGTTACAAACCTCTGTACCCCTTGGTACACAATGTCCAGCATACGTAATGATGTGAGGGGGGCATGCATGTACAAGATATCACAGCAATCAATTACAGAAAGAAAGTTGACTAAAATAGAGCTTTTTGTGCCTCAAAAGGAAATCAATGCAATAACCAACTTTAGTCTTGAGCTTTTTCACAAGATAATTGATTTTAAATGTGAGAGATTACTCTAAACCTAAGTGTTTACTGGTGGATACTTTGTTTTCCAGTCATGCACAGTGACTATACCTGGATAAATCAGTGGTTCTGTTTGAGACTTCTTGACATTTAGAACTAAAATCTTCTGACGGAGCAGAGCCTAGACAATATGAAAGGCAAACCAGCGTTTTCTTCAACTGTCTTATTGAATGTAGCTGCACAGCATTAAAAAACATTAACAATCCTTGATCAGATACTAGGAACTTTAATATTTTGGCTAATACATGGAGCTTAGAAATTGGCCTATAATGATTGATATCACTCTAGGCCAATAAACCAATAAAACAAGAATCCTTTTGGTCCATTGACAGGCTCCATTAAATTGTATCCTCCCAAGAAGATGCACCTCCTATTATCAGGGGCATAACAATGGCAGACTTCCAATTGCCAATTTGTGGAATTAATTGAATTTATTTAGCTCAACGTAAATATTAAAAAGGTAGGTAAGGGTGTTAGCTTCAGAGTCTCCTGCATGCTTCAGTATATATGGATTTAGGTTGTCAGAACCAGTCTTTTTTTTGGGGATCAATGGGATGGACATAACCACTTCATGTATTCCAGCAGTACTTCATCCACAAAAGCATGATAGTGGATGTAACTCAGTTTGAAATAGGAAAAAACTGATTAAATCAAATGACATTGAAATTGTGACAATCTTTTCAATGGTAGTGGGACGTTATAATTTAATCACCATCTTTGTCATTTGGTCTGTTTTTCAGCCAACTTCTTGAAGGAGGTTACTAACAAGAGCCAGTCCTTTAACCTGCTGGTGTTCCATCAGAACTCGATAGTACAGAGCTTGAAGAATCACCTCAGTATTAAGAACAGCCTGGCCTGTGAGCCACTCCTTGAGTAAGTATGTTTTGTCTGTGAATAACCCGTCAATAGGAATATTTTTCTAAGTTTATAGGCTTTTAAAATATGATCATTATGTTTTACATTATTGATAAAAAAAAATTCCCCTCCAATTGTCCGTCAGCCTGGTTGTCCAGCTGGCTCGGGACCTCCAGATGGATTTTTATCCCCACTTCCCAGACTTCTTTGTCCTGATCACCAGTATCTTGGAGACCCGGGATACGGAGGTACTGGAGTGGGCATTCACTTGCCTCTCCTATCTCTATAAGTATCTCTGGAGACTGATGGTCAAAGACATGCCCAAGATGTACAGGTGAGAAGGAATCTTTTAAATGGCTGTTAAAATGTCAGTGTCATATCGAGGCAGTGTGGGCTAATTCTGACCTTTCTTACTTTCTGCAGCTTGTACAGCACACTGTTAGCTCACAAAAAGGAGCACATACGAAAGTTCGCCGCCGAGAGTTTTTCATTTCTGATGAGAAAGGTGGGTTTGAGTGCAAATGTCACATGAGACTGCAGCGAGGATGAAGGTTTGATTGAAGTTTTGTAATAAACGTTGACCTCCCTCCCCAGGTTCCAGACCTCAACGCTCTCCTAAACCACATGTTTCTAGACCTGGAGGTGCATCCTGCAAAGGCTGAGGGGGTGGGCCAGCTGCTGTTTGAGATGTGTAAAGGGGTCCGCCATATGTTCCACTCGTGCGCCGGCAAGGTTAGTTCATTTGGTTATCGAGTAAAACACTATCTTAGTCTTTCAAACATTTAAAATGTTTATTTTGTGAAGATCAAGCAAAAGTTGATTTGTGATATTGAAGTTAAGATTGTAAACATATCCTTTATATAGCACACTCTGGCCCATAGGCCTGTTCCTTGCCTTTTACCTCAGTTAAAACACATTATTCTTTGGATGGCCCATGTTTGGGAGATTTAGACTTTTGAAAGCCACTGGGATTGCTCTGTATATTCATACCCCATACTGAATGATGGAGGTCTTTTAATTCCTATCCTTTCTGTATTGTCTCCTCTCCACACCAGGCCCTCTCCATAGCCCTTAGGAAGCTTGGTCCAAGCGCTAACCAGGAGGTCTCTCTACCTTGGGATGCTGTCAGAGATGCGCTGGATCAATTGGCCCAGGTGGCAGCCAGTCACGTGGAGAAAGAACACATCCTGGTTCTGTGGGAGTCTCTGCAGGTTAGGGAGGCCCGTGTGACTCAAGGCCCATGTGGCTGACTTGACGTGATTGTCTTTGTTCAGGGGTAGGCCATTAGTGCAACTGAGCGTGTTTTCTTTGCATTTTGTTGTGTAACTCGTGTTGTCTTTCTAGACATGTGTAACGGAGGTCCTCCAAAAATTGAACAGGGAAGATGTTGATGAGGAAAAGGGTCAGATCACAGAACACTTGGAGCGGCTGCTCTTCATCCTCCACACCCTGGTTGGACACAGAGGAGGTGCCAAGATCACCAAGCCAGATTCTGTCTGCCTGGTAAGGTGTCCCATGTAGCTCAGTTAGAGCATTGCACTTGCAAAGCCAGGGTTGTGTTTTTGGTGCCCATGGTGGACCATTACGTGAAAATAAGAAAATAATAAATGCACTCACTACCAGAAGTAGCATCTGCTAAACAACTTAAATGTAAATTAACATACAGCCTGTAATCCTATGGGTATTGATCCGGCCATCTGTATCTGTATGTGCAGTGTTCATATTTGCCTGTTTCAATTTGCCCATTCATCTCCATGTATTATATATTTATTATACTGTTGGTGTCTTATCTTAAACTAATGTATTCTTCTAACTGTGAATATCCTCTCTGGTTCTAATGTAGACGGTTCACAAGTTGCTTCAGACCCCAGACTGCCCAGTGTCCAGCTGTAGACTAGTACTCCAGATCATCTCCTCACTACTTCTGGGGGAGAATGTCTCCCTACCAAACGCACTCATACAGGACACCGTCAAAGGGGTGTTCCGCAGTGGGATGGACTCAGACCTGATCCTAGAGTTCACTAAGGAGATGTTCACCATGAAACAATTTGAACAGGTACAGTACACCACAACAGGTTAAGGATTCTTGTTGGAACTGGGAAATTCAGCTCCGGAAAAAATTAAGAGACCTCTGCACCTTTTTCTTTCCTTTCCAAAAAAGTGGAAAAACAAGGTTTTGAGTGAGGAACAGAAGGGTTAAAATTAAGAGACCACTTCTGTTCCTCACTTAAAACCTTCCTTTTCGGCTTTTTTGGAAAGGAAAGAAAAAGGTGCAGTGGTCTCTTAATTTTTTTCAGAGCTGTAGTTCAGGAAAGGTGAATGTGAACTCCAGAAGAGAGAGGAACCGGATCATAACATTTTGTATTGTCTCCCGCTATCTCTCTCATCTCTGCAGTTCTTCCTGCCCAGCCTTCTAGAATACCTAAAGGGGATGCTCTCCAGTAGTGACTGTGTGTCCCGCAACTCTGCCCTCGAGGGGCTTGTCACGCTGATCCTGGCCAAAGCCCCACCCCCTACGGACGGCTCCATGGCCTTTGAGACCTACCCCCTTGTCTTTGCCGGACAGACCCCCGTTAAGGAGCCGGCAGACGGGAAGGAGGTGTCTGTGCCGGAGTTGATCCTCTCTCTGGTCAGCCTACACCAGGACCAGAACCAGACCATCAGTGATCTCTCCTTGCCCTGGTCGGCTTTAGTCCTCCTGCCTCACCTCAGGTAACAGCAGTCCTTTAGGTAATGGGTTGCGTTTATATAGCTTTTCCAAAACTTGCAGGCTTATTGACTTCTGTTTTGTTGATTGCCAAGCAATCCACTTCCTTGGTATCTACACTCTCTCGCTTGTATCTTTGTTAGCTAGAGTAGTGCTGCCATGGTGAGGTTGAGTGTCCAACTTTACGCATGTCTGGTTTTAGGCCATTGGATCCAGGGAGCGTCATTCCAAGTCTTACAGCCCTCCTGAATCGCCTGTTGTTGGATGTGGAGAGTGAAGCCCTGGGCAAAGCCGGTCTGTTTGTGGCCCAGCAGGCGCTCAGCACTCTTCTCAGTCTGGATGGATCTGCTCAGGTTCTGTCTCCGGTGCCAGTGGAGCGGGTCAAGAGCATCATCCAGTAAGTCACAGAAATCACCAAACATATGGAGCAGGGGCATCTGTTAACCGACCAGTAAAATGATTGACTGCCTGCCAAATTGTACGGAAGAAAAAAATATGTAATTGTTTTTGTTAGCTAACTTTCCAAAACGTCCAAATTGCTCGTTATCTGATTGCACACATGATGGAGGCAATGGTTTTAATATGAATTATTTCATAGGGGGAAAAGGCAACTACTAAAATGAGACTTTGTCGCATTATAGTCATTGCATTTTTCTATGAAATGAAGTATATTTCAGCTACCTCTTACAGCCCATCAACTGCAATAGGATTGTTGTCCAGAGTTTTAGTATATTGATGATAACTCAAACTAAGACTGAACTAAAACTTTCGCAAAGTATTCGTCAGTATAGCAGTGATTGCCTAAATTATCTAATATAGGTTAATCGTATAGTAGTCTCCAAAACTGAATAAAAACAGCCTCCCGGAGGAATAAAAATTCTATCATATAAAAAATATAGCCAGATTCAAAGGCTTGGTGTCCCAAAAAGACCAAGTGAAGTTCATCCATGCTTTTATCTCTAGTAGGGTTGACTACTGTAAATACCTCTTAACTGGACTCCCCAAAAAGACTGTAAAACAGCTGCAGCTCATTCGGAATGCTGCTGCTAGAATGTTAACCAGGACCAAGAGAACAGAGCACATCACTCCGGTTCTTAAATCTTTTCATTGGCTTCCAGTCAGTTACAGAATAGATTTTAAAGTGGTGCTTTTAGTTTATAAATCTCTGAATGGTTTAGGACCCGAATGCATTTCTGATATGTTTGAAGAATATAAACTGAGCAGGGCTCTTAGGTCCATGAACACAGGTCAGTTAGTTGAGTCCAAACCAAACATGGAGAAGCTGCGTTTAGCGGTTATGCTTTACACAACTGGAATAAACTACCAGAAGATCTTAGACATGCCCCAAACGTATACATTTTTAAATCCAGGTTAAAAACGCTTCTCTTTTCACGTGCCTATGACTGAGCACTTAAACTTAACCACACTGTTCAGCCTTATAGCTTCCTATGTTTATATGTAGTTTTTATTCTTTCTATATTTTATTATTCTATTTTTTATTATTATGATGTTGTTTTGATGTTTTCATTTGAGTATTTGTTTTTATTTTTTATGCTTTTTCTTTGTAAAGCACATTGAATTTTTCTTGCTTGCAAAAATGATAATAATAAATAATAAATAAATAATAATAAATGTTTTGCTCTCAAATGAAACCTGCTATAAGAACATTCTTTTAAAAAAAACAAATATTGTTTGAACATTCTGGCTAACATTTGAAAGCAATTACTTGTAATAGCATTTTTATTAGTTCATAGTGCAGTAGCCTGTGTCCAGGACATTTCTCAGATTTCTGGGAAAATAAAATGCTGATGGTCACATTGTCCCGTGTCCAATTTTCCTAATGGAAGCCATGGTACCGAGGTTATCAGTGTTCTGACACGTCAAAGTGTGTGTTTGTAGTTAAACAAAGGAAAGCTGTGCTTTGTTCGTGGCTTGCTTTTAAATTTTGCGTGTTTCTTAGGAAGTTTCCGAGCAACACGTCAGCCCTGTTGCTTGGAGATCTCTACTATACACGGCTGTCGGTCAACGGTTGCTCTGAACACCTTTCCCACAATGCACTGCTGGAGCTGCACCCAATGCTGCATGTCAACCTCTCCTCCAACAGCTCGAAGGTATTCAATGAGAAATACTGTTCCTGATCCTTTTTTATGCAATGCTTTGCTTTTCTTCAAAATGTTTAGGGTTTTAGTCACATGACTTTTGTCACCACGGTTTAAATGAATGCTTTCCATGGTTCCTCTCACAGATCCGCCTGCTGACCCTGAGGATCTTCAACCACTTTGAGGCAGAGCTCAAACCCTCAGAGGTTGGCACAGCTGTCAATCAAATCATGCATTGTGGATTGTAGCATAAATTCTATTTAGATTATAGCTGAACCTGATTGTCTGTTTATCATTAGGGTGAGGACAGTGCTGAGATGCAGCCTGTGTTTGCAGTTTGTTGTCATGCGGAGTTGGTCCCTGCCTCATTGCACAACTACAGAGAGAAGCTGTTGCACCTCCGGAAGCTCCGACACGACCTAGTACAGAAATCTCTACCCCTGGGGGCACCAGGGACATTTGAACAGGTTCCCAGAGCGTTTCAACTTTGTCTTTTTATTACTGGAGTGATTATTAGACTGATTTCATTACAATTTATTATTTATACAATTCCAGGTTCCTCTGCGCTACCTTATTGCTATGCTGTTCATCAACTTTAAACCTCTGTGGGACCCAGTTATTGAACTTATAGTGTAAGTACAAAACCACCCACAACAATAAATCAAGGTCTAAATTTAAAATCTAAGAATCATACACTATGACATTGAACCCCAATTAATATTTTGTCTCACCTTCCAGGACCCATGCAAAAGGAATGGACAACAAGGTCTTCTGGAAGGTCTACCATGAGCAGTTGGAGTTAGTGGCAGGACTTGCTGGTCAGTGTGTTGTCAGGGATTTTATCATGACTTGTTTAGGAATAAAAATAATCAAGTACATTTTCTTTGAAACAGAAAAAGAGCTGCGTGAATGTGATGATGAAGATGGAGACAGTGAAGACAGTGGCTCCGAGACGCTGCAGGAGCCGGGCTGCGATGTCATCGAGAGCGGGGTTGTGGGGGTGCTTTTTTTGCACCAGCTGACGTTAACCTCTGACCCCAGTGAGAGGACTGACTTCACTAACTTCCGGGGCCTGCTGTGGAGGGCCATGGCTTTGTTCCCGGACCGAGTCGAACCACGGAGTAGAGAGCTCAGTCCACTGCTGCTTCGATTCATTAGGTTAGTTTTACGCTTTGTAGATGAGTCTACATTCTTCTCCTGTTATGGCCTTTGGATTGTGTTTAGGAAAGCATTTTTAGAACATTGTCCACTGTCTTACATATCCCCATGCCCCTCCCCACCCCCTGTTTGATTGACAGGAACGAGTTCTACCCAGCTGACTTGCTGGTTGCTCCTACTCAGGATTTAAATATGAGGAGCAGTCCTGCTGCTATGGAGGCTAGCACAACTGGAGAGGAGGAGCAGGACACTGAGGAAAATGAGGAAGAGGAAGAGGAAGCCAGACCAGAGAAAAAGATGCCGCCCAAAAGAGCAGCAGCCAAGTAAGAGATTATTAAAAGGTTTTGTTAATAACTAATACCATATTTTAGTTTTCAGTTGTATGATTTCTACAACAAGTGAGTTGTAGCCTTTGGTTTTAAAAAACATTGCTTTCCACAGGCAACTCATTGCCCACCTGAAGGTTTTTGCCAAGTTCACCAACCCTCGCTACCTGTACTTGGAGCCAGAACTCAGTAAGCTGTACACTCAGGTAAATCTCACCTAACATGATTATGGAACTGTCTTTTCATATTTCACCACTCATACTCCCTTCTATATGCGTAGTGGTCGGCAATAGATCAGGTTTGTAGAATTGCCAAGATAGTGGGTTTGATTCCCAGGGCATGACTGCAAGTAACTTTGGATGATCATATACTCTAAATGGCATATCTTTTATATTACCTTGTCTTATCCATCATATACTAAGTTCAACATAATCTTACATGTTATCACCCTCTGTGGAATCCTCAGTAAACAGAAATGTCGGGTTTTCAGGGAGACACTCTAGCTTTAATTTATACTGGAGAACCAGAATTTGGAACCTACTCCCACTCAGGAGCAAGAACCGTTACGTTTTTATTCCCCTTTAACACAAGCAGGAGGATGGTGTCTATGTGCTGATCACCAGTGTGCGTTTTTGTCTGTTTCAGTTGGTGTGCCACCAGGACCAGCATATCCAGAGGGCCTCTTTGGAATGTGTTCTGACCTACAAAGACCCAAACATCGTACCGTACAAGTGTGTTTGCCCTGCGCCAGCTTTCGTTACAACAATTTTTTAGCACACCATCAGTCCTTTAACTCTGTGCCAGAAATGCAGTCTACTTTCCAGGGTAACCATTAAAAAATGTCAGGTCAGATGTAAGGGTAACTTATACTTTAATAACCGTTAGTTATCTCTCTCTCTCAATGGGAGTCATTGTGAATGGACCGAGGAAGATCTTAGCCATCAGTGACCCTCTCCGATTTCACCAGACAGGAATGTTAACAAGCGCCGATCAGACTGGAGTTTCTCCATTAACTTTCTGTATTTCAATCCTTTTCCCATCCAACTGCACAGCAGATGGTATCAAAGAAAATTGGACAAGTGCTGTTCTGTACATTTCCCATAACGTACAATAAAGATTTATCACAGTCAGTGTGAAGATACTGTGGAATGTCTATGATGGCATCACAATTCTCTGGTGCCCCTTTAAAGCCAAAGTGGCACACATCCATATAGAGTTGCCATATCTCGTTTTATTTGATGATAATATCTTGCCGCAATATTAAAAATGTTTTGTTTAATGTGTCCTGTAGTATTTGAAATGATTATCAAAATCTATTTTTAGTTTTTAGTTCTCTGTTTAAGTGAAGTTTGAGTCTATGATTAAAGTTGCATGCTATTTAACGTATTTCACTGACACGCTGCTGTGTTAAGGGAGCATCTGGAGAGGCTGCTGGATGACAAACACTTCAAGGATGAGATCGTTCTCTTCAACATCTCGGAGGAGAAAGCGGTTGTGGACTCGTCACACAGGGCTCAGCTGATCCCACTCCTCATGAGGTGTGTAATTAATCAACAACGTTTTTCCCGCTATAGACATTTCGGTGGGCTTGTTCATCTGTGTGAGTGACAGAACTTTTGCGCTTGTCTTTATGGTAATTATGTCACAATGACTACACAGGATTCTGTTTGGACGGATGCGCAGCAAGACTGGCAGCAAGTTCCAGGGCAAGGCTGGCGCTGTGCAGCGGTCCTCAATCGTGCTGAGGTTCCTGGCAGGATGCCAGTCCCAGGAGCTGGGCATGTTTATAGACTTGCTTCTGGAGCCCGTCTGCCATCACGGACAAGGTAGGGCGCCCAATGTCTGGTGAAATCCAGCCCGTTTATGAGTGCCTTGCAATACTGTCAAATTCCTTTCTGAAGGGGGCCCTAAATGGAGCAGTGGTAAAGTCGCTGCATTACAGTTAGTTGTGCTATGAGAATGATGTTTGAATATTGTTATTGTTAGGTCAGGGATCCTGCGTAAGGTGGTCGAATTGGCCTCCAACGTCTGGGTTAGTGGGGTTAGAAATCAGTTATGGTTGACTTGCCTCAAGACACTTCTTGCAGCTGTTTGAGCTCCTGGGAGCTCAATCGAGGTAGAATGCACGAGAGTAAGGGTTCTGGTATCAACTTCCTGGTTGACTAAGCCGCATTATTTCAATCAGTACAGTGTCAAATGTGCTTCGGAGGACACATCTCAACATCGACTGTCTTGAGTCCACTGTGAGTTGTCGCCGTAAAGCGGGGCCTTCATCACAAATTGGTTATCATGACATTGGGGGTGAAAAAAAGTGCAGAAAAACAAACATTTCAACTTGTGTGTGTAGACTGTTCATTAACACTTTTATAATTCTCTTTCATTCAATCCCTTTCCCTTCTTTCCAGGACCTTGTCTGGCAGCCGTAGAGAAGGCAATCGCGGAGACTGACTCGTCCGCCGTCCTCCCTCTGGGCCGACAGCACAGCCTCCTAAATATAGTCAACACGGTGATCAGTAAATTGGGCCACCTCATCCAGACGCAGCTGCCAAAGTTGCTGCAGATTCTCCTGTGCGTCACCGCCTCCGTCTCCACCATCCTCAACCAGCGGGAACAGGTACGACCTGCCGGGGGCCTCGCTGACTTCAATGTCATCCTGAGACGACAACTGTAGATTCAGTCAATAAAGCCCTATACCACCAAAAAGGCATATTGCATTTATAAACGGGTTTCCAACACAGTTTCAGTAGTAAAATTGTTGTCATAACTGAGGTATAAAATCTCGTATACCAGGACTTTCAGCCAGTTGGCATTCAAGGTTTGAACCCTGTTTTATGCTAGTTATTATAAAATGGCTAGTTTGGTTTCTGTATACTGAGTCATGTTAGTAATGGCCTTGGGTGGGAGCTGTTGTGTAGCTCTTATGCCACGAATGCTTCAGCTTATCCTGTTCAGACCTAAACTATAACAGGAGGCCCAGAGTAGCCTGTCCTGGCAGTTGCAGGTGTGAGCATGTATACAGCATTTTGATGTATGATACTGCTAACAAACTTTTTCTTGAAAAACTCCTTAAACATGTTTTCCCGCCACAAGTGCTTTCAGTGTGCTGGGCTATTAGTTGATGTTTACTGGAGGTTTAAACCGTGCCTGACTTTCGTTTTCCTTATGTCGGCCCAGTTGAAGGCAGGCTGTATAGAGCCTCTGAAGAACCTGAGACGCCTGGGAGTCCTGAGGATCCAGGAGTTCTTTGATGGCTTTAACTCGTACGCGTTCACCGCAGATGAACTGGACGCCGTGTTCCAGGCCATTGTCTGGCCCCAGGTCTGTCGTCTGCCCACAGAGAGCCCATATTCTCCCACCCCCCTCCTCAAACTCATCCACGTCTGGAGCAAGAATGCCAGGTAAGATTTGAGAATCTGGAATGCTTTTGGTAACAAATCCGTTTCACAGTGTGGATTAGGAGGGATTTGCCATGTCTGACAGGTAGGTGACAGTTTTGGCCCATCTGAAAGTAACCGCCATCTTTCCTTCGCACCGTACCTTGGTTTATTTCAGGTACTTCCCCCTTCTGGCCAAGCAGAGGGCCGGACACCCGGAATGCGACGTCCTCCTCAACGTGTTCAGCCTGCTTTCTGCCAAGAATGTTTCCCCACAGACCGTCGCCATGGTGATGGACATTGCAGAGTCTCTGGTGACCACAAAGGACTTCCTGGTTACTGAGGAAGATGGGGCAGAGCTGAGTGTCAATGATAGCGTATTCCCCCAGCTGCCAGAGGGGGTCCACATTTCTCAAGGTGAAGCTTCTGTATAAAATATATATAATACACTATGAAAGTGTCCAAATGCAATTCTTACAAGTACAGTTACAGCTAGAATATACAAATGATACCTATACAAATAAATGCCACACAGGAAGGATAGCTTGGGACAAGAGTTTTACTGGGTCAGTGTACCTGGTGACAACAGTGAGGTAAAAGTCATTAAAGGATTTCTTTGCTTGTGGCGTTCAGAGGGTATAACCCAGGGTGCCAGACTCCTTCTGCCACACATCTCCACCTTGCTGGAGTACCTTGGTGGCATCGTCCGCAAGTCAGACAGGCTCAAGAAGAAAAAGTTCAGATCCCAGGTGGCCAAGGAGCTCAACATTCTTTCAAAGTAAGTCCTCACATCTTTCTCCAAAAGAAGATGGCCTTATCACTAATGCCAACATTAATACCGTAGCCTACAATTTTCTTCTTGGTTCTCAAATTGTTTGATGGTAATCATTGGGGTGGCAGTTGTGCCATGTTATGCCTGTGGTGACTGTTAGGGTTTCTAGAGGCTAACATTGCAATGTGTCCCATCTCCAGAATCAGCATGTTCGTGAGCGATAAGGAGCAGAGCTCACTGCTCATTGGCCTACTGCTGCCATATCTCCAGAAGGCCCGCAACGCACAGGTACTGCAACATGGGATTGTGTTACTGTCCTAGAACATGTTATGTCTGTTTTGTGTGTTTGTGTCCTATTGGATAATACTACTCCACACCGGTTATGGTAGGTTTTGACATGTTATGGTTGTATTATTTCATTTTTCTATGCAGACAAATCAGGTTGAGACCTAGGGCTCTTTTGGTTTTGCACACTGTATTACAGCAATAATAAAAACAACTACAAATATAACAAATTATAAAATATCGGACTACTCATACACAAGATACACATACATTAAGAAAAGCAATCACAGTGAACAATGAAAAGGTAATTAATAAACATTTAAATGTTCTTATGGGCACCAGAACCTCAAGATTAAGGTTACTTTCAAAGGAATTCCATGAGCAGAGTGTGCAACAGCAATGACCAAAACAGTTCTTTCCAACACTGATAAAACTGCGGTATCTCGAGGACTAGCCAGCCTTAAAGGAGCGTTTGATAACTGGGTTTTCCAGTATGTGGCCATGTTATGACTGGTATGGTTTAATCAGGGTTCTATCCTTGCCTTATGCTAGGTTATAAGCTATGTTCTGGCCCACTGCCAACTGAGCCATTCCTTAGCATTTTACTAAATGGGCCTTTGACTTTCTACCTCTATGGGCCACCTCCAGCTGCTATATTCTGAATATATCCTTAACTCTGAACACAGGTTAGCGCCTCCAGATGTGGAAAGGCCCTATTACAAACTGGTTGGTTCAAGCCCTTAATGCTGAAGTGGTGGTAGATCAGACCTATAAACCAATGTTAATTTAGTTGGTACCTGGTTTATAATCACAATAAAGCACATCTGGGGTTTGTAGTTTGTGGCCAATATATCATGGCTAAGGGTTTAGCCTGGAACGATGCAACAACAGCTCATAACTGGCATGGTTGACATATGCCACACCCTCTTGCACCTTTTTGCTTAATTATAACCAGGTAGTTAAAATCCTGAATACTGATTTGCCCGAAGATGAGTATGAGATCATATACCACAGATGTGACATCAGATAACTTTTTACTGTTGTAGTTGCGTGGGTAACTGGTTCATAATTGGAATAAGGCGTCTCAGGATATGTGGTGTATTGCTAATATACAATGTCTAAGGGCTGTGTCGAGAACAGAACAGCCCACGCATTATTGCTTAGTTATAGCTTTACGCTTAAAATATCCTTTCTCTGTGGTTCAGGAGACGGAGATCGACGTCCTGTCTACAATCCAGAACCTGCTGAGACAGTGTTCCAACCCCTCTGCCTTCCTCAAGCCTCTTAGTAAACTGTTCTCCGTCATTCACAACAAGCTACCCAGGCAGGCCCTCACCTCTGTCTTCCAGGTACGGTAGTCCTTTAGGGATCTGTTGGTGGCAGAAGATTCTGAAATGGGCCTTCTCCTACCCTGCTTCCCACTTCTCTTATCTGGACGTTCATTGGAATGGTAGAATGTATACTTCTGTTTCTGCTTCCTAACAGAGTCTGGGAGACCTGGATAGTGGACTGAAGTACATCACCGACACCGCTGCTAAGGTAGGATTCAAAAACCATGAAAACATTGAAACGCACATACTGAAACACATGCATAAACTACCTGGAGGCAACCAGAGTGTTAAATCAACTGCCTATCTGCACTTTAAAGTGCTTTTTCTCAATCATTTCTGTCACCATGCACATCTTCAATCGCATACGTACATACACTCCGTTAATGGATAAAAGCTTGATTGTATTTGTCATGGGGACTTTGTCTTCTGTTATCCAAGTTACTTCATTTAACCGACTGAGACAAAAACATCTCGCTTCACCTCATATGATATGTTGTATAATGCGACCAATAAATTGTTCCATACAAGTCTCAAACGCAGCAGCCTAATAATTGCTTCCTCCTTCCAGCTGAACGCTTTTGACAGTCGTCACCTGGACGAGGTGTACTTTGATGTGCGCCTTACAGCGTTCCAGGAGGCTCTCCGGAGGATCGACGCCATGGAGACCCTGGACATGAACTACATCTACATGATCATGCACAACTGCTTTGCCTCCTTCGAGGTAAGACACCGCTTGATTTCCGTACGGTCTCGTCTCTCACCTTCGCTATCCACTAGTCCTTATTTTACCCTTCCTGTCTACCCTCGTGTTAATCAATCAGTGGAATTGTTTGTCGTTTCTGGTGGGAAGTGTCAACAAGTGCCATAATGTACATGTGTTAGTGGTGGTAAGGATTTATTAGTTAATTTACTTGAGCTTTGAAAAAAGTTTTCCTTTTACAAGAGGGTTTTATGTTATTGTCATTGGTCATACAGTTGGTCCACATTTCTCCCCATGTTGTTGTAGATTGGAGACATGTCCCTGGCCGACAACGCCACCATGTGTCTGTCAGCTGTCCTTTCCCGTCTGGCTGCGGTCGGTCGTGGCGAGGAGTACAAAGAGATTGTTCAGTACACCATAATGGACGCTGTCAGGAAAGGACTGAGGAGCAAGACTGAGGTAACACACACCACAGAATATTAACACACTCACACAGGCATATATGTCAAGAAAACACAGGTACACACATACGCAGGCCTGTTTGTTAAATGGATAAAATGTCTCTTTCCTATCTCAGAGTGTACAGATGGATTATACCTCCGTGCTGGCGTGTCTGGTCAAGACCTTCCCCACCCGTAAAGAGTTCAAAGATCTGGTGCAGCTCACAGACTACAATGACCCTGAGTCTGACTTCTTTGAACACATGAAGCACATCCAGGTAGGACATCAGCCACTGGGATGGGATGGGTCTGGCAAGGCTGGATTAAGTCTTTTTTTATAAATGAATTTATAAATGGCTGTATATTTTGTATAACTTCAACATTTCAGATTGCTTTAAAAAAATATATATAAGAAATTGTAATATAATTATAATATAAGAAATTAACTTCTACCTGCCCTTGGCAGGTGGAATGTCAGCCATTATTGACGTCAGCCATGATTGTATTGAGTGTGTTTTGTCTCTCCTAGATCCACCGTAGGGGACGTGCCCTGAGGAAGTTAGCCAAGCGGCTGACAGAGGGAACGGTTGTAATGTCGTCACGTTCTCTTCAGAACTACATCATGCCCTACGCCATGACTGCACTGTTCGACGAGAAGATGCTCAAGGTCAGTCACTCAACATTAATGAAGATGATAAAACTTCAGGACACGGTCACGTTTTTGGCAAGTCCCCATTAGGAATAAATAGGTTTCCGTCTTAGTGGTTAAGTTTAGGGTAAAAAGTACAATTAGTATGGTGTTAAAATTTGAGTTGCTTCAGGCAAAACCATTTAGGTTTAGGCATAAGCGATAGTTTAAGTTAATGTATTAAGGTTAAGGTTACATTTATGTTAGTCAAGAGTTAGGTTTAAGATCATGGGATTTCTAAGTTTTAGGCCCCCACTGAGACGGCGCGTGTGCGCGAGCGTGTGTGTGAGCGTGTTTTCTTTGTGTAACCTCCGTTTTGCACTGTCTTGCAGAATGATGGTATGACGTCGGCATCTGTAGAGGTGATTGGAGCAGTTTGTAGGAGGCTGACCTGGTCCAAATACTTGTTCTACCTGAAACACTTTGTCCACGTACTGCAGACTGGACAGGCCGAACAGAAACTGGCTGTCAGGTACATCACTTTGTGTGTGTGTGTGTGTGTGTGTGTGTGTGTGATGATGATGATGTATATTCCCCAGTTTTGTCTTATACCTCTGCGTCAATATTTCCACAGTCTATTGGTGACTGTCCTGGAGGCGTTTCACTTTGACCATGATACTCTGGAACGAGAGATGGAAGCAGCTAAAGACAGGGCCAAAGAGGGTGGGTGGACAACAGTATACATTCGTTACCAAGGGGTCATAAAGAACTATTCGATATTTTTCACAAAGCGTGTGATATCTTGCCTGATGTTGCCTCTTTTGGTTCAGTTGTGAGTACCATCGTCGACGAAGAGGGTGAGGAGGAAGAGGAGGGGGAAGGCCTGGAATTGGACAAAAGTGACACGGAGGACGCCATGGAAACAGAGGCTGCCCACAGCGACACCGGAACAGGCCCCGTCGAATCAGCTGGGGTTGTTAGCCTGAAAACAAACACTGTCAAGACAGTGGAGGACATTGCTATGGATACGCATGCCACTGAAATTGTGGTTGAGCCCGAAGTTGTTCCTGTGACAAAAATGATCCATCCCACCAAAGCCCCTGCAGCTCAAAGCGGGTTACCCCAGAACAAAGCCGAGCTGGAAGCCCTGATCGCTTCTGTCCATGATACTGTTCAAAATACTGTCCTGCCTAGGCTACATAAATGTCTCACTGCCAAGGTACACAAACACCCGTCCCAGCTACACTTGCTCTCTGTAACTTTCTAAGACGTTGTCACTTTGTGTTCAGTGTTTCATGTCGGGACGTGATAACATGGATGCATTTTTGTAGGTGAAGAGAGACGAGGAGTGCAAGGCAGTGAAATCTAAGGATGTGAAGGAAGAGGAAGTGTCCAGAGTTCCTATAGCTTTCGCCATGGTCAAACTAATGCAATCGCTACCCACAGCCGTCATGGACTCCAACCTGCCTGGGTATGTGTCTTTGCGTGTGTGTGTGTGTGTGTGGGTGTGTGTGTGTGAGGTTAAGTGTGTGTGTGTGCTTATGTTACATAATTAAAACGACATGTGTATTGACAGCATCGTGATGAAGCTGTGTGTACATCTGAGGAACCGCTTCCAGGAGATCAGAGACGTGGCTCGTAACACGCTGATTAAGATCATCGAGACCCTGGGGGTCAAATACCTGCAGTACCTACTGAAAGAGATGAAGTCCATTTTGGTCAAGGGTTACCAGGTAAACTCTAAAGCAGAATTTGTTCCTCAGACAGTTATCAGAGACCAACCTACAGAGTGAATATGCTGCTAATTGGACTGCAGCTCCAAGACTACAGTTCTAGTGCCACATCTAATAAATTAACAGAGCTGTGTCTTTTAATGGAACAATGGCAGACATTTAGTTTTTATACAAGTGACAACAAGATAACTTTCCATCCGGTGGGTGTTGTGTTAGCAAGTCTATTAGCCTCCGTGCTGGAAAATAACAATGTTTGAATGCAGAGGCCCAATAATGGTTCCATACCAAAATTTAGCACTTTTGACAGATCAATTGATATGTTGCCCCGAAAGTGGGTAGAATCAATGTAAAAAAAAAAAATCCTTTTAATGTGGAACATGTTTTGGAAATTCTATTTTACAATATGGAAAGGTAGGATTAAAAGCTGGTCAGAATGTGGAAAATGTACACTCACCTAAAGGATTATTAGGAACACCTGTTCAATTTCTCATTAATGCAATCACATGGCAGTTGCTTCAATGCATTTAGGGGTGTGTTCCTGGTCAAGACAATCTCCTGAACTCCAAACTGAATGTCAGAATGGGAAAGAAAGGTGATTTCAGCAATTTTTAGCGTGGCATGGTTGTTGGTGCCAGGTGGGCCGTTCTGAGTATTTCACAATCTGCTCAGTTACTGGGATTTTCACACACAACCATTTCTAGGGTTTACAAAGAATGGTGTGAAAAGGCAGTAAGTCAGACTTGTTCCCTGTGCATGTTGGACTCCGGCAGGGCTGCCCTTTGTCACCGGTTCTGTTCGTAATTTTTATGGACAGAATTTCTAGGCGCAGCCAGGGGCCGGAGGGTGTCAGGTTTGGGGACCACACGATTTCGTCTCTGCTCTTTGCGGATGATGTTGTCGTGTTGGCCCCTTCAAACCAGGACCTTCAGCATGCACTTGGACGGTTTGCAGCCGAGTGTGAAGCGGTGGGGATGAAAATCAGTACCTCCAAATCCGAGGCCATGGTCCTCAGTCGGAAAAGGGTGGCTTGCCCACTTCAGGTTGGTGGAGAGTGCCTGCCTCAAGTGGAGGAGTTTAAGTATCTAGGGGTCCTGTTCACGAGTGAGGGAAGGATGGAACGGGAGATTGACAGACGGATCGGTGCAGCTTCTGCAGTAATGCAGTCAATGTATCGGTCTGTCGTGGTGAAGAAAGAACTGAGTCGCAAGGCGAAGCTCTCGATTTACCGGTCAATCTACGTTCCTACTCTCACCTATGGTCATGAGCTTTGGGTCATGAACGAAATGACAAGATCCCGGATACAGGCGGCCGAAATGAGCTTTCTCCGCAGGGTGGCTGGGCGATCCCTTAGGGTGAGAAGCTCGGTCACCCGGGAGGAGCTCAGAGTAGAGCCGCTGCTCCTCCACATCGAGAGGGGTCAGTTGAGGTGGCTTGGGCATCTGTTTCTGATGCCTCTGGAACGCCTTCCTGGGAAGGTGTTCCGGTCCCTTCCCACCGGGAGGAGACCCCGGGGAAGACCTAGGACACGCTGGAGGGACTATGTCTCCCGGCTGGCCTGGGAACGCCTCGGTGTCCCCCCAGAAGAGCTGGAGGATGTGTCTGGGGAGAGGGAAGTCTGGGCATCCCTGCTTAGACTGCTGCCCCCGCGACCCGGCCCCGGATAAGCGGAAGATGATGGATGGATGGTGTGAAAAGGGTAAAACATCCAGTATGCGGCAGTCCTGTGGGCGAAAATTCCTTGTTGATGCTAGAGGTCAGAGGAGAATGGGCCGACTGATTCAAGCTGATAGAAGAGCAACTGAAATAACCACTCGTTACAACCGAGGTATGCAGCAAAGCATTTGTGAAGCCACAACACGCACAACCTTGAGGTGTATGGGCTACAACAGCAGAAGACCCCACCGGGTACCACTCATCTCCACTACAAATTTGAAAAAGAGGCTACAATTTGCACAAGCTCACCAAAATTGGACAGTTGAAGACTGGAAGAATGTTGCCTGGTCTGATGAGTCTCGATTTCTGTTGAGACATTCAGATGGAAGAGTGGTGGTGTAATGGTGTGGGGGATGTTTTCTTGGCACACTTTAGGCCCCTTAGTGCCAATTAGTGCCACGGCCTACCTGAGCATTGTTTCTGACCATGTCCATCCCTTTATGACCACCATGTACCCATCCTCTGATGGCTACTTCCAGCAGGATAATGCACCATTTCACAAAGCTCGAATCATTTCAAATTGGTTTCTTAAACATGACAATGAGTTCACTGTACTGAAATGGCCCCCACAGTCACCAGATCTCAACCCAATAGAGCATCTTTGGGATGTGGTGAAATGGGAGCTTCGTGCCCTGGATGTGCATCCCACAAATCTCCATCAACTGCAAGATGCTATCCTATCATTTCTACAGAATTCTTTCAGTACCTTGTTGAATCAATGCCACATAGAATTAAGGCAGTTCTGAAGGCGAAAGGGGGTCAAACACAGTATTAGTATGGTGTTCCTAATAATCCTTTAGGTGAGTGTATGTTCACCAGGGACTAGATTCTCGAGAGGGGTACTCCATTATTGCTGTCTGTGTACTTGAAGTAAAACATTTAAGTAAATTAGTCCAAAGCAAATTACTTCTGTATAATTCTTTCCGGTTTCTTTTGTTGCTCAGGTCCATGTGTTGACGTTCACTGTATACCAGCTCCTATCCCACCTCGCCCCTACCCTGAAGTCCGGCGACCTAGACCACTGCATGGGCCTGCTTATAGATGTAAGAATGTCCACATTTTCAGTGTGCCAGAGATGTTTTAAAACACTGTTCTCCTCTCATGTCCGCTGTCGTTCCCCTTTCCTTCTGTAGATCTTCAACAATGAGCTATTCGGTGCTCTAGCTGAGGAGAAGGAGGTGAAGGGGATTGTTTCTAAGCTAATGGAGGCTCGCCATAGTAAGAGTATGGACTCCTACGAGTTCCTTGGCCAGTACTCTGGCAAGGACCGAGTCATACAGCTCATACTGCCAATGAAAGATGTGAGGACATTTATCATTCACACATTTTATACATTGCAAGGGAATCTGTTGGCGGTGTCCCAGCTATATCCCTCAAGCTCTTGTCTTGTTCTTTCTGTCTTCTCTCTCTGTGTCCCTCGGGCTCTTCTTTGCCTGTAGATCCTTGAGAACACGGCCAATCTGAAGACTGCTCGGCGAGCTCATGCCGTGTTGAAGAGAATAGTGTCAGGTCTCCTGGTGAACCAGGCCATGGACCACCAGGCCATTCTACTGCTTAGCCACGGTCTTGTAACGGAGAGCCTGCCCCTTGTCACCAATAAAAACAGGTATGGATGTATGTCTCACTGACTTTCCGTACGAGGTACATTCACACTCAGAACTTATAGCTCCTCGCCATGTATTTATATTCAATGCCCTTTTCCTCCTTTTGTGCATTTAGGGAGAAAAAGGTTCAGCCTCCACCAGACCCCCGCCTACCCCCTCCCAGTTGTCTCCTCCTGCTCCCCACCCCGAAGAGAGGGGGGCTGAAAGCTCCCGTCAGCAGCCGCACCAACATGCACATTCTAGTGGACACTGGGCTACGGGTAAATGAGAAGATAAAATGACCCACCCAAAAGATAAAGCAAGTTTCTCAAAGGCTCTCTGGCAAACACCAGGGAAACTGTGTCTTTTCGAGGAAGGCAATGCAATAGATGGCAAACTGTCCTGTGAAAATGTAGAAGAAGTGTTTCACTGTTAATTTCTTTGAGGTCAGCTGCATGTTCTCTCTTTGTCCAGTTACTCCACATGAGTCTAAAGAAGTCCAAGGTGAACTCCTCCGAGGCCTCGGTTCTGGAGATGTTGGACCCCTTTGTTGCTCTTCTGTTGGACTGCCTCAACTCCAAGCATGTCAAGGTGTGTGTTTCTCTTTCAAGGTGTTTTTGACAAATGAACAGGATAAATTAAGAACCAGTTGCACAAATGCTTGTTGGTTGCCTCACGACAATGCAACAGTAAATAAAAATATAAATAGTCAGTTATAAAAAGGAACCAATTTGAAGTATTTCATGTAGTGGTGAGCACATTTTTTGCAGCATTAGGCGGGGGAAGGGGTATGATGTGTATATCCTAACATGTCTTACCTCTCCCTTTCTCCACGTGCCTCCAGGTGATAACTGAAGCACTCTTAGCCTTTACCTTCCTGTTGCGCTTCCCCCTGCCCGCTGTCGAGAAGAACGCAGACCAAATCACTAAGCAGCTGTTCGTCCTGCTTAAAGACTATTCCAAGGCTGGCGCTGCCCGCGGAGAGAACTTCCAACTTGTCCAGAACTGCTTCAAGGTACAATTTTTGTGTTTTCATCCGGCATACGGTTGGAAAAAAGAAGGTGTCACAATACTAGTTCAATAAACCGAAAAGCTCATCAGTGATTCAATGACGAAAGCAGCAATAGCCAGTTCATTTAACGATCCTGATTTTCTCTCCCAGTCCATCACCATCCTAGTAAAGAACATGAAGTCAAAGAGGATCACTGAGACGCAGTTGCAAGTGCTGCTGGGATATGCTGAGGAGGACATCTATGACCAGTCACGTCAGGCTACGGCCTTTGGGCTGCTAAAGGTAGCGAACAACCTTCTTTCACGACGGCCCAAATCCAAAAGAGACACGGGTGCTTGTGTAATTAAAATAACAAAAAAAGCAATGAATATATCTTGAGTGATTTTATAATTATTTTAATTGTGGTCTTCTGTAATATAAACTCTGTCTTCCCTTGCAGGCCATCCTGTCCAGGAAGCTGGTTGTGCCAGAGATGGAGGAGTTGATGAAGAAAGTGGCCAAGTTGTCTGTTACTGGACAAAATGGCATGATCAGGGTCCAGTGTAGACAGGTATGGTTTCTAGTTCCTTTTACATTCCCGTTTCACTTCATTTGAACAGGTTCACACTGTTTGGGGTTGTAGGGAGGACCTATTGCCTTGGGTAACGGGACCTATTGCCTTGGGTAACGGGACCTATTGCCTTGGGTAACGGGACCTATTGCCTTGGGTAACGGGACCTATTGCCTTGGGTAACGGGACCTCTTGCCTTGGGTAACGGGACCTCTTGCCTTGGGTAACGGGACCTCTTGCCTTGGGTAACGGGACCTCTTGCCTTGGGTAACGTATTGCCTTGACATTCCATCTTTGTTCACCTTTAGATTTATCAGAAGTACATATTGGACTATCCTCTGGGGAAAAAGCTCAGATCACATCTGGACTTCATTGTTGCTCAGCTAAGGTAACATTTATGTGTTTGTGTTAAGGTTGTTTTTTCATTTGAATTCTTGAGGACGTTTGATCCTGACATATGACCTTCCTATTTCTCCCCTTTCAAAGTTATGAGCATGACACAGGAAGAGAATCTGCTCTGGAAATGATGGCCTTCATCTTCCAGACTTTTCCTCAGGTATTCCCAGAAACTCTTGACACTCATGCACACACATCCCACAATTACCTTAGACTGGCGGAATCTCTGTTAGCCATCTATACCCAAAGATTCTGGAAGAAGTGGCTTAAAGGAACGGTTGAAATAACTTGAAGGGTTATGTTGGTATTTTAGCATGTTAGTTCACATTTTCCATTTCAATTGTGTGTGTTTTACTAGAAAGCCAAATCAATCTCACAAATAGACCTTCCAATAAAACTACTGTCTGGATAATACTTCAACACTAAAAATGGAAAACGAGATCTAACATGCTAAAACCAAAATATCAATTTAACCCATGCTTAAAAGAACGTACCTTATTAATGACCCTTATGTTAAAACTGACTACATCCGTCTTCTGTGTCTAATTTGAGTGTTTCTGTTCCAGAACCTTTTGCTGCAGCATAGTGGATTGTTCTTTGTACCTCTGGCCCTGGCAATGGTGAATGATGACTCTGCTCGCTGTAAGAAGATGGCTGCCCTGGCCATCAAAGCCCTGCTGAGACAGCTCGACCAAGACCACCAGAACACCTTGTTCACCCTGGTCAACACCTGGCTGTCTGAAGACAAGGTATGGACGTTGGAGAGAGACACAGTCAGTATAGTCTCGATTGTCTTCCTCTACGCATCTAATAAAACCATTGTTTGCTAAATAAAGGCAGGCAACGAGAAATCAATGTTTTATCTTTGACTCCTCCTACTGTGACCCCTAACCTCTAGTCTCCTTGTGTCCAGGTGTCTCTGCGTCGTCTGGGGGCCCAGGTGTGTGGGCTGTTTGTCGAGGTGGAGGGGGTGCAGTTTAGCCGTCAGCTGGATGCCCTGCTGCCTCTCATCGAGAGAGAAATCCACCCTGATAACTACGATGACGTGAGTCAAATACCCTTTCACAAATCAAAGCATTTAACATTAAAAAAACTTCTGAAAAGCATTACCTTTGCAGGGAGCGCAGTGGCCTTTTTTCTTTCCATTCCTGTTTTGTATAACCTGTGCTAAATGCTGCTCTGTAACACTTGGACAGATTGAGGAAGAGAAGGATGAAAAGGCTGCAGACAGACTGCTGTTCAGCTACCTCACCCTGATCACCAAACTGACCAAGGACTGTAGTCTCCTGGAGCTCAGCAAGCCTCAGGACACACTGACCAACATTCTGCGTAAGACAATTGTGCAGCGTTTCTCAAGCTAAGGGTAGTGTAAGAAACTGGTCAAATAGAAATTGCTTGGTTCATTGAGCCAAGGTTAGCAGTGAAATTTGGTTGGTTTTAGTTGTCTTTTATGAAATGTTGTCGTGTTGGTACTACAATACTTGAAGCCTGATGTCATGCAGGTTCTAGAATACTTTATAATGATAGTTTGGAGCAAGCTGATAGCCGATTAATCGGCCGATACCACCCCCCCAAACTGTCAGAAATGAACAATCTTTGACTTTATTAGAAACAGGATAACTGTTTAACTGAACATCAAAGTCAAAGTAAATACCTAAATAAACAAATAAATCTGGAACTGAATATCAAACTGACTGATTCTAGTATGCAAAATAACACTGTTGGTAGGAGCTATATCAGAGTTTACCATAGCCTATTGTTTTCACAGCCAATATGGCCATTAAAATTCCAGAAATCTGGCCATTAGGAACAGCTACCAGACATATGTTTTATGGTCATATAATAGCCTACATTTAAGCAGCAATAAAACACAAGCGCTATGATCCAAATGTTTTTTATTTAAATTAGTCAGCAGAATGAACTCTTCACAATTCTTGCAAAATTAGCACATAGTCTACAACTAGGGCTGTCACAAATATTACATAATTGCCTGATCGCAATAATTTTACCCATATCACAATTATTTTATAGACAACTATCTTTTTGCACAATATTTGGATTCCAATATCATGTTTCCAATCTGAATGAGGGATTTTGAAGCCAATGTTAAAGATGTCTCAACAAATACCATGCGAATAATGTCAGTTTCCATAGGATGTCTAGGCCATGGGTGCAGAAGAGTGTTTGACAGCTCTGCGTAAAGTTATAGGCGCAGATCATTTACTGAAACTTGTTTGCTTCTAAATTAAAATAAATAAAATTAAATCTAGTTTAGAATTGTTTTGCTATACACCAACTCTGATCGACAGCAGAAAAAAATGCAATCAAGCATGTGTAATTTCCAACCATATTTCCTAATTAGATAATGCGCATTAAAATGTATGGATATAAATATATGTTGTCCCATTGCATATAAAACATGTATGCTCGAGTTGCTGTTGTGGGTGTGCAGCTTTTGAGTCTTGTGCCACGCTTAGTCATATGACCAAACACTCAGTCATTTCTTACTGAAACAGCAGAGGCTTACTGATTTCTTGGCAACAGATCGTATAGGTCACAAAATATTAGGCTATTTAATATTGAATCTATTTGTTTGGCATATTTTCCCACCGAAATACCAGCATTTGCTATCTAACGTAAACTCTGAGCTATGTATATATTTCTAGCTACTTTTACCCCATAAAGTCAGTTATTCCAGTTGAGAACCCTGATATTATATTGGAGAAAACCGCATGTCTGCATTCTCTCCAGAAAGGCGGCTCTGTGACCAGTAGAGGCTGCGTAGCCATCCGCCACTATCAGAGCCAAGTTCTGCCAATAGCAATAGTTTGTAAAACGTCCTATTGGTGCCGATTAATCGGTCAACCCCTAATGTAGATGCTAGAATTCTTCGAGCCTGGTATCATGTAGATTCTAGAATACTTAAAGCCTGTTGTCATGTTGGTTTTTGCTACCGAACTGATTCCGATGGTGGTTGCATATTGTACAACATAAACTGTGAACAAAACAAACCCACCCTTGACCAAGCTAAACTACCTCTGGTAACTGATTTATTGTACTGGGGTAACATTTCCTCTCCTCCAGGTCATATTGAGTCCCACCTGCGCTACCCTCACTGTTGGGTGTGGCTTACTGCCTCTCAGCTGTTCGGTCAGCTGTTTGCTGCCCACCGGCCAGACCAGCTGGTAGCTCACTGGAGAGAGAGGACCTCCAAGGGGGGAAGTGGCAAAAACGACACACCGGAACCGGTAGCGACCATGTTCCTGACCACCAACCTGGACAAGAAGGTGGAGCACCACTAGAAACATTGGCAAAAAGAATATGTAAAAAAAAATCAAGCTTTCCATTAAAAATGGAGGCATTGGTAACCATGTGTCAAGATACAATTATTGATTACTCTTTCTGTCTTATTCCCGAAGATGAGAGAGCTAGTTCTGTCGTTCTGCCATCAGCTCCAGTCCAAGTACTTGGACACATCGACAGGAGAACAGGTAAATGTGGCCATTCCTAAGCAGACAGAAATATTTAAGGATGAATTTCAGCATCATGTTTATTAGGCACTCCATGAAAGAAAGCAAAGTGCCACTTTTTTTGTGTTATGTAATGGATTTTACCCTAATAAATACATCCCAGGCCGCAGTTTGATTGACAGCCGTCTCCCAATTTTCTCAGGTGATCAAGAACCTGCTGTTTGTTGCCAAGGTGATCTACCTAATCTCGCCTGAGTCAGATGTCACACCTGCCCATGATGTAAAGGAGGATGAAGAGATGGAGAACGGGGGAGAAGAGAAGGCTAAAGAAGAAGTCGGGGAAGAGGAAGGACAGAAAGAGGAGGAGGAAGAGGATGAGAAGGAGGAAGACGAGAAGGATGATCGTCCTCCATCTTTACTGTGGATAATTAAGAAGCTGTCTCTGATGGCCAAGAGAGAAGCGGCAGACACACCCAAAATACCCCTCAAGGTAACCACGCCCATACAATACATAAAATGGAAATGTGTATTTCAACTACTACTTGTATTTCCCTGAACTAACGACCTGATGTATTTTGTAACAAGATACTTTAGAGCAACAGTCTTGATGTACAGTTGTGCTCAGAAGTTTGCATACCTTTGGAGAATTGGTAATATATGTACACGTCTTTTATTTCTTATGGGATTCACATTCAACTGTTGGTCATAACAGAATGTCACAATGATAAAACAAAACATGGCAACAACGAAAAAAATTAACTGACCCCTGTTCAAAAGTCTGGATACCCTTAGTTCTTTACTGTGTATTGCCCCCCTTTAGCATCAATGACAGCGTGCATTCTTTTGTAATAGTTGTCTATGAGGCCCCAAATTCTTGCAGGTGGTATAGCTGCCCATTCGTCTTGGCAAAATGCCTCCAGGTCATGCAAAGTCTTTGGTCGTCTTGCATGAACTGCACGTTTGAGATCTCCCCAGAGTGGCTGGATGATATTAAGGTCAGATGACTGTAATGGGCACTCCAGAACCATCACCTTTTTCTGCTGTAATCACTGGAGGGTCAACTTGGCCTTGTGCTTAGGGTCATTGTCATGCTGGAAAGTCCAAGTGTCCCATGCGCAGCTTTCGTGCAGAAGAATGCAAATTGTCTGACAGTATTTTCTGATAACATGCTGCATTCATCTTGCCATCGATTTTCACAAGATTCCCCATGCCTTTAGAGCTTACACAACCCCAAAACATCAGTGAGCCACCACCATGCTTCAAAGTGGGGATAGGCCTTGTTGACCCCTATCCAAACATAGCACTTACCATAAGCTCTATGTGACCATAAATCTCTATTTTGGTCTCGTCACTCCTAATTACAGTGTGCCAGAACCAGGCTTTTTTGTGGCATTGGCGCAGTAAAGGCTTCTTTCTGGCAACTCGACCATGCAGTTCATTTTTGTTCAAGTATCGTTGTATTGTGCTCCTTGAAACAACCACATTATCTTTTTCCAGAGCAGCCTGTATTTCTTCTGAGTTTACCTGTGGGTTTTTCTTTGTATCCCCAACAATTGTTCTGGCAGTTTTGGCTGAAATCAGTCTTGGTCTACCTGACTTTGGCTTGGTATCAAGAGATTCCTGATTTTTCCACTTCTTAATATGTGATTGAACAATACTGACTGGCATTTACAAGGCTTTGGATATCTTTTTATATCCTTTTCCATCTTTATAAAGTTCCATTACCTTGTCATGCAGGTCTTTTGACAGTTCTTTTCTGCTCCCCATGGCTCGGTATCTAACCTGCTCAGTGCATCCACATGAGAGCTAACAAACCCATTGACTATTTGTACACAGACACTAATTACAATTCACCTTGTGTGTCTGTAACAAGGCCAAACATTCAAGGCTATGTAAACTTTTGATCAGGGCCATTTGGGTGATTTCTGTTATCATTAAGATTAAAAAGGAGCCAAACAACTATGTGATAATAAATGTCTCCATATGATCACTATCCTTAAATAAGTGTTTTTTGCATGATCAGTCATATTTTCTAAATCAATGCCAAAATTTCACAATTTCTGCCTGGGTATGCAAACTTATGAGCACAACTGGAATCTTTGGGTGGAGATTACTAGAATAATTTTAGCCAGCACGCTTTGCTAGACCAACCTCAACCACAGACTACAACCACAGAGCAAAATAAATAAATCCAAAGTCGATTAACAACCACATACCCCAGTCATAGTAAGAAAAATAAAATGGATTAACAATATCAAGAATGTTGAGGTTAAGAATGTTGTATTTTCAAACGTATCCAGCTCTGGGACACACTCGCCACATGACCCCTAAGATGGTGCATTGAGAAACATCAGTAATTAAGTTGTTTTTTCCCCTTATTTGTACACAGAGAACTTGTGTGTTTAAGTTCCTTGGGGCCATAGCTGTGGACCTGGGTAAAGACCGCCTAGGACCATACCTCACCACCATCATTGCACCGCTGTACAGAGAACTGGACAGCACTTACGCTGACCAAGGTAATATTACACTAGCTGTGTTCCACTATCTGCCTAGAACGATTTCACATAAGGACTGGTGCTTTATTTGATTTGTTTTTCCCTCCTCGCAGACCCTACTCTAAAAAACCTGTCACAGGAGCTGATTGAGCTGCTGAAGAAGCAGGTGGGGCTTCAGACCTTCTCGCTGGCCTTCTCAGCCGTACAGAAGGACGCCACCCAGAGGAGGGCAGCCCGGAAGAAACACAAGGCCATGCAGGTATGTAGTCCACTTGCCAAGGCCTTCATCTGCATTAGTAATGCTAAACACAGAGAGAAGCAACTGTATATCAGAAAAGGAAGGTGCCGTTTTGTCCCTTTGCGTGTGTTTAGATCATAATCAAGCATCTCACGTTTTTTGGTTTTTATGTCCTATCAGGCGGTGGCTAACCCAGATGTCGCCGCCAACAAAAAGATGAAGAAGCACAAGAACAAGATTGAGGCCAAGAAGAGGAAAATAGAATTTTTGCGGCCTGGCTACAAAGCCAAAAGACAGAGGAACTCGCTCAAGGATTTGGCCATGGTGAAATGATGGACCAAGTGACTATGAAAAAGCCTAATTGAGAAGTGGACAGTCGTGAGTCAACCAGTGGAACAGTGATGAAGAGATTTCAACTATCTGGGCCATTAGCGCCATTGACTTGGATAGACATAATTTTTCTCATCATGGCATGTACAAGAGGCCATGTCCATTTAGAAGTTAAATTGGTTATTCAGTATAATTACTTGCTGATACAGTTTGGAGTTTTGCGAGCCCCATCCAGTTGCATACAAAAAGTGGCGGAAGCCATCAGTAGTGATGCCTAAAAACATTGCATCCAAGGATTGTTTAAAAAAAGAATTAAGTGCAAATATAATATTGGTAATTGACTGAAATTCGCAATACTGGGTCCTCGAACCAAAGTAAAATAAATACACAAAACAATTTTTATAGATTGCCTCAAACCAATATGAATCCCAAACCAGTGGACAGTGTTAAAATTGTGTGAGCCCTTATAGGCATTATAGATGCTAAAACTGGTTATGTCCAACCGAGGATCTGTGTACATGTCTGGCCACAATCTCTGTATTTCCCATCTCATGGAGGTGAGAGATCTAAGATTGTATGTGTGTAGGGATTTATTTGTGCAGTTTAATGTAAAAACCTACTTTTTATTAAAACATTTAAATTCACTCTTTTGTTACTTTTTTATTGAAAAAGTAACATTGTAGTCAGACTCTGGCTCTATAATCTTGGAATGTCAGAATTGGCCATAGTGGGAGTGACCTTAACAGGACTTAACTTCCTGAGTAATGTGTTGCTCATTTAATTTGGGATCATCACTGCTCCAAAGTAAAGCAAAACAATGTATGCAGACAAAATGATTTTATCAAAGGGTTTTGTACATGCTGAGTCTTTTATTTCCCATAGAAGGTCAACATTGACATCAGCCTGGTCCATCTACACATCTGGCTATTAAATTGTTAGAAAAGCATTAAATTATCATTTTTACTGATGCAGAATCACTTGACAAAAAAGGTTTATATATAATCAGTTTTACTGAGGGTAATTTTCACTGTACAAAGGTCATAAATATTCATTGGAAATTTAGCATACAAATCAAGCAGTTTAGTGTTCAACTAAATGACTGGTATAAACACCAAAGCTGAATTCCAAGTTTGAGGATTCCAATGAAAAAAAGCTAAAGTAAATTACAAACCCAAAGCAAGTTTCAGAAATGAAAAAGTAAAAAAGTACAGATGATTCAGCATGAGTAGTACAATACAAAACAGCACCAGCTACACTAAAAATTATAGTCATGTCAGTATCATGGGGTTTTTAATCAGGTCCTATTTCTTGGATGGGGACACTCAGTTCTTCACCAGTGTTAATGACAGTGATTTTGAGACAACTGGGAAATCGAAAATAAAACGCCTGAAAATAAGATGCCTGATCTTCAATTCAGAAAGTCTAAACTCAAGGACGATCCCAGAGTTACCAACTTAATGAACGTTGGATTAACTATTGTTCCCAGGTTATTTTTTATTTCTCTTGATAGCACAGAAACCCGCAATTTACAAGTTCTCAGTTGTCTTTGAATGTTCTGTTTACACATCAACAAGAACTGGAATGGTGCACAACAAACGGCAAAGCTCTACATGACTATATAGTACTACACCATCCATTAAATGGGAGCCCTTCACCTACCTAAACAGTATCATGTTCACCACAGGGTTTATGGCTGGGGTGACAACTATATTTTAGGATGGAAGTACTACACTATTTTGGAGCCTCTATCCCAGACAAGAAGGCATGGAAGGGCTAGGAACACCCAAGGCTTCAGGCATTAGAGGCCAGGACTAGGTAGCAGGGCTATTTTCAACAGGCACAATGTTGTAAAACTTTCAGATTGAAATGTAGAACAAAAACATGCCGTGCAGAATAAGGAATTGTGTCCTCTTCATTCATGCTCTTTCTAGTTGCGTCGCTCCACAATGTTTGCCTACTAAAAGTGTCCTGGGAGTGCAGTGACCGGTCCTCCTGAGTGGTCCAATCAGGAGGTCTTTTGTACAGGAGATCAGGAGTATATACACAATGCAAGGGGTGTGTCTTACTGTCGGCTCTTCAGGGCTTCCACCAGCCTTAAGAGAGGAGATCAAACACAGTTGAGTAATGGCACACAGAAACGACGATGACAGTGTTGCACAATGTTAACGGGATTAATTGACAAAGGGGTGATAAAAAAAACTGGTTTCACCCTTCTTCTAAAAAATTTTGAACTTCCAGTGATTGTGCTTTGTGGTTATTCATTCACCCAGTGTGAGTGTAGTGAAGTGTGCCGGAAAAAAGAGCAGTGCAGGTTATACTTGGAACCGAAGGCTAACTCTTACCACTCCATGGCCTCGTCCAGGCCTGTGCCCTTGGTGGCGGAGGTCTTGAAGATCTGCCATTTTCGGTCTTTGAGGGCAGGGAGGCCTAGGGAATTGGCAACCTCTGCTGGGGTCATGGCCTGCTCCATGTCCTGCTTGTTGGCAAACACCACCAGAATGGCTTTCTTCAGCTCTTCCTCCTGGATGGACACACAGATGGTATAATCCTTCACGCAGACTAAATACTTTCATCAAATTGACTGTGGCCAAATGACTAATTCCCTACAGTTTCCCTTAAAACCATCTCGATCAAGGTCACTACACTTGCCTACAGTACAAATGACACTTGCACACTTTACAAACGTAATGGACTCCTCCATGCCACAGGTCATTTCCTCGTCACATGCCAGAACATACCTCCAGCATGGCAACCAGCTCTGACTTGGAGATGCCCATCCGGTCTCGGTCACTGCTGTCCACCACATAGATGACAGCGTCTGTGTTGGAGTAGTAACAACGCCAGTATGGCCTGGGAGAGAGATGGAGTTTTCAAAAGAGAGGTTTTTGGGGGAAAAAATGCTTAGAGAAGGCAAATGAAATGAAGCCAAATCCTCTGTACATTGTAAAGAAGCATGGAACCAGGATATCATGCCACTTTGAGGAAGCTTCGGTTTACATTATATACTCAGCAATATGGGTGTACACCGAAACAGGAAGGGCCCATGTTTTCAATGGTTACCTGATGCTTGTCTGTCCTCCGAGATCCCACACCTGGAACTTCAGGTTCTTGTATGTCACAGTCTCCACATTGAAGCCAATTGCTGTGTGACAATGGCAGGGATTATGTGAAAGAATTCACTTTAACCATCCCTGTCATATTCATTACATTATTGACACATGGGTGGGAAGACTAAATTAACCCATTGTTAAGTACAGAGGATTGGATTAATGCTGTATGCACCTGGAGCTAAGGCAGTATGTCCTGTGCAAACTGTATTCTCAAGTATAAGGAAAACTATGACTTACTGGGAATGGTGGTGACCACCTCTCCGACTTGCAGACGGTAAAGGATTGTCGTTTTACCAGCTCCATCCAACCCTAGGATCAGAATCCGCATCTCTCTGGTGCCAAACAGGCCAGAGAAAAGACTGGAAAACCACCCACCTACAACATATGAATATGATTAATTGTACTGCTTCTAATAGTAATGCTATTGTAGCTATTGAGGGACACCTGTAGAACCAGGGTCTAAACTGGCTTTGTTTGCAACTAAGGAATTGTCTCCAAATTAGTAGTCAGACTTGAAGACATTCTTACATAGGTGGAGATGAAACCTAACCCCATTAGAAGGTATTCAGTCTTGGCAAAAACAGGTTTACTGTCAACAGTCAAGTGTATAATGAATAAACTCTACTTACTATCTCGGGAATTGTATTGAGTTTGTTGAAATTAATGGATATATTAAATTCCCAATCCACAGAGTTGCCTTTGTGGGCGGGAAACATGTTAATGCTGAGCCTGGCTACCTTTGAGTAGGTTTAGGTTTCTTCTTCACCTATGTAATGATGTACAACACTTTAGGATGCCGACAAGTATTCGATAACTAGTGAGACAGTTCCTTGGTTGTGGACAAATAATGGTCTGAATCAGCAAACCTCTGATTACGGCATTCAATTAAAGGGGCGATTAAAATGTACGTTTTTTACTGTCCTACTAGCATAAAAACAAGCAAAAATCACCAGTAGACATCTGCAGTTAATATTTAAAATAATATTTTTCGACAAAATTTTTGTCTATCAGTTTGCATTGCCTTGTAATCCCCTCACACTCGCCACTCTATCCTTCCCACCATATACCACCCTGGACCAGCTAGTACTGTACCGGTTTCGTTCGGTAAGGGAAGACTAGGAGGAGAAAAGTCGTTATTGTTTAGAGGCAGGAGTCTACACAGTGCCCCTTACATAGGTTTAATGATACAACTACCGCTGACTGGGTGCGCAGACTGAGCACACTGCTGTCTTTTAGATGGTATAGCCTGTGCCACCACTTTTAGGAGATGTCAAGCAGGAGTGGTGTTCATGGGGCCTACACGAGGTTGTCAGAGCCACATTCCAACTTTCGAAAGCTAAAGTGAAAAGTAAACTGGTTGGTTGGTAGTCCGGCACAGCAGAGAGCCAACTGCAAGTAGGCGACAGACTATGCTTACACATACAGCAGCAGCGAGGTAGCAGCACAGCTAGCTAGCCGGCTGGCTGAATGCGACTGGTTGACGAAAGGCTAACAATTTAGTGTATTTCTGAATCAGGTCCAAACTAATTAAGTGCCCTATAGTGTCCTAAGGATGTGATGTACTACTACCAGAGTCAAATTTGCTATATAATGTTAGCCGTTTGCTAGTTAAACTGCATTGCTTCTGCTGCTGCTGCTGCTGCTACTACTAGTAGTACTGTACTGTGAAGCTAGTTGACTGACTTCGACACACATGCGAAGTTAGTACGTACATCATCATCAGTTAACTTACTATGAAAAACAATGATGTGCAAACGCAGTCTAGATTTGACAATATGTATTGAAACATTGCTAGTTACCCATTATGAAGACACCAAAGTGTTGATCAACGATGTTGTAAATCTTTATGCGGGACCGCTTCCGTAGCTGTTGGAATTCATTGACGTGTCGCAGCTACACGTCATTCATTGAAAGTCCGGTTTCGTTGTCGGTATATTCAACACAAAAACAAACATTTGAAAAATGTTAAGTAATTCAAACACAATTGTAGAAAATCATACATTTTTTTAATTATAAACTGATTGGATAGTATTTAGTTGCAGTACAAACAATATAATGAATGTGCGTTGAATGAGAGACCTAGAACGAGCTGTATTCAAGATTATAAGTGTTTCAACCGGTTTACACAGTTTGTTGTTGTAGAGTAAGCAAGAGTGCTGGAAATAGCTCGAATGATGCTGTGCAATCTTGAATGCACCCCAGAAGAACGGAAGAATAATTGATTGCAACATTGCACATCATTAGATGGCGGTAAGCAAAAGGTGATATCCGACTCAAAATATACAGTTTTGGATTTCTAGGGAATCAATTTAATTATTTTATTTTCTATTGCTTGTATGGATTTATTTCATCCAACGCATAGCTAATGCATTGCGTATGGAGTCTTCCCTTCGTGTCTGTGCACACGATTTTCTCATATCCTACATTTCTTGAACACTGAGTCAAGCCGGGGTCGCTGACCGCTGAGCCGCAATGGTGGAGAAGTCTGACCGGGCACCTCTGCTGGACTGGGAGGAGGTTCCTTCGACAGAGAAGCCTGTTCCAACACCAGAACAGGAGAAGGAAGTCAAGGTGCCGAGCCCCACAAACAGTCGGGCGTTGGGATGCACTGCACCGGGGATAGGGTGGAGCACCAGTCCGGGGGGTCCCATGTCTTTAACAGCAGCAGTCTCTAGCACCGACAGAGCAGACACAGCTCTCTCTTGCAGGAGCATCGTCCACACCTCGGGGGAATGTGATGCTCCTTGTCAGGATAAGGATGCCCATACCCCTACCTCAGGACAAGGAAAGGACCCGCATGATATCAGCATGGTGAAATGGGAGGAAAAGGATCAGATTGTGGCCGTGTTTGTGGTAACATTTGATACAAGATCAGGTGAGTCAAGGACCTCAACTCGTTTTTTCGTGCTTTGCTGCTGCACAGAGCACCTGCATGGTCACACCCATCCATGAGGCTTAAAGCATCCATTGTTAATTTTTTGTATATTACAGAAAACCCCTACTGATTTTTATTTCCATTACCATTATATAAGAGTATATATATTACACTTGGTGAACTGATTAGAATTAGGAAGGATAATCAACATCTCAACCATAGGATGCTCTGGTCAGTGTTGTTGGTGTTCTTGAACAGAAAGGTCCCCAGAATATATTCTTACCCAAGAGCCCCAAGTCTCAGGGAATGTCTGGACTCTTGCCACACCCTAACGGCTTCGCTCTGATATTCAGATTTCTTTTCAGTTTTTACTTTGACCAGTCACTTTGATCAGTCACTTTGTATATTGTTTTTCTCAGCCATCTTTTAATCATATTTTCATATCCCTTGTGTGTATTGCAAAAATAGCAATTTTCACATTACTGTCCCAGTACTGATGGAGTGCACTGTACTTCTAAGACAGTCTGGGACTTTAAATTCTTAATGAGTTTAAGGAAAAGGGGACAGAGAGAGACAGTGAGCCTGTAGACTTCCACAGAGATTGCATTACTCATGTAATCAATGAGCCCATTGACCTTATGTGGCAATGCCTGCCTGTTCAAGTTAGGCGTTTATGGTTGTGTGTGTGTGTGTGTAGGTAACATGTTGGAGTGGTGCCTGCCAGGGGACATGAATCTTGATGGAGTTGAATTCAAGGCTATGGCCAGTGGCTCCCACAGAGTCTCCAGTGACTTTATGTAAGTAGCTTTTTTTTTTTTAAATGCCTGTAAACTCAACATCAAATCTCAGTAATGAGTAGTTATCGTCTTTCACCTGCCCAGTATGTTGATGGCAGAGTAAGTTGAGGGATTGGAAGCATAGAAGCAAATGTGAAGGATACTTTAGACTATTGAGAAGCCCCTGTGGTTCCTTGGTAGGTCAGCCAATATCAAGAGCTATTCGTCAGCAGAAGGCCTGCCAACTGGCAGGACAGTATGTTCCACTAGCATGACTCATTGTTATTTTTCTTGACCCCTCCAGATACTTCCGTAAGGGCGGATACTTTGGCCTGGCGTGCTTCGCAAACATGGCGGTGGAGAGTGCATTGGAGAGAGGTGCCAGGATGAAATCTGTGGGTATTTTGTCAACCTCATATACTCTGCTGTACCGATACATGGGCTTCCTGGAGCACCAAGTCAGGTAAAACCCTTTTGAGTCTGTTCCACTCTCCATCTCTTATTTGGTTGCTGCCTCTCACTCATCATTTTTTCTCCTCTCTCTCTCATACTCTGGTACCCCATTCTTTCTTTCCTCTTTCTTTTACATTCTGGGTGATTCCATTCAAATACTAAATACAGTTCAGTTTAGGGTAAAATAACAGCGCACATTATGTACACAGAGACCCCCATTTTATAGTGATCATGAGTATTTGGACAGTGGGATTCATAGTTCTCTCCTATTAGTCAGTTGTGTTTGTTTGCATTATTAGTCCAAGAACAAGAACACAGTCAATGTCATTTGATTCTTGGTTTTTCATTTGATCTTGTTTTTGGGGTGTTTGAAATCACAAAGACCAGAGTGTCATTGCGAAACACGCTCGTCATCATGACACAGAATAAATCGATCACAGACACACACCAAAACATTAGGTTTGTCAAAATCAACCATAGAAGAAAGCATTGAATAGCGCAGCAAATTAACTTCTACACCAAGAAAAACCTCTTCAGTAGATGGCCAAATAATGCTTATGATAATGAAGAGAAATGTAAATAAAGAACTTTCCGATGCATCAGGAACAATCTTCAGGAGGCAGACTTGGATGTGTCAGTACTACCACTACAAATACTGGAGTGCAAGTTGCAAAAACACTATTTAGCATCAAAAACAGGATGTCCTAAAAATAATACCAAAAAATAACCTGCAGAGTGATATGTTGTAATATGTTTGGCATTTATGACTGGCACCAGAACTGGTTATCTTGTCTTTATTGGTGATATAACTGCTGATGGCAGCAGCAAGATTAATTCTGAGTACAAAGACATCTTATCTGCTCAGATCCAACCACATGCCTCAAAACCCATTGGGCAACTTTTCTCTTAGCAGAATGACAGATATACCTCTTAAGCAAACAATTTGTTTTTAGGGCCACATATTCTTACCTGGTTAAATCACACCTCGACCTGAATCCTATGGAGCATGCATTTCACTTGTGGGCAAAAATGCCCCAAAAAAACATGAAAAGATTGAATCATTTACAAAAATGTGAGGGGTGTACTGACTTTTTTGAGATACTGAATGTTATGTGTTACCCAATTTGTCTAGGGGTTACAGCAACTTAGACTGTGATCTGTCAGAAAAAGCTGTCAAACAGGATAGACTGCATCTGAAATAGCACCTGTTCACACTATTTTTGGCCATTTCTGACCAATCAGGGTGAAAAACAGGCCTTTCTCTTGCTCTCATTGGTCATACAGACTGATAACTTGTTTTTCACAGTGAAGTTACATATGTACACCTCATCTGTCAAGGAGACTGTGGTTTCATTGTTAGGCCAGGGTGGATTCTAACATGATCTATCTACTCTGTGTGCATTGTTTGAATGCACATGCAAATGTTCTGTTGACAATTTGACATCAACAGAGGATTTGTGTAGTAGTCACACACACAGATTGGAATTTTAGGTACCAGCACTCCCAGACAGTCCTGTGAATGTTAGCTAAAGTTAAAGTTGAGCTAAACATCTCTCAGACAAAATCAATCAAGCAAATGTATTTATAAAGCCCTTTTTACATCAGCAGTTGTCACAAAGTGCTCATACAAAACACCCAGCCTGATGAGCACCAGTATGAGCATATCCAGAAAATAAACGTGAGATATTAAAATGACTCAGGTACAATTGTTAGGTCAGGGGTAACCTGCACCTATTCTGATATGTCGTGACCAAGTAATTCACCCACTAGACTCCTAGACATTCTCCCAGACAGATTCACAATGGCTTTGTATAAGATTTTACAGATTAGCCCAAATCTTGGATTACCGTTGGTCAATCTAGGATACATCACAACCCCCTTTTTGTGAATCCCAATCCCAGTCACAAACCCAATTTTTTCTCTCTCACTCTTGCTCTACAGAAATGCTACACTGCTTCTATGCATTGTCTATTCTGTTTAAAGTGTATAGTGGCTGACAGAAGCATTAACCTCTGTGGGCTTTTACACATGTTAGCCCATTACAAAATGAAATCAAAATGGATTCAATTAAGGGTTTTTGCCTCTGAACACCCAAGTCCATAACATAGAAGCGAAAAATAATATATAGAAATAGTTCTGGATTAATGACAAATATAAAACGAGAGATTTGATTGCATAAGTATTCACCCACTTTACCATTACAGACTTGAATGAGCTGAGGTGCAACCAACTGCCAAAATTAATGAGTCCATCTGTGTGCAATTAAGGTGTTTCACGTGTTTTCAAGGTTATATACACTTCTCTCTGGGAGGTAACACAGTTGGTTAGTAATTCCTAAAAAAAAATGACAATGTAAATGAACAAACTTTCAAGTAATATCTGGAATAATGTTCTTCAAAAGCCCCATTCAAGGGGAGGATGTATTAACATTTCCAAGGTATTGAATGTCTCCCGCAGCACAATAAAATCCAATAATAAGAAAATTAGAATATGGAACAACAGGGAATAAGCCTAGCACAGGTAGTCCTCAAAAACTGAGTATCTGGGCGGGAAGGGCACTTGTCAGGGTGGCCACTAATGGGCCTATGGCAAGTCTAAAGGAGTTACAGTCTTCCACTACTGAGCTGTGCATACTGCTACAATAGCCTAATACCAGATATCATCTTGAAAACACCATCCCTAACCTGAAGCATGGTGATGGCAGCTTCATGGTATGGGGATGCTTCTCTGCGGCACAGACTGGGAGATTGGGCAAGATAAAGGGAAGGTGCAACATACAAGACCTCAGACTTGGGGTGAAGATTAATCTTTTAGCATTACAATGACCCAAACACACAAGACAATGCTGGAGTGGCTTCAGGTCAAGTCTGCGAATGTCCTTGAGTGACCCAGTCAAAGCCCAGACCAGAATCCAATTGAGAATATATGTATTGCTGTTCACCAAGGGTCCCCATCCAACTTGACAGAGCATGATACATTTTGAAAAGAGAAATGTACAGAAATTGCTGTCTAGATGTGCAAAGCTGGTAAAAACTCATACAAATACACTCATGGCTGTCAAAAATGCTTCTACCAACTATTGACTCTGTGAATACTCTTTTTATTTAAAACAATGTGAAAATGTTATTTTTCACTTTGACATGATGGACTTTTTTCTGTTGGTCGGTGGCAAAAACGTGTAATTAAATCTATTTTGATTTCATGTTGTAAAACAAAGTATGTTCAAAGTGGGCAAATTCTTTCGAGAGCCACTGTACGTGTGCATCTGTGCGTATATCTGTCTGTGTCTGCACATGTATGTTATCTAGGCTCCAACTGAAAACACCTGGCCAGTACTCCCCTCTGGAGGCATTTTATGAGGATAAGAGAGCAGTGCTGCCCCCTGATGGGGAAAGCGTGGTTACTGCATGTCCTGACAATGCCTGGGGAGTAGCGCTCAACCACTGCATGCACCCGGAGATGAAGGTGAGATGGTTTGCTATTAGAATAATTAATGGTATATTTGCAATTGTGTTCTTGTGCTTCGAGGGATGATGATGTTGGTGGTGAAAAAGATTATCACGATGATGATGTTGGTGATAGTGATAAAAATGATGATGTTGATGGGGGTAATGATCAAGATAATGAGAGATTATGTTAAGGATGATGGTGGTGGCGATAATGACAGTGATTACAATGGTAACTGGTGGTGGTTGTGGTGGTGATGATGATAGTAATGGTGATGATGGTGGTGAGGGTGATGATGGTTATGGTGATGATGATGGTGATGGCTGTAGGTGTCCTCTTTCCTCAAGATCACCCACCCAGCGGGCTGCATGTCCCAGTTCATCCAGTTCTTTGGGGAGCAGATCATGGTCCTGTGGAAGTTAGCTCTGTTGAGGAGGCGCATCCTCATCTTCTCACCTCCACCTGTTGGTGTGGTCTGTTATAGAGGTGAGCAGTAGCATTTTCCCCTCATCGCATTAACAACTAGCAGCCTTGGTACTGGCTAGGCAGAGATGTGTTGTCTGATGGACATCCAATGCAGTTCTTATCACACTTGCTCAACCAGGAAGCCTCTAGACCCGAAAGGTCACACAACGGAAGGAACACACTTTCCTTCTAGCTCAATTAAGCATACGGGAGCTAAGGCCGCCTCAAGGAGTTGTTAGAGTGTGATGAAACAAGGCAACCATATTTGATTACTTACCACTCAAACCTGGACAGTGCCGGCCAACTGCACCGCCCACCGAGGATCATCACCTTACTTGGACAATAATTTGGATTGTGATTTGTGTTGAAAGGTCTGAGACTTGTGTATAAAGGTGAGGATAATTATCATGTGACCAGAGTGCACTGTTAACCCCGATTGTAACTTTGACCCTAAACCTAACAGACGAGGGGTGTGGGCAATATATACGGTGCCCTCTTTGGGTTCCCTTGGCACTGACAGTATGCCGAGCCCAGGATTTGAACTCCTGGCCACAATGACAGAGGCATTGACTCCTGGGGCCCTTTGCTACACATTTAGATTTAGCTGTGTGTGACATTTGTAAATGTATTTGTAAATATTTTGGCAACATTTAAGTTCATTGTTCATTTCCTGTTCTCCCTAGTATATTGCTGCTGTTGCCTGGCCAACGTGTCCATCCCAGGGGTGGGCACAGCGGTGCCAGAGTTTCGCCCATTCTTCTATGTCAACGTGGCAGATATCGACACCCTGGACACTGAACTGTCATACGTAGCATGTGAGTGTTAATAGGCCTGGGAAATTTCTGAAACTTAATGTGGTTGAAAGAAATATGGGGGTGGCTTGCAGAATTCTTCTGCTTCCACTTATTCCATATCATCTATGCAGAGGAATGAGAAGACACAGACAAGGCATTTTGCTGTTGAGGTGTACTCACCTTAAGCCGACTCTAACTGTGTGTGCTTGTGCGTGCAGGTACCACAGAAAAGATCTTTGAGGAGAAGAAGGACCTTTATGACGTCTATGTGGACAACCAGAATGTGAGGACGACCAGAGAGAGCTTGAAGCCTTTGCTTCGACTTAGCCCCGCAGACAGGGAGAAGTACCGAAAACTCACTGAACAGAGGTACATTCCTCTTAAGAAAACAACCCAGGGTACCACGAGGAGGAAAAGGAGGAGGATGGGGATATTGAGTATATTAGTGAGGGTTGATTATGATGATCTTGTGTCTGCAGGCAAATGCTGTTATATTCCCAGGAAGAAAATGGAGACTGTGTATCCAGTGAAGAGGACCACTTCATTCTGTGTGTATATACTACTATGACTAAAAACTTTGAAAAGTCTAAACTTTATGAAACGTGTATTTGAATGAAAAAAACAAAAAATGACAATTTCTTTGTGTTTCTAAAACTGTCGGTCCAGTAATGTCTCATGTCTTCCCACTGTTCTGTAGGTTTTTCCTGGAGCAGAATAACCGCATCTTTCAGATACTGAGTGAGGTGGCCGGGAGCCCTGAGCCCACCCTGACCCAGGAGAGTGTCAGGGCAATGGGTCTGGACCCTCATGGAGACAGGCTCTTTTTGCTCCACCTGCTGGAGACATATGGCTATGACAGCCTTCTTGTCACTGACCACCCTTGCTGCAGCTAAGGTCTGGGGAAGGGCAAACTGACTGACCTACAGGTTCTACCAGTCCAGAGACAGTGCAGACAGTCTGGATTATATGAGTCCACAAAGTTTTTGTCAAGGCTCGACTAGGACGGTGTTGAAAAATGGTCTCATATTAGGACTATTGATCTAGGAGTTGTATTGCCTTTCAGGTATTCATTATAAATATACAGACAGGGAGCCTGATCCCGGCATATAATTATATCGACAGGGAAACTGATCCTATCCTTTCATTGCCACTGGAAAACAAATACAGGGCCAAATGGCCAAGGGCCATTGGGGCAAAAGAACCAAACCAATGAATGACAAGAGTTGTTGAACAAGAAGACCTTTGGAAATTTTCTGCACTGTTCTATGATGTTTTTAACTCACACAGTCTGGATAATTAACCATCACCTTCCTGCCTGTCAAATAAGATGTACAATACAGAGGAATGTAATTGGTGTTAATACCCTCTTATTCTGGAGGTGACACCACATGAAAACGTCCCGGAACACACTAGAGATTCTGTGCCTCTGACGAGAACTTATCTAATGAAGTCATGCTAAGGTTTCCTTTGGTTTTCGAATGGGGTATTACCTAAAGTTGTGAATTGGTTGTAATGTTCTAAAATGGAAGGACTTCTCAGTTCTCTTAATGGAATTTATTATTTATTTGTGTTTTCAAGAAATCACCAAGCTGTTCTGTGTAAATAGAAAATTATTGGTAGAATGTGTTTTATGACAAGATTCCTTAAATGTGCTACTTTGCCTAAAACTTCTGGTCAAGCATTGTATACAAATAGTACTCCATCGTCCATTATCATGATACTAAGTATACAATTCTACTTCACACTCAGATTTAGTTTCTGTTGAAATTGGGGTCTGGGCGTACCAGCAGACTTTCTGATGAAGTCCATCAATGTAGGAATGTATCAGCTTTATATATACATTATCACTCATTGACTTTGAGGTTGTGGGTTCTAATCTTAATGTGTAAGTGTTAATATTTTCACCACACTCTGTGAAATATACAATGAGATAGGTGAACACATTTGATCGTGGTGGTTTAATTGTTACATTGCCTTCAGACAGTGTTGGTTCAGACCTCATCTCTTATGCCAGTTGTGTAAGTTTCAGTAACTATTGATGTGAAACATGAAAAGAAATGTATTAAATGTGAAGGAAGCAGTGTAGTGGTTTAATCTCTGCATTGAAACTAAAATTCAATTTCTTCTTCTTTTGTGTACGTTTCCACAAGTCTTGATATGAAGAAAATGGTGTTAAGTCTAAAGTAGTCTTTGTTTGTATACATTTATAGATTCAAACCCAGGTGCTTGCTCTGGAACATTGTTTCCTACCAAGGACTCCACTGTAAAGCATGTCAATGCCCAGCTTGGTCTCAAACCTGACGTTGCATATAGTATGTGTAAACCTGAGGGGTATACTACGAAGCAAGGTAACTGGCTTATCGAGGTAACTTAAGGTGTAACTTGGTGACATTGGCCGTAACTTCCCGTTTAACCCGTACTATGAAAGCATAGCATAGCATAGCATAGCATCATCATCTTCCGCTTATCCGGGGCCGGGTCGCGGGGGCAGCAGTCTAAGCAGGGATGCCCAGACTTCCCTCTCCCCAGACACTTCCTCCAGCTCTTCCGGGGGGACACCGAGGCGTTCCCAGGCCAGCCGGGAGACATAGTCCCTCCAGCGTGTCCTAGGTCTTCCCCGGGGTCTCTTCCCGGTGGGACGGGACCGGAACACCTTCCCAGGAAGGCGTTCCGGAGGCATCCGAAACAGATGCCCAAGCCACCTCAGCTGACCCCTCTCAATGTGGAGGAGCAGCGGCTCTACTCTGAGCTCCTCCCGGGTGACCGAGCTTCTCACCCTATCTCTAAGGGATCGCCCTGCCACCCTGCGGAGAAAGCTCATTTCGGCCGCCTGTATCCGGGATCTTGTCCTTTCGGTCATGACCCAAAGCTCATGACCATAGGTGAGAGTAGGAACGTAGATTGACCGGTAAATCGAGAGCTTCGCCTTGCGGCTCAGCTCTTTCTTCACCACGACAGACCAATACATCGACCGCATTACTGCAGAAGCTGCACCGATCCGTCTGTCAATCTCCCGTTCCATCCTTCCCTCACTCGTGAACAGGACCCCTAGATACTTAAACTCCTCCACTTGAGGCAGGCACTCTCCACCAACCTGAAGTGGTATGCTTTTTATGTGATCGCAAGTAATTAGCAAAAAATACTTTGTCTATTTTTAATATGCAATATACTGGCCCTAGGCTATATACAGAATATTTTTTTTCCATAGGAATCCTGAGGGTGATTGGTGCAATTGACTGTACGCATATCCCCATCAGAGCGCCCCTGGGAGAACATGAGGGGGGTTATGTGAATAGGAATTCATAGGAATTCAGGCTAAATCATTTGTGCTCCTAAAAGTTTTGTTTATACTGCTATAGTTTTTGTATATAACCTACATTTCTACTGGATAGCGCACTGGCTTTACTCTCTTTCCACTATAGCTCTTTCATTATCTGTAAGAAAAACAGTCACAGAACAAAACTTTTACCCACACAAATGAAGCACAAACAATCCTAGCCTATTTTGCCGTAGTTTTGCGTTGGGTGGGGGACAAGTTTTACACAGGTAAAATACTTGTAATCATTTATGTTCCATTTGTGCTGCTGTCATTTTTTTCAGATATTAGCCTTATAGAATATTTTATAGATAATACCGAGATCACTCAGCCCCTCAACATACTCCAAATTCACTCAAAATAGCCTCAATTGTTTGTGTTCCATTTGTGCCGGTTAAAGTTTCAAATTTGCGACTGTCTTTCTTACCGATACAGTTGAAGAAGTAATGACAGAGCTATAGTGGAGAGTAAAGCCAATACGCTATCCAGTAGAAAAGTAGGTTAAGTACCAAAAACTGTACCAGCAGAAACAACAGACTATTTTGGGTGCATGTGAAGTATGTTGGGGGCCTAAGTGATCTCAGAATGACCAATGAAATATTATTTTATCTAATAGATGATAGCAGCACAAACTAACATTTTAAACCAGCACAAATGGAGCACAAATTAAAAAGCCTATTTTGAGGCAATTTGGAGCAGGTTGGGGGACTGGTGTCTAATAGATAAAACACAGAAGCAGCACAAACGAAATTAACAGCACAAATGGAGCACAAACAAACAAGATTATTTTGGTTGAATATGGAGCATGTTGGGGGGCTGAATGACATCATCTGTAATTAAAAGTCTAAAAAAAAGTCTAAAAAGTTTAAAAACACTGATGCAGAAACAAATCTTTTAATGGCACAAACACAGCACAAACAAACGGGACTGTTTTGGTTGAATATGGAGCATGTTGGGAGCTGAGTGACCTAATCACCTATTGTCTAATATATAAAACGCTGAAGCAGCACAAACAAAACTTGTAACCGCACAAACAAACAAGACTGTTTTGGTTGAATATGGAGCATGCTGGGGGCCTGAGTGACCTCAGAATCGCCTATAAAATATTCTTTAATATTTATAAAATGATAGCAGCGCAAGCAAAAAGTTTACCAGCACCAACCAGCACAAACAGAACACAAACAATTGAGCTGAAGTTTTGCATTGGGTTGGGTTGGGGGACCAACTTCACGCAGGCTTGCAAGATTTAATCTGTGGCGAAAAAAGAAATGTGTAACATGTTTTTGTAAATTTTTAACATACACGTTTTACTAATGTAAAATTCTAAATGGTGTGTCCTATATTTACACAATGTTATTTCTACAATTGAGGCTTCTACATGAAGACAGTAAACACCCGGGAAAAGTGGACAGTTTTTTTATCACAGGCATTGCCCAGAACGCCAAGCTCCTACAGACTCAGTACTATAATGCATCTTGAACAGAGTGGATTTTTTTTTTATATTCCATATTTTTTCCCCTCATTTATGTTATGTAGAATAAATATTTTTTGGTTTGTCCTCTGCAAGTCTGTCAGAATGATTAGCTTTTTTATATTCTTAACTCAGATTAGGAAAAACAGGTTGCCAATGATGTTCCGGTTATACAAATTATCATGTCTTCCTGAATTGAAGTGCAATTAAGAACAAAATGAATGCTACCTGTATAAGATGGGGACATGGATTAAATCAAAAGACAACAAAATACAATTATATGAATATGTTTATATAATCCATTGCCAGGGTAGCATTGATAAGAACATATAATTTGGTCATTGTGATTGTGTTGCAATAAATCTAATCTAGTAAGACACCTCTTGTCAGTGTTATGAAGATACACTATCTAAAGAGAAGGAGGAGAGATCAGCATGGTCTGTGAGTGAAAATGAAGTGAAACAGTAAGTGAAAAAAACTTGCCTCCACTAAAAATGTTAGGAACAAGTTCCAAAATAGTGCTTTAAAAGAAGTTTCACTTTATTTTTTAAAAGCCAAATAATTTCTAGTACAAACAATAAAGGCAATGTTTGTTGAAACTGATAGGGAATAGGAACAATATTGCCACATTTTATCTCCCGAATTTTTACAAAAACAAATATCTTTGTCAGTCCACTACAAAATACATGTTAGTACCACCATAACACCAAATACATGTACTGAAACATAGGTGTGTTTGTAAACTCACAGAAGCTGTTCAAGCGAGCTTCCTCTGAATCTTCGACAGCCGTCCCATTTCAATAAGCAACACTCCCTTAACCAGTCAGTGACAACTGTGTTACCATTGACAACCACGCCATTGACATTAATAATCATACTGTTTTTAGTAACCATTGTGCCACTTCCAGTGATGAGAACAGTCACCTGCTTCTCGCAAGTGAGGTCTAGACAAGGCCCTCACATTCTGGGAAAAGGGTATGGATGGACAGTTGGGGTGTAATGCTGAGGCTTCTCCAAAATTCCCTTATTGCCTTCTGCCCTTTCCTTCCTCAGGGCGGAGTGGCAGTCTCCACACACCTTACTGACTTTGCCATCGTACTCCAGAGTTACTTTGTTGTCAGAACACTTCCAACAGATCACCTGACAAACGGATGGACACAAGAAGTTAGTCAAACTATATAGCTGGTTATGATGGAGAGTAATAAAAGTGCTGAAGTGAATGTCAGTGTCATTTCAACGAATCCTAACTGTAGATAAAGAGAATGTGAAGTGTGTGTTTGTAACTCACACATCCACAGGCTCTGCAATGGTGTCTCCGACGAGTGAGGGCGTTGAAGGGTTCACTACATTTCATGCACTCTGCTACCTCATTGTCCCTGATCCACTTTGGTGCACGCCGACCCAGCACCTCAAACTGCGCGCGCACACACACACACACACACACACACACACACACACACACACACACACACACACACACACACACACACACACACACACACACACACACACACACACACACACACACACACACACACACACACACACACACACACACAATAATAAAAATGTAAATATGCTACTGTACGTGCGCACTGTCCGCACGCTCAACTCACATCTCTGGTAAGCTGTTGCTGAGCCTTCCCTAGTGTGCACACTGCCCACTCCGGCTGGGCGCATCTTCCTATTTTATGCAAGCGATAAACAGTCAGTATAGGGCAAAAAAAAAATCAAGTCTCTGCAAATATTAAAAATATTTAGTATTTGCGTGACTCCACTACTAAAAACATATTACGACGATGCCAAGTCAATGATTTGTAAATCTTCAAATAGCAATTTACTTTACAGTCACGCAAATAATAAATACTTCTCCTAGGTTCTCCTATACTGGTTGTCGCTGGCATAAGTTAGGAGGATACGCTCTGCCTAAGCGGGCAGTGTGTACGCTAGGGAAGGCTCAAGGACTGCTCGACAGAGGCTAAGCCTCGTTTAGGGGGTCTGAGCATACTCCCCAAAATATATTTTCATCATGCATTTTTAGAGTAACAACGGGTGTAAAATCTATCCAAATAAAAAAAATGTTGGTCAAGGATGGCAAAAAAAGTTTTTCTCATACTTTGTGTAAGACACTGATTTAATATGACTTAAATTCTATCCAAATAAATAAATTACAAATTGCAAATGAGGCCACTCTGTCCTCATCCATCCAACACTAACAAAAGGCACAAAAACCGCTATTACATTTGTCAACTATAGTTTATGGTAAATTAACATCTACATACAGTAGGGGTGAGCGGGGTAAGTTGTCACACTGCTCATACCTCCAACACTGGAGGTGCTCCCTCAAAAATCAAATAGCTACTTTGTGTCCTATGGTCAACTTCCTGTTCACAAGTGATCAAGAACACTAATCTGAGGTGAGCACAAGTTTCTTATTTTTCCCCTTCAAAAGAAAAAAATTGCCACTTAAAATATTTTGCAAGAAAACCTTGTTAGTATGAATGTAGAAAATTATAATTTTGAACTTAGTAGAAGAGACAATAACACGTATTTTGATACTTTATCTGCAGTCCTATGTTGAGCTAAACTTATCCACACACACACACACACACACACACACACACACACACACACACACACACACACACACACACACACACATACACACACATACACACACATACACACACACACACACACACACACGTTTGTACAGCTACCCTCATGGGGACCAGAAAATAGAAATTGCATGCTCCCTTGCCCTAAACTTAACCCTAAACCTAACCCTAACCCTAACCTCAATAAAGTAACATTTATGCCTAAACCTTACCTAGATGTAATGCCTAACCTTAACCCTAAACTTAACCAACAATGCCTGGACCTTAAAGAAACCCCAATTCTAACTATAAAATCAATTGTAAGTCTGACCCAAAACCTAAACCCTGAGCCGGAAATTGACTTTTGCCTCACGGGGACCGGCAAAAGGTCCTAATGAGGTCAATTTTTTCTGGTTTTACTATACTCATTGGGATATTTGGTCCCCATTCGTTCAGTAAGACCTAACACACACACACACACACACACACACACACACACACATATTAGGCTTGTGCAAAGCAGCCAGTATTTGTATATGTATTTGTTAAGGGGGAAAAAGTATTTGTATTCAAGTAAAATTCAATGAGAAAACGCAGCTTTTTGATATAACGGTTATCTTGTTCCCGAATACAAATAATTTTTAAAGTATTTGTTTGAAATAGGTATTTGTAAAAACCACATTATTTGTGCCTTTCCGAATACCGTATGAATTGCATTGTGGAAACAAGGATAGTAGACAGGGAGGAGGGCGTAATAAGGCTGTAGTGAATATTCAATTGCAATGAGGAAATTCGTTTAAGAAGGAAAGAACAAAGGAAGGAAGGAAAAAAAGAGGGGAAGGAAAGAAAGCTTGTAAGAAATTATAAAAGACAGAAAATGACAGCACACCACCTGACAATGTTAAAGGCCGTGAGTCAAGTGAAGTTGTAGGAAGCAAGCATGCACTGAAAGCAGCACTGTATGGAGTTAGATATGTCTCAATATTCGTAAATAAATCTAGAAAATCTGTGCATATATTCATCACAAATCACAAATAAAAATAGGATTTGTAAATGTGAAAAATTATTTTGTAAACAAAAACATCTGTAAATATGTAAACATAAAATTTGTGAATATGTAAAAATATATTTAGCAAATAAAACCCCCTCCAAGAACTGCCACCTTAACGTGGTGGAGGGGTTTGAGTACCCGAGTGACCCTAGGAGCTATGTTGTCTGGGGCTATATGCCCCTGGTAGGGTCTCCCAAGGCAAACAGGTCTTAGGCGACGGGTCAGACTAAGAGCGGTTCAAAAACCCCTTAATGATGATTAAAATGATGTGTACCGTGACAGGGGCAGGGGCCTAGACAACCCGATCTCTGGACACGGAAACTAGCTCTAGGGACGTGGAATGTCACCTCGCTGGCGGGGAAGGAGCCTGAGTTAGTGCGTGAGGTTGAGAGGTTCCGATTAGAGGTAGTCGGGATCACCTCTACGCACGGCTTGGGCTCTGGAACCACACTCCTTGAGAGAGGATGGACTCTTCACCACTCTGGAGTTGCCCATGGTGAGAGGCGGCGGGCTGGTGTGGGTTTGCTTATAGCTCCCCAGCTCTGCCGCCATGTGTTGGAGTTTACCCCGGTGAACGAGAGGGTCGTTTCCCTGCGCCTACGGGTCGGGGATAGGTCTCTCACTGTTGTTTGTGCCTACGGGCCGAACCGCAGTGCAGAGTACCCAACCTTCTTGGAGTCTCTGGGAGGGGTGCTGGAAAGTGCTCTGACTGGGGACTCTATTGTTCTACTGGGGGACTTCAACGCCCACGTGGGCAACGACAGTGACACCTGGAGGGGCGTGATTGGGAGGAACGGCCCCCCTGATCTGAACCCGAGTGGTGTTCAGTTATTGGACTTCTGTGCTAGTCACAGTTTGTCCATAACGAACACCATGTTCAAGCATAAGGGTGTCCATCAGTGCACGTGGCACCAGGACACCCTAGGCCGCAGGTCGATGATCGACTTTGTTGTCGTCTCATCTGACCTGCGGCCGTATGTCTTGGACACTCGGGTGAAGAGAGGGGCGGAGCTGTCAACTGATCACCACCTGGTGGTGAGTTGGATCCGATGGCGGGGAAAGAAGCTGGACAGACTCGGCAGGCCCAAGCGTACTGTAAGGGTCTGCTGGGAACGTCTGGCCGAGTCTCCTGTCAGAGAGATCTTCAACTCCCACCTCCGGCAGAGCTTCGACTGGATCCCGAGGGAGGTTGGAGATATTGAGTCCGAGTGGACCATGTTCTCCACCGCCATTGTCGAAGCAGCCGCTCGGAGCTGTGGCCGTAAGGTCTCCGGTGCCTGTCGAGGCGGCAATCCCCGAACCCGGTGGTGGACACCGGAAGTAAGGGATGCCGTCAAGCTGAAGAAGGAATCCTATCAGGCCTGGTTGGCTTGTGGGACTCCTGACGCAGCTGACGGGTACCGACAGGCCAAGCGGGCTGCAGCCCGGGTGGTTGTGGAGGCAAAAACTCGGGCCTGGGAGGAGTTCGGTGAGGCCATGGAGAAGGACTATCGGCTGGCCTCGAAGAGATTCTGGCAAACCATCCGGCGCCTCAGGAGAGGGAAACAGTGCCCTACCAACGCTGTTTACAGTAGAGGTGGGCAGCTGTTGACCTCAACTGAGGATGTCGTCGGGCGGTGGAAGGAGTACTTCGAGGATCTCCTCAATCCCGCTGTCACTTCTTCCATTGAGGAAGCAGAGGATGAGGTATCAGAGGTGGACTCGTCCATCACCCGGGCTGAAGTCACTGAGGTGGTCAAGAAACTCCTCGGTGGCAAGGCACCGGGGGTGGATGAGATCCGCCCTGAGTACCTCAAGTCTCTGGATGTTGTGGGGCTGTCTTGGTTGACACGCCTGTGCAACATCGCGTGGCGGTCGGGGACAGTGCCTCTGGGATGGCAGACCGGGGTGGTGGTCCCTCTTTTTAAGAAGGGGGACCGGAGGGTGTGTTCCAACTATAGGGGGATCACACTTCTCAGCCTCCCCGGGAAAGTCTATGCCAGGGTTCTGGAGAGGAGAATACGGCCGATAGTAGAACCTCGGATTCAGGAGGAACAGTGTGGTTTTCGTCCGGGCCGTGGAACACTGGACCAGCTCTATACCCTCTACAGGGTGTTGGAGGGTTCATGGGAGTTTGCCCAACCAGTCCACATGTGTTTTGTGGATTTGGAGAAGGCATTCGACTGTGTCCCTCGCGGCATCTTGTGGAGGGTGCTTGGGGAATATGGGGTCCTGGGTCCTTTGCTAAGGGCTGTCAGGTCCCTGTACAACCGAAGCAGGAGCTTGGTCCGCATTGCCGGCAGTAAGTCAGACTTGTTCCCAGTGCATGTTGGACTCCGGCAGGGCTGCCCTTTGTCACCGGTTCTGTTCGTAATTTTTATGGACAGAATTTCTAGGCGCAGCCAGGGGCCAGAGGGTGTCAGGTTTGGGGACCACACAATTTCGTCTCTGCTCTTTGCAGATGATGTTGTCGTGTTGGCCCCTTCTAACCAGGACCTTCAGCATGCGCTGGGACGGTTTGCAGCCGAGTGTGAAGCGGTGGGGATGAAAATCAGTACCTCCAAATCCGAGGCCATGGTCCTCAGTCGGAAAAGGGTGGCTTGCCCACTTCAGGTTGGTGGAGAGTGCCTGCCTCAAGTGGAGGAGTTTAAGTATCTAGGGGTCTTGTTCACGAGTGAGGGAAGGATGGAACAGGAGATTGACAGACGGATCGGTGCAGCTTCTGCAGTAATGCAGTCGCTGTATCGGTCTGTCGTGGTGAAGAAAGAGCTGAGCCGCAAGGCGAAGCTCTCGATTTACCAGTCAATCTACGTTCCTACTCTCACCTATGGTCATGAGCTTTGGGTCATGACCGAAAGGACAAGATCCCGGATACAGGCGGCCGAAATGAGCTTTCTCCGCAGGGTGGCCGGGCGATCCCTTAGAGATAGGGTGAGAAGCTCGGTCACCCGGGAGGAGCTCAGAGTAGAGCCGCTGCTCCTCCACATCGAGAGGGGTCAGCTGAGGTGGCTTGGGCATCTGTTTCGGATGCCTCCGGAACGCCTTCCTGGGAGGGTGTTCCGGTCCCGTCCCACCGGGAGGAGACCCCGGGGAAGACCTAGGACACGCTGGAGGGACTATGTCTCCCGGCTGGCCTGGGAACGCCTCGGTGTCCCCCCGGAAGAGCTGGAGGAAGTGTCTGGGGAGAGGGAAGTCTGGGCATCCCTGCTTAGACTGCTGCCCCCGCGACCCGGCCCCGGATAAGCGGAAGAAGATGGTATGGTATAGATGGTATATTTAGCAAATAAAACATCTTTACAACTGTTGCTTAACATTTACAAGTGTTGACTTACATTTACAAATCTTAAGATTATTTACAGATCTTAAATTTATATTTACACATTTTTGAGACACATTTTCCTTCAGTCGACAAGTTCTCGTGTGTGTGGTTTCAGTCAGAGGGCTCACTTGGTGGGACTGGAGCCTGGTAGATTGGAGTTTGTAGGTATCTAGGACATGTTTTTCCTGAAATGTGCATATAACGTCTATTTGTATAACAATATTTGACTGCATCACTAATGGGTAATACAACACAGTGTGTTTTCGACTTCAGGCAACTAACTTAAGAACAGTTAGTTATGTCAGCCTACATCTGGTTGGCTAGCTAGCCAGCTAGTAGGTTACTGTAGCATAACTAAAGTAATGAAAGTATCTAATCTAGGGTTTCCACCTGTCCCAAAATTATAAACGCAACAGTTCTTCTTTGCCCCCATTTATCATGAGCTGAACTCAAAGATCTAAGACTTTTTCAATGTACACAAAAGGCCTATTTCCCTCAATTATTTCTCCTTTGCCGAGATAGTCCATCCACCTCACAGGTGTGGCATATCAAGATGCTGATTAGACAGCATGATTATTGCACAGGTGTGCCTTAGGCTGGCAACAATAAAAGGCCATTCTAAAATGTGCACATTTAAAAACAACAGTAGTTGACCCAAAGTGCTTTACAGTCGAGGCAGATGGATTAAAATCTGCCTCAAAACAGGTATACGTGCAGGCACTAGAACAAACGATTTGGACAGGCTTTTGATTGCCATGGACGGCCACATTTGTCCTACTTATCAACATAAAATGTTGGTAATGTAGCTAAAGCGCGATGGACGGAAAGCAAATAATCTCTGCATGCATTGCTTGCTGAGGCTATATACTAGCAAAATACACAGCTGTCAATCAAATTTGAAAACTTTAGTAACTGCAGTAGTTACACATTATTTGTAGCTTAAGTGATCACATCACTTAAAGCACATCTTTGATCGCATTTGCAGATGATGGCAAGAGAGCTAGCCTACATTCCCAACAGCAGATGAAGGCAAAAGAGCTAGCCTACATTCCCAACAGTTATTAGTAAAGTACAGTATTGGGAAGCATCTTACCCAAACGATTTTTTGGGGGAAAATAATTATTGCTGGGTGGCAATGCCCCTGTGCCACCGGGTCTGTATACATGATTAAAGGAATAATACATAAAAGTCAACAATACATAATATAATACAATAGTAGATATAGGGCAAGACTAAAATGGAAAACACTTAAGACAACTAAATCAAATAAAAGTAATACAATAAGTAGTTAAGAGAAATCAAATAAAACCAACAACAGATTATTAAAACACAGTAAGTGGATGTTAAAAATAAGTAGAGTGGCCATGACAAAAACCAAGGGACAACGTCAGACTGAACTAAAAGCAAGAGAAAAAAGGTGTCTTTAAATTTGATACCAGGGAATGCAAATTTATGAGCACTATTGTATTACCACTAGCACTAACTAGTTGTGCAAGACTCCTACTGAATGAATCAAATGCAGTTGTGCAAGTCAACAACATACAGTTATCTAATAAGTTGCATTATCGGGTTAGATACCTTCATTACTTTAAAAGCTACAGTAGCCTACTAGCTGGCCGAAGGAAAATGTGTCTCAAAAATGTATAAATATAAAATTCAGATCAGTAAATAAACTTAAGACTTGTGTAAGTCAACACTTGTAAATGCTAAGCAACAGTTGTAAATGTTTTACAGATGTGTTTTATTTGTGAAATATGTTTTTACATATTCACAAACTGTATTTATATTTGTGAAACATGTTTACATATATACAGAGAATATTTTGATTAAATTTTTTTTCCCCCTCACATTTACAAATCCTATTTTTATTTGTGAGTTGTGATTAATATACACTCACCTAAAGGATTATTAGGAACACCATACTAATACTGTGTTTGACCCCCTTTCACCTTCAGAACTGCCTAAATTCTACGTGGCATTGATTCAACAAGGTGCTGAAAGCATTCTTTAGAAATGTTGGCCCATATTGATAGGATAGCATCTTGCAGTTGATGGAGATTTGTGGGATGCACATCCAGGGCACGAAGCTCCCGTTCCACCACATCCCAAAGATGCTCTATTGCGTTGAGATCTGGTGACTGTGGGGGCCATTTCAGTACAGTGAACTCATTGTCATGTTCAAGAAACCAATTTGAAATGATTCGAGCTTTGTGACATGGTGCATTATCCTGCTGGAAGTAGCCATCAGAGGATGGGTACATGGTGGTCATAAAGGGATGGAAACAATGCTCAGGTAGGCCGTGGCATTTAAACTATGCCCAATTGGCACTAAGGGGCCTAAAGTGTGCCAAGAAAACATCCCCCACACCATTACACCACCACCACCAGCCTGCACAGTGGCATGATGGATCCATGTTCTCATTTTGTTTACGCCAAATTCTGACTCTACCATCTGAATGTCTCAACAGAAATCGTGACTCATCAGACCAGGCAACATTCTTCCAGTCTTTCCAATTTTGGTGAGCTCGTGCAAATTGTAGCCTCTTTTTCCTATTTGTAGTGGAGATGAGTGGTACCTGGTGGGGTCTTCTGCTGTTGTAGCCCATCTGCCTCAAGGTTGTGCGTGTTGTGGCTTCACAAATGCTTTGCTGCATACCTCGGTTGTAACGAGTGGTTATTTCAGTCAAAGTTGCTCTTCTATCAGCCTGAATCAGTCGGCCCATTCTCCTCTGACCTCTAGCACCAACAAGGCATTTTCGCCCACAGGACTGACGCATACCGGATGTTTTTCCCTTTTCACACCAATCTTTGTAAACCCTAGAAATGGTTGTGCGTGAAAATCCCAGTAACTGAGCAGATTGTGAAATACTCAAAACGGCCCGTCTGGCACCAACAACCATGCCACGCTCAAAATTGCTTAAATCACCTTTCTTTCCCATTATGACATTCAGTTTGGAGTTCAGGAGATTGTCTTGACCAGGACCATACCCCTAAATGCATTCAAGCAACTGCCATGTGATTGGTTGATTAGATAATTGCATTAATGAGAAATTGAACAGGTGTTCCTAATAATCCTTTAGGTGAGTGTACACACATTTTCTAGATATATTTACAACTATTGAGACACATCTAACTCCATAGCACCGCTCACCGGATCGAGCGCCACGGCCATCTCCCTACTCCAATTGAAAGTCTATGAGACATTCACAGCCATCGCAGCCCGTGTGCAGGTGCCGTTAACCTGGAAATTCGAACCGCACTGGAACGTTTTTATGCCAGCTGTGTTTTCATCCACAGATATGGAAATATCAGTTGACGAAACCGACGATACAACAATATGACAATGTCAAGGATGTAACAGAATGGCCTTAGATCAGACCTGGGCAAGGTAAGGACCCCGGGCCGGATTCGGCCCGCGATACATCTCAAAATTTTTAAATAATACAAAATAAAAAATGCCTGGCGAGGTACGCAGATTACGTTACTTTATTTACTGTTGCATATTTATTTATTTTAAAATTAAAAGTCCCGTGGCTCTCCCAGTAATAAGTACAGTAGTATCATACTGTCTGTTTAAAATACCTTTAAGTTGAAACAAGGTATTTGCGTTGCTATGATACGTAGGGACCAGCACCACAATCCACGCGCGGAAGTTATCATTTGTGCGTACTACACGCAATTGATGGCTAGCGATCTCTGGAAATGAGCCTAAGAAAAGATGATAACGAAATCAGGGTAGTTTAAAAAACTACTGACAGGAAAATATTTATTTGCAGATGTCGCAGGTAAAGCAACTTGCATAATATGTTAAGCTAACGTCACAGTTTTTAAGAGTACAATTTGCAGAGGCACTTCCACAGCAAGCATGCAGCGAAATACAAAAACTGTCACCCGACGCTACAATTCAACAAGTCCAAGCGCAGATGCAGTCTCACTTCAACAGAAATGACTCCTGACTTCACCTCACTTGTCAACGTCCATATGAGGCTCTCCTGTTCATGTGAGTAGCCTTAAAAGTTGATTTCTTGGGTCTGGGCTGCTGGAATCGCTGTGGTTAAAAGCACGTAGTACACAAAATATACTGTATGAAGTTAGATGACGGCAATTATACCAACATTTGCTTTGAGTAAATATCTTCAGAAGTGATTTCATAGACTTATGTTTGCCCTAATAACTATTATACCTATATAACTGTTATACACTATACCTTATGTAATGTAGCTTACTCTGTTGAGTTGAAAGTTAAGTTTTAAGACGTATGTGTTGTAACATTTCTGTTGAGTAATAACCCTAAAAAGGGATTTTTTTAGGCCTTTGGCTGATATATTAATAGTTCATCTCATCTCATCTTCATCCGCTTATCCGGTATCAGGTCGTGGGGGCAGCAGCTCCAGCAGGGGACCCCAAACTTCCCTTTCCGGAGCCACATTTGCCAGCTCTGACTGGGGGATCCCGAGGCATTCCCAGGCCAGTGTTGAAATATAATCTCTCCACCTAGTCCTAGGCCTACCCACGAGGTCTCCTCCCAGCTGGACGTGCCTGGAACACCTCCCTAGGGAGACGTCCTGGGGGCATCCTTACCAGATGCCCGAACCACCTCAAATGGCTCCTTTCAATGCAAAGGAGCAGCGGCTCTACTCAGAGTTCCTCACGGATGGCTGAGCTTCTCACCCTATCCCTAAGGGAGAAGCCAGCCACCCTTCTGAGAAAACCCATTTCAGCTGCTTGTACTCGCGATCTTGTTCTTTCGGTCATGACCCAGCCTTCATGACCATAGGTGAGGGTAGGAAGGAAAATTGACCGTTATATCGACAGCTTTGCCTTCTGGCTCAGCTCTCTTTTCGTCACAATGGTGCAGTAAAGCGAATGTAATACCGCCCCCACTGCTACGATTCCCCCGGCCAATCTCCCGCTCCATTGTCCCCTCACTCGCGAACAAGACCCCGAGATACTTAAACTCCTTTACTTGGGGTAATGCCTCATTCCCTACCCGGAGGAGGCACTCCATCGGTTTCCTGCTGAGAACCATGGCCTCAGATTTAGAGGTGCTAATCCTCATCCCAACCGCTTCGCACTCTGCTGCGAACCGGTCCAGTAAGTGCTGAAGGACCGATGATGCCATCAGGACCACATCATCCGCAAAAAGCAGCGATGAGATCCCCAGCCCACCGAACTGCAACCCCTCCCCACCCCGACTACACCTCGATATCCTGTCCATAAAAGTTACAAACAGGATTGGTGACAAAGCGCAGCCCTGGCGGAGGCCAACCCCCACCTGGAACGAGTCCGACTTACTACAGAGAACCTGAACACAGCTCTCACTTTGGACGTACAGAGATTGGATAGCCCTCAGAAGAGACCTCCTCACCCCATACTCCCGCAGCACCTCCCACGGTATCTCCCGGGGGACCCGGTCATACGCCTTCTCCAGATCCACAAAACACGTGTAGACTGGATGGGCATAATCCCAGGTCCCCTCCAGGATCCTTGCAAGAGTAAAGAGCTGGTCGGTTGTTTCCGCTTCAATCTGAGGTTCAACTATCTGCCGAACCCTCCTTTCCAGTACCATTGAGTAGACTTTCCCAGGGAGGCTGAGAAGTGTGATACCCCTGTAATTGGCACACACCCTCTGGTCCCCCTTTTTGAACAGGGGAACCACAACCCTGGTCCGCCACTCCTTAGGCACTTTCCCTGACTCCCACGCAATGTTGAAGAGGCCTGTCATCCAAGACATCCCCTCCACACCCAAAGCTTTCAACATTTCTGGACGGATCTCGTCAATCCCCGGAGCTTCGCCACTGTGGAGTTGTTTGACTACCTCAGTGACTTCTGCCATGGAGATTGATGATGCTTCCCCATCAGCCTCCAGCTCTGCCTCCACTATAGAGGGCGTATTAGTGGGTTTTAGGAGTTCCTCAAAGTGTTCCTTCCATCGCCCAATTACCTCCTCAGTTGAGGTCAACAGTGTCCCATCCTTACTGTACACAGCTTGGATAGTTCCCCGTTTTCCCCTCCTGAGGTGGCGGACGGTTTTCCAGAAACACCTTGGTGCTGACCGAAAGTCCTTCTCCATGGCTTCCCCAAACTCCTCCCACACCCGCTGTTTTGCCTCTTCCACAGCAGAGGTCGCAGCCCTTCGGGTCTGTCGGTACACTGCAACCGTCTCCGGAGTCCTCCGGGATAACATATCCCGGAAGGCCTCCTTCTTCAGTCGGACGGCTTCCCTAACCACCGGTGTCCGCCAGGGTGTTCGAGGGTTACCGCTCCTCGATGCACCCATGACCTTTAGACCACAGCTCCCTGCCGCAGCTTCGGCAAAGGAGGCTTTGAACATCGACCACTCAGATTCAATGCCCCCAACCTCCACAGGGATGCCAAAAAAGCTCAGCCGGAGGTGTGAGTTGAAGATCTTTCGGACGGGGGCCTCCTCCAGACGTTCCCAGTTCACCCACACTACCCGTTTGGGTTTTCCCAGTCTGTCCAGAGTCTTCCCCCACCCCCTGACCCAACTCACCACCAGATGGTGATCGGTTGACCGCTTTGCCCCTCTCTTTACCCGAGTGTCCAAAACATGCAGTCTCAGATCCATTGACACAATCACAAAATCAATCATCGACCTTTGGCCTAGGGTGCTCTGGTACCACATACACTTATGAGCATCCTTATGTTCGAACATGGCGTTCGTTATAGATAATCCATGACTAACACAGAACTCTAACAACAAACGACCACTCGAGTTCAGATCAGGGAGGCCGTTCCTCCCTATCAGGCCTCTCCAGGTGTCTCCATCATTGCCCACGTGTGCGTTGAAGTCCCCCCACCAGAATTATGGATTCCCCTACTGGAGACCCATACAGGACTCCATTCAGGGTCTCCAAGAAGGCCAAAGACTCCGAACTGCTGTTCGGGGCATATGCACAAACAACAGTCAGAGATCCCCCCCCCACAACCCATAGGCGTAGGGAGGCGACCCTCTCATCCACTGGGGTAAACTCCAACATAGCGGCACTCAGCCGGGGGCTTATGAGTATCCCAAACCCCGCCCAGCGCCTCACACCCTGGGCAACTCCAGAGAAGAATAAATTCCATCCCCTATCCAGGAGTACGGTTCCAGAACCAAAGACTGTGTGTGGATGTAAGCCCCACCAGATCTAACTGATAGCGCTCCACGTGGTGGTGCCAGTTATTGAGGTATGTGGTGTGTATTAAGCACAAAATTTACATTAATGGTGATTAACAACAGAATACTGAGATTGATCAGGACTGATTATTTTAATCGTTTTATTTTAAGCGTAACTTTTTATATATGTTTGTGTTCTTGTTATTTGAAGTACTTTATTCAGGATTTCTATGTTCTGTACTTACATTTGTAATATAATGTGGTTGTTAAATGCCAAAAAAGTGTGTTGTTTTCAATAGTACATTATACTGATCAAAATGGGCTGGTGCACCATGCAACTCCCAGGCTGAAAATGAGTCCCACTCTGGCCCTGGCACACAATGTCACTGCAGATCCCATTAGGGTCCCACCGAGGGCGGTGCAGTTGGACTGCACAGTCCAGGTTTGTGGGGTGTGTAATCTAAAACTTTTGCCTTGCCGCACTCTAGCGGGTCCTTGTGGCATCGAATGTGCTTCAGAGGACACCATGAAATTGACTGTCCCCAAATCTGCTTGAAATTGCAGCAATCAAGCGGGGCCTTAATCACCACAAACTGGATATCAGGGGAAAAACAGACACACACACACCCCCACAAAAAAATGGGTGAGTTGGTAAATGGCTACAAATAAATCTTCAGTCGTCGGGGGTTCCCTGGATCTAACATACCTCCAATTCCTTAGAAATTATCTTAAAATTCTCATTCTTTTGCTGGTAAGCATCAATGGTGTCTTGAAAAGCCTGAAAGTACAAAGAACATCAGACCTGGTGTACTCTCTTCATCATGATGATGTGGCATATGTAAATAACACATTTTCAAATGTGAAAAAGTACTGCTACCTTTATCCAGTCCTCTATCTCTTGCTCAGAGCTGGAAAGACAACTACACGTTAATATTTATCCAAATACTCCATAACTAACAAACATTTAGGTTAAGTCACAGAGCGATATCAACCACCCACCTGGCCTGCAGTTCCAAGGTTTTCTCCTTGCCAGACACCTGGAGGGTGTGTGGGTGGCCCTCATGGGTGGTGCGATGCACGGTCATGCCTGCCACGCCAATCCGCGTTCGTACAGTGAACCGCTGCCCCACCAGGCTGAACCGTGGAGTGCAGCAGAGGAGCATGTTGTTGAACTGGATGGGCAGCAAGGGGCAGGAGAAGAATGTTATGTGCCTCAGTGGTCTAGTAATGAATTATGGTCAATCGTTCATATTCAGCGATGAGCAAGATTTAGAGCATTGGATGTTAGAGCTGATTCAATTCCCACAAGTGTGTCTCCTCTACTCTAAACAGCTCAACAGCCACACACACACACACACACACACACACACACACACACACACACACACACACACACACACACACACACACACACACACACACACACACACACACACACACACACACACACACACACACACACACACACACACACACACACACACACACACACACACACACACACACACACACACACACACACACACACACACACACACACACACACACACACACACACACACACACACACACACACACACACACACACACACACAGTTGTTGCACTATCCTGGGAGTCAGTTGACATCCACTGGAAAATATGTCCTATTAGTATTTTTTACCCATATTTTCTCCCCTGACAATTTTTTGCTGGTACACACTCGCTTGAGGGGAATGGAATTTCAAACCATCAAATAACCACGATTGAGCATCCTGTGGGTCTGACATACCATAAGAAGTAGATAGAGTGCATCATTACAAGGAAGCCTCATACATTATCCACCTTTCCACCCTTGTTGGCAAAGAGCCTTTTTGAAACACCCTACGCTGGAACCCTGGGCATTGCAATTCTTCAAGAGGTGGTCTTTTGACATTTAAGGGAATCCCTAGTGATAATTCATTAACAGTTTCATGAGTTTGTTTACATGACCAGGTGACCTGGGGAGGCAGGGATAGCACATTTGAGACCATTAAGTGAAATCTCCATCCACCCAGGCCACTGGGCAAAGCAAAACCAACCATCCGAAAGTGAGCAGATTCTCACCAGGAAGAGGTGTCTTTCCATGGCCGAGGCATTTCTGGCAGCCAGCTTCAGGATGCGTCCCTCCTTGATAAACTCATTGGAGGGGCTCATCATTTCATCCTCCTCCCCCAACATCTCACAGATCTCCAGCATCTTTTTTAGATTCTCCTAGAGGATGTCACAGAATAACAATTTCAAACACAACCCAAAGGTAATTAAGGTCGGACAGAAAAAAGGAATTGGAATGGAATAACATCTAGACAGTTTCATTAATAAGAATCTTGGTTATGGACATACTGATTTGCGGATGGAGCTATTGCAGTGTGTTGCTGCCATGGAGATAACCTGCAGAGACTCTAAAGGCAAATGAAGAAAAAGGAGCAGTGATTGGTTTTGCCGTTCTTTTAAAATAAAACAATCTAAAATAAACTGCTAGATCCTTATAATTTTATAACCTTACAATATTTTCAGAGGAAACAGTTAGCCTACCTTGAGTTCTAGAGAATGTGACCACCTGCATGTGTTTAGCTACCATTTACAACATCCAGATCTTTGTAATAATAAGTGAGTGATATTAGTGGGTCTAGTGCATGTGGGCAGACCAAGAAGCAGGGTAATAATTAGATGGATTTAATCATCTGATAATCACATCCCTGAGTTGGCAGAGAGAAAAAACAAGTTGAGCAAGTTCCCCAATTCCCTCCGGGTACTAACATGGCAGCTCATAGTTTGGATAGATTGGGTTAAATGTGATAGCGAAATCTCTGTTGAATCTTCTGTGTGGACAGATGAATCTCCCCTTTTCTCCTTACAGTAAGATCGGTGTTAACTCACTCTCAGCGTGGCTACGGTCTAAGTCATTGTCAGGAAGTCTCGTTAGGTAATCCCTGAGCAGCATCTCATAGCGAGGAACTCTCTGCACAGGCTCCAGCATGTGGTGCTGCAGGGTCAAGCTACCACACACCTGCTGACACTGCAAAAAAAACCCTATTGATTTACGTATCGTGAAATAAAGACAAGTGTAAAGAAGATATTCAGGTGTAAAAAGTGCAACGCGTCAGAAACTGCAACGATTCCCCACCCCGACGGACCACCAGACCTGTATTTCTTGCACAATGTTCCTGAATGGGGCAGACCTCTCGGTCCACACTTTAAGTAGCTCCATAGCTTGGTCAAAGCTCATCACATACTCAGCATACATCCTGAGGAAGGGAGCATGTTGCTGCATGACATCACCCAGACGAGGCATAACAGACCTGTGGGGACATCGGTCGGAGTTCAAAGGAATAAGAGGACACTGTTTGGATATGATGCCAGAGACTTTATGAAGGATGTTAATACTGTTATGGGTATTATTTTAGGCTTAATGTATGGGATAAAATCAAATGGCAATAAAAAAATATCTAAATTTTCATCATACGACAAAACACGAAAGACCAATATTGAGGTGTTATATTTTTTATGCCTTAGGAACTGTTTCATTAATCATTGTTGTTGGATCAGAGTAGCAGTTTGTAGAACATAGTACTTGCAACACCCAGGGTTATGTGTTTAATTCCCACAGCAGCCAATACTAAAAATATTATGAATGCACACATGCGCTGGATAAGATTATCTGTAATATTCCAGAGAGGAAGATTAGAGTAAAATAAAAATCGAATTATATATACACCCTTGATTTTTCTAGATCAGTGGATAATTTTCTTGTGACCATGACAAAAGTTGGAGACCGTACAGTCATGAAAGATGCCTTTGTAATCCCAAAACTCCCCTCTCTGCCCTATGCACTTGCTCGATTGTCATCGGTCGTGGACAAAACTCTTAAGGCTGGGTCGTGGACAAAACTCAGCCATACTGTCAAATAGGTCCACTCCTAAAATGTTCTCATGATCTCAACAAAACAAGGGAATATTTATTTTTATTCAGATGTTCTCTCTGGACTTCCGTAAAATGAAATGATGACTCTGCGAAACATTACATTCTCTGTTGACAACTTACTTCATCATTGTTTAGTTTCAAGTTGTATTGGTCATGTGCATACTGCACAGTAAGATCCACAAGACAAACAACACAAACTTCTTACATGCAGGGTGCTACCTGACATATATAAATAAACACAATTATCCAGCTTTGTCTGTTTGGGTTGTCTCACCATTGGTCCATTCGAGCTTCCAGGTCTGGCAGGAGGAACTGACTGTGGAAGGTGTGGATGGAGGAGATGTTGGAGAAGATGTTCCTTATAACAGTTATAGGGAATGAACCCATACCTGCCTCTACTGCCAGCCGTGAACGAAAAACCTGCTTGTGCACACAAACAATTTCACAACACTGCTGATCAATACACATTCTGTTCAAGTCATTTCACACAAACTATAATAAATAAACAGTTTGGTTCACAGTGAGTTGCTGACCTGGTCTATCAGGTGAAGACGAGCCACATATGCCCTCTCAGTCTGCAGTAGCTCGTTAGCAATCTTATACAGTTTTTGCTCTGTGGAATCTTGCACTTTGTTCTCCTCCCTACCCCTCTCCACGCTGTTATCTTCTGTAGGGAATTCCGGAAGCTTGGCCCCCTTGTTCAACTCCGTCCCCATCTGAGTTCCTGGAGAAGTGGACAACGCCACATGGAGAACCATATCCACATTCTCTCCACCCTCTTGGTCCCCTCTGTGGCCATTGACCAGTACATTGTTAGTCAAATAATTGCCATTGATTGGAGAGAGACCCGGATCTCTGCCCTTGTTAAGGTCCAATTTGTCTTCTCTGTATGGCCTAAGTCTGTGGGTGTCCAGTTGACTTCCGGGGTTGGTACACAGGCCAAGGTCTGTAGAGGTGGGGCATCTAGGGCCGTTGACAGCTGATTGGTTTTCCCCAAGGTGAATGATGAGGTCGGGCAGGTTACAGGCTGTTCCTGCTATCGCTCCATGTCTCCCTGTCCTGGCCACAGGGCTTCTCATCATGGATCCTGATTCTTTCACTGGGGACTGAGCTCCTACAGTCCCCTTTGGCAGGCTTTTTTCTGGGCTGGGGAATCCTAGGTCCTTCCCTGGATTCTGGGTGCCTGGTGATGCTCCCTTGTTTGGACTGTTGGTAGGCCTTGTCTCTGGCACATTTTCTAGGCTGTGAAGCCCTACTTGTCCCTTCATAGGGCTTGGAGGTACCCCTGGAACATTAACAGGGCTCCACACAGAGCAATCAGGATCGGCGGGTTTAGGTATAACTGTAGACAGAAATGCACAGTAATGGATTTATCCTAGTCTGCTAGAAGTGCTTGAGACATCTTACCAACTGCTACTGGCATGACAATGACCATTGATTTTAGACTGCTAGCTAGTCTCTGTTCAACTACTACATTTCACTTTCTATACTCTGTTTAATTTGCCCAAGAGTGAAAGTGGAATTTTAAAGCTATATTTTTCTTCAGGCATTTTATACTTTATTCGATAACATAAAAGAAAATGGGAGGGTGTTTCTGCTTTAAGAACAGAAATTCGGATTCAAAGACATGGTGCAACAGTACATGTGCCCAAGAGACTGCAGATACTGTACCATCTGAGGACAAAAGGGAGTTTGTTACATTTGTAGAAATCAGTCCATATAAAAAGACTCACATTTGTCCCATTACAAATGGAGAGTTGCCCAAATCGTTGTTAACCCATTTTTATTCAATAATCTACATATTTTTTTACTTCAACCAAACAATAATGCATTTTCTTTGGGATGCCAAGGTACCGTGGCACGGATTTAAGGGAATAATAATTAACAGAAGCCTATGACACTTGGTGGGTTGTTTATTTCTATTTCTAAACAAGGGCTGGTCTGCTGCAGGAAGGGTTTGACACCTAGATCAGGTGTCAGTTATGAGTGCCAATGACCAATACAAAACATAAGGCCAACTGTGCAGTACATACCCAGTTTCCACTTACACCACACACAGACTCCAGCAATGAGTTTAGAATACAGTAGCCAATCAAATCTAGAATTTAAATGGCACTGTGTGTAAACAAACAGAGATAATGGTTTGCATCTTTCCCAGGTAAAAAAAGCACTGACTCAGAATTCACAAGATGTGTTATCCGTTATCTTCTCTAACGCACACATTCCCAAAGGTGACCTTTGCTGCAGTGCCCTCAGTAAGACAATTTTCCTTTCGGACTCGGATAAGTTATGTAATAGTAAGGAGTAGTGCAGTTCTGATTGTCAGCTTTAATGGATGAACCATTAATAAATAACAGCATGCTTTGTACATAGTCACCCCATTTTAGGGTACCAAAAATATATGGTTAGATTAATATAATGTACAATAGTCATTTTTAGTACTTGGTTACATATCCTTTGCAACAAATGATTGACTAAAGTCTGTGACCCATAGACACCTCCAGACCCTGGATGTCTTCCCTGGCAATGTTATACAAGATATTGCTGGCTTTGGGCCCTTTTGGTCTTGTCAGCAAGTGAAAGGCATGATTAACTGGATTTGGATTGGGTGATTGACTTGGCCTGCTGCATGATGAAGCGCTGTCCAGTGAGTTTAGCTGCATTTGGTTGCATCTGAACAGGCAACATGTTTCTGCACAGTTCAAAATTAATCCTGCTGCTGCCGTTTCACAGATGAGAGCATCATTTGGATCATGGGCAGTGTTTTTTATATCCATTCAATTGTATCCACAACCCTGTCTCAGCAGAGCAACAGGCTAGGCAGAGTTGAAGTATAAAGAAAGTCTTCCATCCAGGAATATTTGCCAAACCATTATACATTTCTCCACACTGCCCATCAGGAAGTCGGATCAGCTCTTCACTGGTACAGTATCAGGTTGGAACGTCTTGATGAAGCCACAAGGCTTCCTTCAAGAAATCATATTCCAAGTTATTCAACTCTGATGGCCTTACAGGGATCATCAAACGCCTGACACCAGTGCAGCGAATTCAGGGAGAAGCTCTAGCCAGGACTCAACATAAACAAGGGCGGACATAAACAGGTCTTCACAAGGCTGATGGGTAGTCAAGAATGTGTTTTTGTATTTTTCAAAGGTTACTTTTTCATGTTTTATTGATAAAGAAGTAACATTGGGAGATGGCTAATGGAAGACAGTTGGAAGGAAGCATTTTGGAACCATGATCTCCATTGGGATTATGTACAAAAGTATATGTGGTCCAAAGACCAATTAGTGGAAATATGAAAAGAAAAGGGATGCCTGTCTACAAGATCTATGGTATAATCAGATACAGTTCATACAAAAAGTCTACACACCCCTGTTAAAATGCCAGGTTCTTGTGATGTAAAAGAATGAGACAAAGATAAATCATGTCAGAACTTTTTCCACCTTTAATGTAACCTATAATGTGAACCATTCAATTGAAAACAACCTGAAATCTTTGAGGGGAAAAAATAAAAAACTCACAATAACCTGGTTGCATAAGTGTGCACACCTTTAAATTAATACTTTGTTGAAGCACCTTTTGATTTTATTACAGCACCCAGTCTTTTTGGGTAGGAGTCTATTAGCATGGCATATCTTGACGTGGCAATATTTGCCCACTCTTCTTTGCAAAAGCGCTCCAAATCGCATCTGTGCACAGCCCTCTTCAGATTACCCCACAGATGTTCAATTGGATTCAGGTCTGGGCTCTGGCTCGGCCATTACAAAACTTAAATCTTCTTCTGGTGAAGCCATGCTTTTGTGGATTTGTGCTTTGGGTCGTTGTCGCACTTCCTCTTCATCTTCAGCTTTCTAATGCCTGAAGTTTTTGTGCCAAATTGCCTGGTATTTAGAACTATTAATAATTCCCTGCACCCTGACTAAGGCCTTGGTTCCAGCTAAAGATAAACAACCCCATAGCATGATGCTGCCACCACCATGCTTCACAGTGGGTATGGTGTTCTTTGGGTGATGTGCAGTGTTGTTTTTGCGTCAAACATACCATTTGGAATTATGGCCAAAAAGTTCAACCTTGGTTTCATCAGACCATAACACATCTTCCCATAACACATCTACCATAACACATCATCTTGCTTTTGGGAGACTTGATGTTTGTTTTTGCAAACTTCAGTCGGGCTTGGATGTTTTTCTTTGTAAGAAAAGGCTTCCGTCTTGCCACCCTACCCCATAGCCCATTTATATGAAGAATACGGGAGATTGTTGTCACATGTAGCACACAGCCAGTACTTGCCACAAATTCCTGCAGTTCCTTTAAGGTGGCTGTAGGCCTCTTGGAAGCTTCCCTGACCAGTTTTCTTCTCGTCTTTTCATCAGTTTTGGAGGGACGTCCGGTTCTTGGTAATGTCTCTGACATATTTTCTCCACTTGATGATGACTGTCATCACTGTGTTCCATGGTATATCTAATGCTTTGGAAATTGTTTTGTACCCTTCTCTTGACTGATATCTTTCAACAATGAGATCCCTCTGATGCTTTGGAAGCTCTCTGCGGATGATGGCTTTTGCTCTGAGATGCAACTAAGAAAATGTCAGGAAAATCCTACTAGAACAGCTGATGATGGTAGGTGTGTAATGACTTCTATTTAACATTAGTTTGAATGTGATTGGTTAATTCTGAACACAGCCACATCCCCAGTTATAAGAGGGTGTGCATACTTATGCAACCACTTAAGGTTTTTATTTTTCATTTTTCCCCCCAAAATTTTCAATTTGTTTTTCAATTGAATTGTTCACATTATAGGTCACATAAAAAGTGGAAAAAGTTCTGACATGATTTCATCTTTATCTCATTCTTTTACATCATAAAAACCTGGCATTTTCATAAAGCTCTTTATAACCACTGTATTTAACAAACTATATTTAGGAGGACCTCCAAAATTTTGCATAACTACAGATATTTTAGTTTAGCTCAACTTTTGTAATCGAAATAGTGGAGACCTGCGGCTGATTACTTGTTTATGGATAATAACAAACACACAATGCCCTCCTAAATAATCATTTAGGCACATGTCTTCTTATCTCAGAAGAACAGATAGCATGAACAAGTACTGAACTGACCTTTTGCCACTTCTGTCCACATTGTAAAAAAGGGGTGTAAATGCATCCTGTCATAAGTTTTAATACTATCTTTTTCAACTACGAAAATGTGAGCCAACTGGTTGTCTCAAACATGGTCATGACAGAAAGAATTCAGCTAGGGCAGTGTGTCCCAATCCTGGCCCTGGGGGACCCCAAAAGGTGAATGTTTTTGGCCTAGCACTCACACACCTGATTCTAATGTTGTACTACAGGTTACACACCTGTAGTACAACTTATCATCAATACTTTCATTTGAATCAGGCCTGTTAGTGCTAGGACAAAAACGTGCCTCACTTAGGGTCCCCAGGACCAGGATTGGGAAACATTAACCTAGGGCATTACAACTATTGAGGGAGAGTGGCTGGAACATTACCATTGCTGGAGGCGACGGACCGCATATGATTGGGCTTCCAGTGTTGTATACACACTGCTGCCATGCCAACACACCACCATTTGTGGATCTCTGGTCCGAATTTGTAATTTCCTTAACTTTTTCTTTACTGTTTACTTAAATGTTAACCATTTATTCTACAAAAAATTCGTTGAATTATGCGTAACAATATCAATTGCAAAAACCACATAGGCTAATAAATCCAATTTGCGCTTTGGCGCACTCAAAGTTTCCAAACGTACCTAAAGTATGGTCATGGTCTTGCAATTCCCGTAATCCTTTAGACTTTCTCTTCACAGCCGTCCGTCTAAACTCCATCTCATGAGTGGTGTTCACGCTCTCCGTCTTTTTAGGGTCAAACATGTTCGTATTATTGATAATACTAACCTTTAGACTAGACCATTTATTTGTTGTTCTTTTCAGCGTGAACTGAGATCTGATTCGACGCGCATAATCAACAAACGCGGGACCTATATTTGGTCGACGCATGTAATCCCTGCACTACGCCAGCAACAAAAACGTTAAATTTAGGACTACTAGATTTATAACGCCATAAACCAACAGCACTGAAGTTGAATCAGAGATGCAGTATTTTCCTTTTGTAAGTAAAAATACCGCCCCGTTTTATAAACCTCCCGCCCCCTGTGAGGATATTGGTTGAGGGAACACTTAAGTTTGGTAAGAACATTAATAAGACACAAGTTTTTAGCGTTCCCCTATAAGATTAGGGCAAATTTATTGTCTTTTGAAATGTAGCCTTTACATGGTTTACTATGCAAGACAATTTATTTGAAAGATACCATCCATTATTGCTGTCTGTGGGTTTTTATTTAGTTGCAATAAGTTCTGACAGAAGTATTTAAAACAATTGTGCAAACCAGTCACTTTTAAGTTTTGAAATTGTGCATATACATACCAGTCTATTTATTCTCATGGGACACGTTCAGAGTTTCAGCTTTTTGCTGCATTTACTATACTTTCCCCAGGTTGGGAAAGGTTGAGACATTCATAATAATCCATTGCTTACTGTATAGTCTGTAATGTTCTGATGTTTGAACAAAACGTTAGACAAAATATGAATACTGATGGTGGAGAAAATAGACAGAGCAACCCAAAGTGTTACAACATGGTCTACTTTTTATATCCTCATTATTGAGGAGCCATTGTGACTACTATTCTGTTAACTGTCTTTATGCACAGCTCTGGCCTAGTCACAAAGTCCTTTAGGATTTTCTATCATAGGATTCCTTTCTAGGAAAACCTGTAATGGAAGTCTGGTAGAAATCGTATAGGATTGGTTCCCATTAAAATCCAATAAGAAAAACCAAAAAAGAATCCTATAGGATTGGTTCCTATAAAACGTATAATATGAAATCCAATATGAAAACTCCCATAAGAATCAAATACAGCAGGATGATTCCAAATCATGATAGAAAACCCTAAATATTTTTCTGACTAGGGTGGTGGCATTCACTTAGAATATTCTTGCAATTGGGTTTCATCTTGGTAGCTCGAAAATATCATCGGCTGGTTACACAAAACCCAGAATTACCTTTCCTTCATATGCTTCATAATGTGATGTTCAAGAAGCCTAGTGGAATCTATGGCAGTTTGTTACATGGCTTCAAGACTGACAGACATCATTCAACAGGGGGAAAAAATAACATACTTTAAAAAAAAAAACAGATCCTGGTTGGAAGGTGGTTTGAGCAAAGCTCCAAGCTGGTAATTCTGGCATAAGATATTTACCATCAAGGTTGGATAGAGTATAATATAAACTGCCAACTAACTCTACTATTACTACCACTACTCATATTATTCTATAGCTTCATCTTTTTCATAACACTGGCTGCTTCCAGAGTAAAAAAACGAGGCAATCTTGGACAGAGTTCTACTTGCAACATCAGCATTTAACACATGTGACATTAACAGTCAGTCACAACCAGTATTGGAATGCATTCATTTGTGCTTGTAATTGTAATTTCTTCAGAGAAAGACAATTATAAAAGTGTGCCCTAATTGACACCCTATTGCCAAGTGTATTACTAGCCATTTTCTTTTAACAGAACCAAGGTGATAGTATGGTGATATAATGTGTCAAACCTTTACAATAATGTTTGGGAAATCGCTTATCCTGCAAAACACATTCAAAGTGCAATAGAAACATTTAAATACCACTGCAAAGTGCAATTTAAAGCAATTCCATAGGCTATAAAAACATATGTTAGAGAAGAGTGAGAACAAGCCCAAAATCCAATTTAAGGAAGAGCATAGAATGAACAATCATTGTCTGTGAAAGCTAATACCTTTAAGTTAATACCTTTTGCATGCAAATACACACTTAGAACTTTGTAGTCTGCCACCATAGTGTTGAAAAGGTTAGCCTTAATGATTGTACATTCAGCAACACCATATCCAACAATGCATAAACATTAAACACTGGCTGTAACATTAAAAAATCATAAAAAAAAACATTTACATGATGATTAATGGGGACTACATAGCTAGGTAGTTAAAATAGCGGCATGGTAATCATACTTTTCTTCCCGAAAACCTCATATCAGACAGTGTGGTATGTCTTTGTGAGTGTTATCCTTCTTTTTCCATAGTGAGAGGCACTGCTTTGGCTCTGCTGCGATGGGTTAAGAAGTCGGGGTGAAGGGTCAGGATGTAGGAGTTTCAGGTTTATAGAGGACCAGGCGGCTGGGAGAGCCAGAGGAGAGGCACTCGTAGGTGGCGGCTGCTGCTGAGGGGGCAGTGTGCTTGGTGCTCCTGGAGAGCTGGCACAACGCTACAACTGGAAGGAGCATGATCCAAAAGAACCAGAGAAGAGAAAGAGGACATGCACTGTACATGACAAATCGTAGATTTCTACATGACAAAATATGTCATATATCTACTTGACAGAGACTTCAGACCTTTACCTGACAAACATATCAGTCACTTGACGAATGTCTTAGATCTCTACTTGATGCAGATGTGATCCTCTACCTGACAAAAATCTCAGACACTTCTACCTGAAAAATGTCAGACCTCTACTTGACAAAGATATCCTCTATCCAGCAAATGTATCAGACAGCTACCTAACAAAGACATCATTTACCTGATGAAGATCTTAGATCTCTACCTGGCAGTGACTTCAGATCTCTAGCTGACAAAGATCTCATATTGTACCTGACAAAGATCTCAGAGTTCTACCTGACAAAGACATCATCCTCTACTTGACAAAGATCGCATCTCTAATTGACATAAACCACATCCTGTTCTTGATAAAGATCTCATTTTACTTGACAAAGATATCAGATGTCTAACTGATAAAAATATCAGATATCTATCTGACATAAGATCTCACATTTCTTCTCGACAAGATTCTCAGCTCTCTAACTGACATAGACCTTAGATCTCTTCCTGACAAATAGCTCATTCTCTACTTGACAAGGATCTCAGATTTCTACATGATAAAGATCAGAGATCTTCAACCAGACCAAAATCTAATCTTCTCCCTAACAAAGATAACATCCTCTACCAGACAAAATCTCTGATCTCTACCAGACAAATATGTCTGATCTTTACCTGAACGGTATCATGCTGTACCTGACAAAGTCCCCATATCTCTACCTGACAAAGATCTCAGATCTCAACTTTCATCACTGAATTTATTGAGGATTTTCATTTATTGTGCAGGATTTAAAAGGTACACATTATAGTGTTCTTGCTTGGTCCGGACAGGCACAATAAACTTAGACACAAGCTCTGTGTTAATATCCAAATGTCATAACCTGGCTATACTGTATACACATAACAAAATGGAAAACATAAAGACATGCAATGTTTGTGATATGTGAGTATTGTCAGGGCACATGTTCACACAGCATCTCAGAGTACACTGCAAAACATTTATTTTGAAAAATACAAATAAAATGTAAAAAAAAATCTTGAAATATTTTCTTGAAATAAGCGAAATAATCTGCCAATGGAAAAAGACAAATTACTTGATATTCAAGGCATATTTTCTAAAAACAAGCAATAATATCTAATACAACTGTAGCTTGTTGAGAAAAATGTACCCTATTTAAAGGATGGTTTGATTTTTTACCTAAAAACAAGATAAATGTACTTGATAAGACATATATTTTGCAATGTTGGTGTACTGATGTAGAATCAGAAATAATATAATGACAGTTAATGTAACACGGAGAAACAAAACCCGATTCTAGATCAGAATTCTTATACTGAGGTGCTTTATGAATAAAGGAAGCCTTGGTCTAAATCAGTGGTTCCCAACTCTGGTCCTTCAAGTACCGCCAATAGCACACATTTTTGTTGTTGCCTTGGACAAGCACACCCAATTCAACTCAATGAGAGCCTGATAATTAGCTTACCATTTGAATCAGCTGTGCTTGGCTTGGGCTATAATGAAAAGGTGTAAAGTTGGGGGTACTTGAGTACCAGAGTTGGGAACCACTGGTGTACATTTTTTACCTGATGACTAAGAGGACTTCTCCAATCTTAGCTGTGAGGGGACTGGCGGCATTGAGGCAGCAGACTGCTGACAATCTATGAGAGACTAACAGATTAGATGGAAATACAATTCTGAAAAGTGAGCTGACATGGATGGACAGAAGGGGAATATGGATGGAGGAACACAGATGATTCCAGAAGGAAGGAATGGAAAGAAAAACTCAACCTGTACTTACCCAAAATTATCCAGTCCTGTATCAGCTTTAACCCATAAGAAGCTACTGAAGTTATGAATCTATTCTGTAATCCTCTCAAATATTGACCAACTACTTCAATCTTTCAACTAAATGTACAATATCTTTTGATTGTTGTAGTGCTAAATCCCTGTGAACTTGTGCCATGACTGAATAGTCCATATGAAGTTGCCCTATGAGGGGAACATCCATTACTACTCCGTCCACATGTGATGAACCCATGAGTAATACCAGAGAACACTCAAAACAGAAAAGACAAGGACACACAAAATAGGGGTAATTTATACATGATCTATACAGTAAATATGAAGAGTATGAACATAGCATTGTACACAGGAAAGATACAGCTTTCCATTAATATACAGTATACATGCATATAAAGTGCTTAAAAGCTAACAGGCTGAAATTGAGTGGTAAGTGGTACAACGATATTAAACAGTCTGCCTATAAATAAATATTGCATTAATACATGTAAGGGTGATTAGACTGACAGTGTTTAAAATTATGAAAGAGGCCTGAAACAGAGAGCAGAAGAGCAAAATGGCATTCAAGGGAGGGAGAAATCACAAACAAGTAGTTTTGGAGAGGAACTGATGATTTTGCAAAAGGGGAAGGAGAAACAACGCATTTGACAGGATTGAAATCCTCTTAAATGTATGAATGGAATTATATGGTGTGTATTTGTGTGTGTGAATGTATATTTGATAGTGTTGGGTGGCACGAAAAAGGGTTCAGAGAGAGGAGGTCACACTGGTTTCCTTTCTTCAGAAGCGGAGATTGTGACCAAAATTAGATTAAATTAATTGTAATTTAATTTGCAACTTCTGTTTATATCTTTCAATCTCTTTCAAACACACAGAGTACAGCGGAGTAGTATAGTTCAAAATCCTTCACATTTAATTCCTTAATTGCAGAAAATATCTATATACAGCTAATTAACCATATGATGGCAATGTTCAATATAAAAACCCAGACTATGCTACAACTATACTACCACACTAAACAGTAAAAGAGTGTACCTAAATGTGCTTCAAGCCAGCTTGATAAAAAAAAAGGCTCTGATGAAGGCGATTACACCAAAACGTAAGCCTGTTAGTACATATGTAAATCTACGTACAAACTTTTTTACTATCCAGGATGGTGACCAGTTGAAGTGTTCTGGGATAAACATCTTTGGATTTACAATACCACAGTGTTCCTATAAAAACAACAGGCATAGAGTCGTGTGCCAAGGCAAGAAGATGGTGCGTGTGCATAAGATCATGTCCAAGAGTATGTTGCTCATCCACGTGTACAGTAGTGTACAAACGTAAAGTCATTTAAACTCCATGTATAAAAACTTGAAGGTCACTGAGGTGATTAACATGTCATATCTACAGTGTTGATTGTGTTTTTGTACATTCTCAATCAGGTTACTATCTTTCGACCACCTCAATCAATCCATGATGACAAGAACTATGAGTATATCTGTTCTGAAATATGTGTGAATGTTCACTGTACAGTGTCAAAGAAGTAGCCAAGAGGAGTCCTGTCAAATGCGTTTTTGCTCCATATTGCATTATTTAACAAAAGGTTGGAGTATGTTGAATCAATCGGGGGGTTTGAATGAACATCGTCGTGATACACTAGGCTCCAAACTAGGCTGGACAGGCCAAAGGAGGCGCAGAGATTTCCAAACTTGAGAGAGGTTGACGAGAGACTAAGGGGACATTTCTGACCAGCATCCTATTGACAGCAGCTTTTGAAAATGAAATATTTGTTTGAACGTCCCCTTAGTCTTTCCAATCTAAACCACTCTGTGGATGGATTGGGACAAATTTAGCAAGGCCTACTGGCCAACACCCAGTAGCACGTCACCCCTACAACAAGGCCATTGTTGACAGACACAAATGCTGATCATTGGACAAGGCATATTGTTATGTTGCTGTCAGTTGGCTCCCCAAAAATATACATCAAAACTGGCATGAAAAACTAACATGATTGTTGCTGGCATGAAAAAAAGGCGTGGTTAAAGAAGAGGTGAGTTTATACTGTAGAAATGCAGTCTCAGCCATTGTGGTTACACAGAGCAGTTGTGGTAGTATGTAAAGCACACACTTACACAAGTAACACAGTAAATCCCATTTTAGCATCAAACAGTACATCTATACTAACTAACCCGTAGCATTAATGGCTTTCAAATGTTTGCCTATACTTCTATATCCATATCATTCTGATATGGTTAACAGTCAATTCTTTTTGAACCCTGGCTGAGAAGTTTCTGTGTGTGAGATTACCTGTGTTTGTGTTTTTCTATTTTTGACAAAAATCTGTCTCCAACTGATGTTTATCATAGACTAGAATAGATGTCATGTTATTATAACATCTGTGACAACATCAGCCAAGCCACTGCAACCATCTCATGTTGAAGTCAATTTCAGCATAATAAATTGGCTGACCCCTTCTAATGACCCAATCCTGATGTTTCCAACTATGTTAACTCATACCAAAATCTGTATGCAATAAGGATTTCATTATTTGTTAAGGAAGTCAGGACTTTTGGTAATGTTGGCATTGAGATAGATATTTTTAATAGAATTTTGTCAAGATATAAATGTACAGCTATTTTCAGTCTAATTTGATTAAATATACAAAAATATTTTGGTTGTACTTCATTAAGAGTGATGCATTTTGCATACTAGAAACTTGAAACCCTTACTAGAGTTGAAACCCTTTATATTAGAGCTGTCCCTATTGACATTTTAGACAGTTAGCATAGCATCTACATTGCTATTGAATTACAGGCAGTGGATGTCAACATCCTTCATCGAATATTCAACAACATTTTCAAATATCCAAAGAAAGAAATAGACAAAAGCTTGACTTTGTGGCTATAGAATTTAGTGGGAACCTGGTTTTGCTTTGGTGTGCAGTCATAAGTGTCCTATAATTATAGCAATTCAAGTATTTTTGCCTGGTTTTGACATCACATAATCAACCGAGTTGTCAGGAGGGATCAGCCAATGATCAATCAGTCTACGAACAGCTGTCAGTCAATGAAATTTCAAGCCTCACCCAGTTGAGTACACTAAAATGGCATATGTTCTCTATCGCGATATCCATGCTACAACCCATATACTCCTAGTTCATATTCATCATCCCAATATGTGAAACAAAAAATTATCTATCTCTGTCTCATTTTGATAAAATTAAAAGTGATTTAAGGCAATTTCTCTTAGAGATTTTTAGAAGTTAATTTTAATATTCAAACTCAGTGAATATCTTAATTTTCTATGTCCTGAATGTATGGTAATTTTCAAGAATGTCATTGGGTGGTGCTAGACTCTAAAGATGCCAAGTGAAGATGACACCAATAACATTGTGAGGACAGTTTTGTTTACAGAGCTATTTGTATTAACTGAGAAATGTAAAATAGCAAACAATCAATGAGCTTGATCCATCTTGGAAAGACCAGAAAGAAAGAATAAAACTGACACGTGGTTAATCTCTGGAGTCCTCAGTTTAAGGTGTGAAAAAAACAAGTCCAGTTAACCTATATGTCCTTCTCATTTCTCGTTCTGATCAACTGCAAGGTCATGCAAGCATATTCATATGCTTGAGTGGGTGGTGATGTGGTTTGAAGGGGCAGACCAAAGCAACTGTTTATTTCTTTTTGTAGTCTGTTAAGAGTCCTTCCTGTCTGTCCTGTAGTTAAGACCGATCAACAGTCTTTGAATTAAAGGAATGCAGGGCCACTTGTGCTCCTTGTTGTGATAAATCCCTGAGGAAAGTCAGTGTGAACACTTGCGCCAAAACAGAGTCAAATCCACACGCCGCACTGACGCCAGAGGCTTAGGCACAAGAAACAGGAAACCAGTCTCTCCTCCTCTCTGTGAGCCTTGCCCACTCCCCCGGGGGCTGATGGGAAATGTAGTTTAGCATAATCAAAGGGGTTGATGGAATGTTTGGTAGTGTCCCTAAGGAACTTGATGGGACCTGTATTTTACTGTGGGCATACTGAGAAACCGCAGAAATTTTTTTCTAAATGATTTTTCTGAGAAAGGTGGCTGGTGGTAATCTGTGAGGAGATTCAGGGGAACTGTAGTTTAGTGTCAGTGAGGTGGCCGATGGAAACCATAGTACCTAGGGTAGAGTGGACTGTAGCTACTATTGTGGCTGTATGAAGTGTGTGGGGTGTAGTGAGACGCTGAAGAGGCGTAGGAACTGGCGGAAGTATACAGGGATGAAGGTGTGTAAGAACTAGTAGGGTTATACGATGAAGGGGTATATAGGGCAGAGGAACGTGTCAGGTTGGTAAGGGGTCGAGTTCGAGGGGAGCTCCACGTCAACCGCCGAGACCCCAGTATGGGTGAGCGGTAGGGGGAGGAGGGGGCTGATCCAGGCAGAGCACCCCTGCTAGGGGACGGCCGTGAGTCAGATGTATAGGGCCTGGAGAGCCCAGAACTGCGTGCTAAACTAAAACTATGAGAGTCTAAGCTGAAACTGTGGGAGTCGATTACCAACGTCCTAATGCCCAGGGCCCACTGGGAATGAGCCAGCCTGTGGGGGGTAGATGGGGGGTTCCCAATAGAGGAGGACGGGGGTGCCTCCAGGGTGGGGGGGCTGCCTGGTGCTGAGGGGTCTGAGGGTGCCACGGAGGAGGGGCTGAGGGGGTGTCTATGATGTGACGTAGGGGAGGTCAGACCTAAGGCCGAGGTAAGAGCGGCTGTGGTGGCCGAGGTGGAGTTAAAGGGGGCCCCAGCGGTGGGGCTGGAGGGAGGACCAGGACTTACTTTGGGGGTGCTGCTCTTCATGCGGGCCACCTTGCCACCGCGGGTGCGGTGCGACTGCTCCTGGTCGAAGGCTAGGTCTTCCAGACGCTGTGTCAGGGCTAGCTTCTGCTGGATGGCCATACGCAGGAGGGAGTTCAGAGTCTTCTTCTCATCCTCTGCTGCTGCCAGCTGCCTCTGCATCTCATCCAGCTGAGTTACATACTCGTCACACCTGAGAAGTTTCAAGGAGAGGGGTTCGGTGCTTGCAAAACACAAATGTTTTGGTTACACATTGTAGGCTGAGGTTCAAAAGAAATACCACGATAAGAAGAAGCAGGGAAGAGAGATGGAGATGGAGAGAGATGGCGGGACAGAGAAAGGAGAGAAATGGTCACCTGGTGGCAAACATGGCTCGGAGTGATGAGAAGGTGGCAGCGTCCTCCTTCAGGGCCTTTAGCTCGTTCCTCAGCTTCATCATGGTCTCGGTCACCATGTGCTTCTCATTTTCATACTTACTCTTCAGGTTGGCCAGGGCATTCTCTGCAGTCTGTAAGAAAAAAGGAAAAATAATGGTAAGGCACCTATCCATTAATATTAACAACAGCTAGTAGATATAAATCGATAGTCAATAAATTGTAGATATGAATTGCAGAATGTCAATATTATTATAATATATGAATAACATTTGTTTTTATTAATGGTAGATATTATATATGAATAATTATTTGTATTAATAGTAGATATATCGTTATCAATAATAATTACTGTGACACCAGCCACTAGTTATCCTGATATATTAACACAACTTGACCACAATTATATTGTGCCTTCATTGTTCATCACTACAGAACGGAAGCACTCACACTTTTGCCTGTTACCTAAGAATTTTGTCATAACCACCACGTTTTCAGAGGATGCGCAAAGATACTTTCTGGGATTTTTGTTCACAGGTTATATGTTCCATTATGTGCCCCATGTTTTATTTTATTTTTCAGTGTATTTTTTATTTTACCTTTCTTTAAACTGGGATATTAAGCAAACACCTAGCAGAAAAACAAAAAAATTAATATAAAATGCATAATAAAACATAATACACAAATACTGTACATTAAGAAAAGCAATCACAATGAACAATGAAAAGGTAATGTACCTAATATTTACATTTCCGTTTGGTCACCAGATCGTCAAGCTCAAGGATACTTGGCAAAGATTACCATAAAAAAGCAGTTCTTCCTGACAATGTGAACTCCTGCGATTTCACAAGGACTAGTCAGTCTTAAGAGAGCATTTGATAACTGCAGATTTCCCTGTAAATGTTTTAGGTTAGATAATCCATACATTTCTGCATTATAGCCTTACATTCAAACATTAACCAATGTCTGGCCCTTCTGGATGTCAACAAGTCCAGCCAAGTATATGAAATACATTGTGATGAGTGAAAAAGTTTGTACCAGTTATAAAATAGAGTGCATCAAGAGGTTTCAGTACTGATGCTGACCAATACCGGTCAATACTGTTATCACCATAGTCAAGCACTGACTTAAAACTGGTCTATACAATTTATTTTCTGTTCTGAGATGAAAATCTTCAGCTTTACACCAACTCAATATGTGTTTGAAAAGATAATCAAACCAAATCCCATGTTATCTAAAGGTTAAAAAACTGTCAAGTGTAACAATTTTGAGATCATCCAATTGTAGTTTTGGGACCCTGAAAATAGCACATAGTTAGTTTTACTTGCATTTAGCTCCGCCTAAGGACTGTAAGGGAATTTTGTAGATGTGGAGGAGATGGGGCTGTAGCCTACAGTACAGTGTCATCAACATAAAAAATGTGAAAAAATCTTTCATTTCCAAAAAAGTTGAAAAGGAAGGTTTTGAGTGAAGAACATAAGGGTTAAAATTAAGAGACCACTGCAAATTGAACGCTTCTGTTCCTCACTCAAAACTTTCCTTTTCAACTATTTTGGAAAGGAAAGAAAAAGGTGCAGTGGTCTCAACATTTTTTCGGGAACTGTATATACAGAGTGGACAGTAAAGGAACCTAGATCAAGATTGTCAGCCCCTGTGGCTCTGCTGGTTTTGATAGATAGCAAAGCATCAAAGACTTAAATTTTTGTGAAAACACTGAATACAATGTTGACCTGAGTTTATCTGCATAAATATATAATTATCATTTCTTTCTCTTTCATTTTTCATCTCAGAGATTGCCTGCTCCAATAAAGTTGTGATTGCATCAGCAATAGTAAAATTGCTTTTGATGATGGTGTATACATTGTTCTTAAGTGTTTTTACAGTTTTCCAGGTTTTGGTTGGATTCCCATTACAAAACGATACATAGTAGTCAGATTTGGCTTTCCTAATAAGCTTCATACACACATTTCTAAGTTGCCTAAAAGCTACCCAGTCAGAACTTGAAGGTGTTTATCTAGAAATAGCTCACACCTCTTTTCTAATATGAATAGCATCAGATATGTCCAAAGTACACTGGGGGTTCTATCTTTTCTGTACTCATCCCATAATGTTTGGAGTGTGCTTCTTTGCCATTGAATTAAATTGAATAAAATGCTCAAGCACCAGCTCTGCTTCAGGGAAAGCACCAGTGCAATGAAATTTACATATATACAACAAAGGTTGTGTAATAAAGCTTGTTCATTTAACTATAATTTGTCTTAGTGATTATGCAAGATTTTGCCCTCTGAATTCTAACATCTCTGCTGCATGCAAGGTGGCAATGGTCACTAACACCAAGTGTGGCTGGTAATCCAGGCACAGAAGGTTCGCCAACTATAGTCTCAGGGGTAGATCCTAATGGGGGAGGGGTTCCTACAGGGAAATAGCCACTCCACTGAAGATAATCTACATTTGGCAAGACGTCCTGTAATCCAGTGCAATGTGTAGCCATCGGTGTGGAGGAAAATGAGAAGGTAGGAGGTTGTGGTTTTCCAAGTAGCTTATGTAGGTTGGCTACCTGTTTGCTTAGCATAGCACAGCAACATCTTCCCTGTAGTGCTCAGAGAGAAGGCACAGGGAAAGACCAGTTGTTCCTCTTTATCTGGGAACAGGGCAAAATATTCATAGCTCCTGCAAAGCTGGTAGCACTCGTAATATCCACAGTCCAATGAGTCCTTATTCATGAAGCAAATTAAGGAATAATAAATTAGGATGAGTTCAAAGAATCTGGGACACAAATACCTGCAACCCCGGTCTTGGAGGCCAAACAATCTTCCAGATAAATGTGTTTTTTAAAATTGCAACATAACTGATGTAAAAAAACTCAACAATGACATACAGAAACTCAACAGAAAATTAGGGAAAAAATCTGAACAAATAAAATAAATGAATTGAACAATTAGAAACAACAAATGGGTGTGTTTAATGAGTAAATTGAGTCCTGGCAATGCAGTGCCAGCTCCAGGGCATAAGCAACATAAGCTGTTTTACAATGAGTAAAATATCTTGCCTGGCCATTAAGGGCTTTCAAGCCAATTTCAAGTTCTAGACCATGCCCATGGTCATACAGCTTTGACGTCACTTCCAGTAATCTTCAAGAGATCTACTGCCCATGTCTATTTCAATTTGGTGAATACTGCCGCTAACTGCACCAGTAACAATCGAGAGCAGGGTGTGTTCCTGCTAACTGTGAAGACACAAATGCATCTACTGTCTCCCTGAGTCAGGTGTTTAAGGCATGTAGGGAGGAAATGGTTTTGAATTTCGGAGTTTCATAGTATTTACTTACTCAAAAGTGAGTCTTTTTGATCTGCCAATGCCTCCAAAAATATTAACTAATGTATTTCAATTGAAGTACATTCTCTTCCTCAGTCTAGGATTGAACATTGGCTGTGCTGCTGAATGTCACATTGCTGGGAGCTTCATGGGACAATGCATATTGGCCAAGCATTGCATTATTGCTGAAATAAACCATATTTATATCTCACCTGTTTGTTGGCTTTGAGCACCAGTCTAAGGGTAGCAATCTGTTCTCTCTTGGTGCTGAGTAAGGATTTGAGCTTGAGTATCTCCTCCATACAGCTCTCTTTGTCCTTGTCGAATAGTGGGGCCAGTTCCCTGGCTGCATCCCTCTGTCTGGACAGCTGGAGTGACCTATCCACAGCTCTCTGAAGGTGCTTCACCTAACATATGTTCAGCAACAGAGATTGTTAGCATCTATTATGAAATGCTGTCATGTACTGTATACTCCAATGTACAGTACCAGTCAAAAGTTTATACCCACCATATCATTCAAGGGTTTTTCTTTAGATTTACTGTTTTCCAGATTGTAGAATAATAGTAAAGACATCCAAACCATGAAATAGCACAAATGGAATCATCAAAAACTTTTAAACAGATCAAAATACAATTCTAGATTTTAAGTAGCCACACTTTGCCTTGATGACAGCTTTACACACTCTTTGCAATCTCTCAACCAGCTTCATGAGGTAGTCACCTGGACTGCATTTCAATTAACAGGTGTGTTTGTAGATTTTTGGAATTTCTTCATTTGTTTGAGGCAATCAGTTGCTGTGGCAGGGTAGGGTTGGTATACAGAAGACCATCCTTATATCTGTACTGTAGTAGTCCATATTATGGCTGGAACAGCACAAATAAGCAATGATAAATGACAATCCATAATTTCTTTAAGACATGAATATCAGTCAAACCAGAACATTTCGAAAAAGTCAAAAGTTTTCATGTGCAGTCACAAAAAACATAAAGTGCTATGATGAAACTGGCTCTCACAAGGAAGGAAGACCCAGAGTTACCTCTGCTGCCGAGGAAAAGTTTATTGGAGTTACCAGCCTCAGAAATCGGCAATTAACTGCATTTCAGATTACAGCCCAAATTAATGCTTACAGAGTCGAAGTCCAAGACAAATCTCAACATAAACTGATGGCCTTTATGTTGTGAATCAGGCCTTGCTCAAATTGCTGCAAAAAAACAACTACTGAAGGACACTGATCAGAAGAAGCTTGGGCCAAGAAACATGAGAAATGGACATCAGACCAGTGGAAATCTGTCCATTGGTTCGATGAGTCCAAATTTGAGATTTTTGGTTCCAACTGTTGTATCTTTGTGAGACGCTGAGTGGGTTAACAGATTATCTCTGCATGTGTTTTTCCCACCATGAAGCAATGAGGTGTGATGGTGTGGGTTGCTTTGCTTGTGACACTGTCAATGATTTACATAGACTATAAGGCTCACTCAAATAGCACGGCTACCACAGAATTCTGCGGTGATACACCATCCCAACTTGTTTGTGATTTGTGGGACTATCAATTCTTGTTCAACAGGACAATGATCCCAAAACACTCCTCCAGACTGTGTAAGTGCAATTTGAGAGTGATGGACTGCTACATCAGAAGACCACAATCACCTGACCTCAACCCAATTGAGATGGTTTGGGATGTGTTGGACTCAGAACATGTGGAAACAACTTACAACGACTGTTGGAAATGCATCCAGGTGACTACATCATGATGCTGGTTGAGAGAATGCCAAAAATGTGCCAAACCTGTCATCAAGGCAAAGTGGGGCCAACTGAAGAATGTAAAATACAAATCTATTTTGATTTGTTGAACACACTTTTTTGGTTGCTACATGATTCCATATGTGTTATTTACTAGTTTTGATATCTTCACTGTAATTCCACAATGTGGACAATAGTAAAAACAAAGAAATCCCCCTGTGTAGGTGTTTCCTAACATTTTACTGGTACTGTAGATCTGTTAGCTTCCTACAGACCATCTGGAAGGGTTGATGTTATCACGTGACTAACAAAGAATGTGATGACATATGCTTGCTAGTTATTGTAGTATTCTGAATAGTACAGTTACATTCAGCATTACATATACCTAGTTTGAAATGTTCAAGAACAATTTAAACTCCGTCACCTGGTCTCGGATGATGGCATTAAGGTTATAGATGTTCATGGGTTCTCTACGCAGGTCCCCGGTCGGCTCTACCGCAGGCGATGACGATGAAGAAGATGAGGAAGAGGCACTAATGCTGGGGGAGCCAGTAGGAGGAGTGCGGTGAACAGGACTGTCCCTGTCTTTACCCCCATCACGCCCCCCATCTCCTGACAACCGCTCTTTGGACGGGGATTCCGAGGGGCTACGAGACTCCGTCAGGGATGACGAGGCAACTGCGGCAAGTCGTCTGGCCAGGCGGGGAGTGAGGAGAACACGGGTGTCATCGCCCTTGAGCGAAGAGCTGACACCCCTCAGTCCTCTCCCATGCCGGTAGTAATCCAGCATAACCCGATTGGGAGTCTCATTGTTGCAGAGGCAGACGTGATTATAGAGCTGAGCTAGCTCCTCGCTCAAGGTGACCAGTTCGTCCTGCGCAGCGTTGAGCGCCGCTTGGCTCTCGCTGGCCATGTTCTGGGCTGTTCTCAGCTCTGTCTCAAGGACGCTAACCCTCTCTCTGCTTTCCCGGCAACTCCTCTCCAGCCTTTCAACCTGCTCTTCCAGAGATCTATGCTGGGCCTCTCCACGAGTCCTGTCCTCCATCCCGCCTTCCATGCACTGGTTATATAGCTCCTTCAGAGACTTCAGCTCAGCCTTTAGCTGGACCACTTCAGTAACTGCCACCCTGTACTTACATTGTAAGATCTCCAGACCAGGGTTCTGGTGACAGAATGCCTGGCTCCTGCTGTGGATTAATCCCTTGTCTTCCACCACCTCGTCTTCCTCTTCTCCCTGCTCCATCAGGGCCTCTCGGTTGAGGTGGGCCTCCTGGTTGTTCTGGGCCTCCTGGGCAAGCTGGGACTCCCGGTGCAGGCGCCTAAGGGCAATGACTCTCTCACTTAGGCGGAGGGCTCTCTCATGTTGCTCGTTCAGGGCACTCTGTGTGTGCTGGAGCTGTGTCTGAGACTCTTGCAGACTGGTCAACAGTGATGTTTTGTCTCGCTCCACCTTCAGACACACACACAGACAGTTATTTTCAGTGTATTGTTAATACTAGTAGCTTTTAAAATAACATCCAGCCCTATTTGAGACCTATTTCTGGAATCCGTAATGGTGAAAACTGTCTGTTTAGGATATAACAACAAAAATAAGTTACTGTGAATAACACTTTTTTCATGTATTTGATTGCATGAGCGACAAAACAGCAGGTTACATAGTGCAACATGTTTTACACTCATTTTACACACCTTTTGATCAACCATTTGATTTGCCAAACGAAAACAATGAAAAAGGCTCTGGACTCTAACATTTTCTACAGGAGGTACTAGCGCCACCGAGTCTTTCAATTGGTGGCAGAAGCACAGGAATTGCTCACCCCACAATTAATATTATACCTAATTTAGAGTTAAACATTTATTTGGCATATGCTTTCATTTGTACGTAAAGATTAATTCAGTGATATAATTAATTAATGAGACGACACATTGTCGTTCCCTGCTAACATCCAGGCAGTGGCTCTAAAGGGTCTGGCTCTACAACCTTCATAGAGTACAACTTCACCTTTACACCGGAAGCTGCACAAGTACTTATTCGGGCCCTATAGCTCACCTGATTCAACAGGTAAGGGCTTGTTATTTAGTTAAAAAGTTGATTCAGGTCTGCTAGCTCTGGTATACATCTAATAGATGGAATGGCTGGGGGTTCCCCAGGAGAGAGTTGAAGACCTATGCACTACATAGAAAAACCTGGCTGCTACTGACCAATGAATGCCTATATATCAGGCGTATTATTTTCAGAACTTAATAGAACTTGGTGAACATGATGGTCAGGCACCATGTGTGCCACTAGCCGTTTTAACAGCTTATTAGCCAGTAATAGGCTTACTAGTAACTACTAACTTACTACTTGGAATAGTCATAAGAATTGTGCAATTTCTAACAAGACTGAAACTTAACTTTACACTGCCAAAGCTATTTAATTTCACGGCACAACAACGCTTCTTTCATTCGTGTATTACATTGATACAATAATTATCGATATAGGTGTCAATAAAATGACAAGACGAGAGAATTGTGGAAATCCTCCTCTTTTACTGCCCAATGGGTAGCCAATATTACCCCAAAAAACATGCATGGATGCATACTTCGAAAATCTACCAGAAATAGTTGCAATATAACCGTAAACAGTTTTATTTTAGGCTTATTATAACAAAGCTACTGAAGGTTGTATCCAGCAAGGTTTTTGTCTATCCTGAACAAATCCAAATGCAATATTTGTTTTGTGCTATTTCATTTCATGGCACAACAATGTTCATTTTTCTTTCATTCATTAATGGCATTGATACAATAACAATCAATTTAGGTGACAATAACTGACTTTTTCATCAAGTGTAAAGATGTGAAAATCGTGGAAACCCCTCCTCTTTTACTTCACAAGGGGTTGTGATATACTGTATATTACCCCCAATAAGCATGCACGGATGTGATCTTCAAAAATCCACCACAAATAGTTGGAATATAACCGTATTTAAAAAAAATGTAGGCTTAATGTAATATAACTTCTGAAAGTTGTGGCCAGCGATGGTATTGCCTATCCTGAACAAATCCTAATGCATTATTTGCTTTGACTGTCGTGAGGCTTGAACACTGGTCCCCTGCATGAGAGTCTGTATCTCTGAGTGAGTACTGAGTGAGTGAGTAATTCACTCACTCACTCAGTAAGAGACATAACACTCTTCTTTGCTGGTTCTGCTTACATGGTCTGGCAAAAAGAAAATCATAAATTTTTTAAGGTTGCCAGTTAGTCAAAAAGCCAAGAATTTGGGTTGTAAAATGCGACGACTTCTGGAGCTCTGCACTCAGCATGGTTCCCTAAACCCTGCACTGCACTGAGGGAACAGTAAACCTTACAAACTACTAAGGCTGGATCAATAGTTAGAGGATATAAATAAGCCCTTCCTCCAGTCCAGCCAATCAGTGAGAGGCTGAGGGAAATGTGTGGGGCAATGAGGGATATGTCTGTTTCACCTACAGGCACTGCAGTAAATGTTTGGACACACATACTCTTCATGCACACACACTCTTCATCCACCACTGTATCTCCCTCTCGCTGGAGGAAACTGGAGAGAAGAGGCAAATGCTGTGAAACAAAATGGCTGCTGTTTTGATTACAGTTCCTGCAACAGCCCATGATTTGGTAAAATCTGATCCCACAGCTTCTCACTAAAAAAGGTTTTTATAGACCTTAGAAAGATGAATAAGGAATAAGGAGAAAGAGCAAATTATTTGTACTGAGGGATTTAGAAAGAAGTAATGCCTTGCAGTTAAAAGATTAATCCAATAACCAAAAGGCTGCTGGTTGAAATCCCTGAGCCTACAATGTGACAAATATGTTGATGTTGCATTGAACAGGATATTTTACTCAACTGGCCGACAACTGTATGAAATGGACCCAAACAGTCAAAAAAATTCCATCCTTCTTGCCAGGTAAATTGACTGAGAACATTTACAGAAAAACTTGCATGCAGTTTTCTGTAAAAGATTCTTGATTTGACCAAGGAATATATCCTTTACCAGTCAGATGCTCTATGCCATTGTGTAACTATGGGCTTCACCTACCTGTAGTAGCTGCTGCTTGAGCTTTTGTATCTCCGTCAGATTCATTTCGCTAAACAGATCTGACACCATCCCCTCTCCTTTTCTTCCTGCTCCCCGACACTCCCCATTGGCCCTGGGCAGCGACCCTGTACCCGCCCCAGTCCCTGCCACTCCATGGAGATGCCCGTTACACCTGCCAGGCTCCTCTGAACTGGGCGACAGGGCGGTGACAGGCGTAGCCGTGCCACTAGGGGGTGCCGAGGTGAAGATGAGATGGGCGCTGCCGGTATACTGGAGGTCGCACAGGCTTAGATGGTGGACCAGCTCCTTGCGGAGGTGATTCTTCTGCTCACGCTCGCTCTTCAGGGAGTCCAGGGCCTCTTCCAGTTGGGCTTCCGACATGTCTTTGAGACGTAAGGCGTCTTCCAGCTGGCTGTTGAGAAGCTCCGTCTCTTCCTCCAGCACCTTGATCTCATGCTTTAAGCCCTCATACTCCACCTGGACAGGTAGGTAAGGGGAGGGGTGATGGGAGGGAGGGAGTAGAAGGAGGAGCAGAGGACAGTGGAATGGGGTGAGGGTCGAGAGGGATTTTGGATTTTATTTGGCAGCTACTCTTCCTGGGATCCAGATGGTACAAAATATGACAAAATACAAAACATTAATATTCACTTGTGTGCGTTTGTTTTACTGCATGCATGTGTTTGTACAACTGTACTGAAGGCGTACACTTGGGTGTATGTGTTTGTACAACTGTACTGAAGGCGTACACTTGGGTGTATGTGTTTGTACAACTGTACTGAAGGCGTACACTTGGGTGTATGTGTTTGTACAACTGTACTGAAGGCGTACACTTGGGTGTATGTGTTTGTACAACTGTACTGAAGGCGTACACTTGGGTGTATGTGTTTGTACAACTGTACTGAAGGTGTACACTTGGGTGTATGTGTTTGTACAACTGTACTGAAGGCGTACACTTGGGTGTATGTGTTTGTACAACTGTACTGAAGGCGTACACTTGGGTGTATGTGTTTGTTGGTATATTGGAATATGTGTGTGCGAGCGTGCACAGGTGTATAGGCGGTCTGTGAGTCTCACCTGGTTCTGTTTGAGTGTGGAAACTAGTTTCTGCAGCGAGATGTTCTCCTCCTCCAGTTCCGTGTAATCCTGCAGGAGCCGGGTCTCTCTGAACTTATATTCTCTGATCTCCTCTCTCATCCTGCTCCGTTGAAGCTCCAACATCTCATTACTCTACAGGACACATTGGGCTGGTTAGTTAGTCAAATGTAACCATAGTGGTTTTTTATCACACAAAACAACACTGAACTTCCATCCATCCATCTTCTTCCGCTTATCCGGGGCCGGGTCGCGGGGGCAGCAGTCTAAGCAGAGATGCCCAGACTTCCCTCTCCCTAGACACTTCCTCTAGCTCTTCCGGGGGGACACCGAGGCGTTCCCAGGCCAGCCGGGAGACATAGTCCCTCCAGCGTGTCCTAGGTCTTCCCCGGGGTCTCCTCCCGGTGGGACGGGCCCGGAACACCTTCCAGGGAAGGCGTTCAGGAGGTATCCGGAACAGATGCCCAAGCCACCTCAGCTGACCCTTCTCGATGTGGAGGAGCAGCGGCTCTACTCTGAGCTCCTCCCGGGTGACCAAGCTTCTAACCCTATCTCTAAGGGATCGCCCAGCCACCCTGCGGAGAAAGCTCATTTCGGCCGCCTGTATCCAGGATCTTGTCCTTTCGGTCATGACCCAAAGCTCAACACTGAACTTACTACGGTCAAACAGGCATTTACTGTGAAGCATTTAGTGCCAATTTTGTTTACTGTAACTATAAACAAAAAATCCCCAATTTCATGAAATCCAATTTGTAATAAAGACCCTGCTATGTCGCAGCAACTCCCAGCTGACTCTGGACAGATGATGTCAAGATATACTTCTTCTGAAGACATTCCCTCAACCAAACAATCCTGAAGCGCCAGGTGTAACGCATTCACCGGCCTTCTACCTCATTTGAACTCACAGGCACCCAAGCCACCTAAAGAAATCACAACAAGAAGTTGCTAGAGAGCTTCAAGGCAAGGCAACCAAATTAAATACTAACCCCTTAACCCTGGATGGTGCTGGTCAACTGCACCACCTTCTGCGGATACCCTGGGCTAATCCGTGAGCTGGAGTCAAACTATATGAAATGCATTTTTTGGGCATTTGAGCCAAGGAACCTGACCCTCATTGATGCAGGTCAATAAAGGCGGATCCTCTGGCTGTTATCCCACTCTCCAAAGAGCCTCAGGGGGAGTTGGACAGGCAAAAAACGAATTTCCATTTTACATCAGTACACATCAGTACGTGTGTGTGAAATGTAGGCACCCCTTTTCTGACTGATTTTGCGTGCTGAAGATCACTAGCCCCTGCTCTAACCCCTCGCCTGACCTCCAACCCCAGGACTCTGACCTCTCTGAGCTCCTGCAGCAGGGCATTGAGGTGTTCGTTGTCGGCCTGCGTGTTGACTGTGACAGCCCTGCTCTGTTTGAGCTCTGACTGGATTCCCAGCAAGCGAGTCATGTAGTAGGCCTCCTTAGTTGCTGACTCCTGTAGTAAGGTTTCCTCGTTGCTCTCCCCATCGGCAGCCACCTTACGCTGGGTGGTGTAGGCCTGGCTGAATGCCTGGAAGAGGAGCAGAGGAAGAGGGGATGGGTGTGTGAGTGTATGTGTGTGTGGGGTGGGGGGTTAGCTCAGTAGTATTGCTTGCAGCACATCACATCATCTGGTAACATAAAGAAAATGTTCCCACACCTTTAACATTCAGGGAAGGAAGCAATGAGCAAACACAATCTGAAAGTGTTCCAGTAGATAGTGGTTACATTGTTGGGCCATAAACCGAAAAGTCGTTGATTCGAAGATCAGAGCGGTCAAGGTCAGCCAAAAATCGGTCGATGTGCCCTAGAGCCAGGCAAACAATCCTAATTGGCTCGCTTTCGATAAGGTCGCTGTTAAATAACAAAATGTCAAAGTAATAAACCTGCTCCCCCAGCGTGACGAACACCAGAAGGCCAGACAGACAACCAGTCGAGACGTATATGGCAAGGCAGACTGATGGATGGCAAAGTGAAGGACTAATCATGGAAGGCGCACATACACACATCTCATACAATCAATAGTCATCTCAGTAGGAGGCTCAGGGGAGATTATTATAGTGTGGGAAAATCAATCTCAGGTGCAGACTGACAGTGCACTCAAGGGAAGAGGGGGACAAGGCAAAACTAGGGAAACTTTCAAATGAAAAGGGAGAGGGTGAGAGCAGGTGAGGAATGTTGCACTCCTTGGAGATGACAGCAGCAGAAAAGACACAGAGATGAATGACAAAAAAAAATCTGTACTTTTCACCCTTGAAGCCTTAAAACAATCATGTATTTAAGTGTAACCCGCATATAAATTGAATACGCTTCAGCAGCAGTTAATGTAGTCCCATGGTACCTAGATCTGGACATAGCTCCGAACGTTAATTCACAAGTATGTTTGTACTAGGGCTGTCACCATATCAGATTTTCACTACAAGATTATCGTTGCCAAAATAATTAACGGTATCAATGTTATCGCGGTATCTATAGGAAATTTGAAGGAAAAAAAATGCTATCAATCAAATTCATCTTCAATTTTGTTTAATGTGTTTTTTTCTCTTTTTTGGCAAATTAATTACACTCAAAATACAAGTGTATGGAGGTGGAGAGAGTCTGTAACCATAACTGTACAAATAAAAAAATGTAAGCGTACAAAAAGAACAATTACACTTAATGTATAGTGAAAAGGCAACCAGATGAACTGATAAACAAAAGATCCACAAGGCCTAACACTGAGAGTTTTTAGAAAAACACAAAACATTTTCGTCCAGTGAATAGGCTAAGAAAAGGCATTAATTCAAACGCTAGTGTCTAGGTCCAGACTCGTAGTTTAAGCACTTGCATCTTTTGTCCATGAATAAGCTATGGAAACACCATGAGCAGTTTTAGGAAAAATACAATGTCCTGTTTTCCATGTGAATAGGCTACAAAAACAGCAAGATTTGCGGATCTCTCCCCAGGGTTCTAGTGGGGCTAACGAGTTGATTTCAACGCCAGTGCATAGGTCCAGTCACCTTGTTTAAGGACATGCATCGTTTGTCTAGAAGTGACATGAATAAGGTATCGAAAAACTGAGAGACTTCTTTGGAAAAATACAACTTCAGTTTCGCCTACTGAATACGATATTATCATATGTGTATTATTAACATGATATCAATATTTCATTTTTTAACTATCACGGTTATCGTCAATACTGGTATATCGCGACATCCCTAGTTTGTACATCCAGCTATGTCTGTACATCCATCATGAATGTTCCTAATAGGACGGGAGAAATGGGATGGGCCAGTCCGATGGAACAAAAGTAAAATTCCCTACAGGGCCACTGAATAAGTACAGTTAACAGAAACAGCTAGGGACTTGACACTGATATTCAGACTATTCATCACTTCCATTAGTTCAGCTTCGCTACTGCGATTCAGGCACTGTAATTGAGGGAAATAACGATACTCTAAGGATCACAGCAACATTGTCAATTTCATTAACACTAACAAATAAACAAAGAACTATTGGACCATGCATTTGAGGTATGTTGGGATTTTATGACAGTTCTTCATTCCGTTTTGAGGTTTAAAGTTCAAAACGCGATGTAAATATACACAAGCCGTTCATCTGCCAAAACACTTCTTATATGGAAAAGCCCCAGCAGTACCATTGCTCGTGAAATAGTGAGCCACACTTTGTTTTTACCATTACTAATCAAAACTCGTTTTTCCATGGTTCCCAAATGTACTTCGGCAGCAGACAAGTGTCAAATGTCTCAATACGCTTGCTAGAGTCTTTATTAGCCATAGGTATAGCAAGCACCTGATCTACAAAGAAATAGGTGACACAACACTGCCTTCATATATTCCCTATATGGTGCACTATAAGGAAAATGTACTAATTTACTGACCCCGGACATCCAATTGTGTTGAGTAGAGCATTCTCCCCGCTTGACTAGACTTAGATTGGCAGTGGCAGTAGCAGAGTGGTGTGGAGACAAAACGTCCATGGCGCTCCCAAGCCTTTGTTTCCTGCTGCAAATCCCATTATGAAGCCTCTCTCTCTCGAGGCCCTCTAAGTCTGGCTAGGACAGACAGTCTCCTAGTTAATGGCCATGTCTCAAAAAACATAATATAATATGACTTCTGTTTTCACTGCAGAAGGAAGGCTGTCAGTATTTCAGCACCTTGGACAGCGTGACTGACATATTATGGAAGGAGGAGCGGTGAGGTCTGAGTATAATATTTCTCAGAGGACACGAGGGGAGAAAACAGAAGAATAGGAGCGGAGAGAAAAAAATGGAAAAGGTATGAGCATATTACCTCTGAGAGGAGACAAAAGGAGAGGAGAAAAGAGGAGGGAAGAGGAGATGTCTGAGTATATTAACTCTCAGAGGAAAGAAGAGGAGAAAAGAGGAGAGGGAAAGGGAGAGGTCTGAGTATATTATTTCTCAGAGGACACGAGAGGAGAAGAGAGAAGGAGAGAATAGAGGAGAAAAGGAGAGGGAAAAAGAGAGGTATGAGGATATTAGCTCTCAGAAGGGAGGAAAAGAGGAGAAAAGATAGCCAAGGGGAGGGGAAAGGAGAGGTCTGAGTACATTATCCCTCAGCGGATAGAACGCATTCTCTGATCCATCTAAAGATGGATTTACAGGAAGAAAGGTGAGTCAGCCACTTATGACGTTGTCTAATACAGAAGGTAAACAGGAAAGTATTAGGGCTATAGTGCAGACAGGAATTAAGGATTCATTTTACCAGACACAACACACACAATGGTCAGGCAGACCAACAGTCCATGGTGTTCATCCAAAAACAGCTTTTGTTTTGTTGGTTGCTAATAATACTGATGGTGAAATTATTGAGGTGCAGTTGTTGGAATTAAATAAAAAAAACAATGAGTTCAAACCCCTACTGTGAGTTGCATCGTTTTCCACCAAGGCAGACCGCTGTCTGAGATTAGGACAAATGTGAAACAGAGACACACAGAGAGAACAAGAAAGACATGGAAAAAGAGAGGGAGAGGGATAGGAGAGAAAAAAGAGAGGTGGATCGAAAGAGAGATAGATTGAGAATTCGAGAGAGAGAGAACTACTAAGGAGACAGAGAGAAAGAGACAGTATAAGAGGGGGAGAAAGTGAAGAAAATGACATCAGATTACATCATATTCCATGTAAGTGATATGAGTTGCTTCATATAATGGTGCACATCAATCAAGACAGTTCCTGGAATCTCCAATATGGCAGAGGGTAAACAATACTACAAAAAATAACCGACGAGGTGTGTGTTTGCATCCGTGCCATTATAACATTGCTACAGTATAATGTTTCACACCATTTTTCCCCAACCAAAAATATATAGTGGCCTACAGAATAATGTGCACCATTGGTAAAGGTGAAAAAGGGCCATTAAAATTTTTTTGTTAATTTTGATCAACTTGAACTTGAGATATGAGATATCTGACCTTTAATAAATAAAGAAATATTAATGTTTGTCATAATTATTGGCACCCCTGGATCTAGTACTTTGTAAATCATCCCCTTGGATCAGGAACAATGCTTTGGATGGTTGTCCACTTGGAAGATGCTATGATGAACCAGTTTTAGCCTCCAGGCTGAGGAAGACAGATTTTTGGCTAAAATCTCCTGGTAAGTGACTGAGTCCAGTGGTTCCCAGCTCCGATCCTCTAGTACCAACAGAACACATTTTTTGTAGCCTTAAACAAATACACTTGATTCAACTTGTCAACTAACAATCAGGCTTTTAATTGAGTTGAATTGGGTATGTTGGTGATGGGCTACCCAGTGCATTTCAAAGCATAACAAACCCACAACATCACATATCCACCATCAAACCTCACAGTGGGGATTGGGTTATTGTCACTCAATGACCATACTTTATTTTTTTTTAACAGCAAACCCAATTTTGGTGCTATTTTTTATTGTTGCCTTATCTATCCATAGAAATATTGAGAAATTTTACCTTCAAGATGCATTCTGGGATTTTTCCCCAATGGTTGTAAAGTGGCCCTGATTCAGATAAGACTTGTTTGGGGAGTACTCTATTTACAAATAGCTGTAACATGGTTGCTGCCTTCAAGAAAAAGCATTTTATGGAATTTATTAAGATATTTGAACTGGAATGGTGTGTTTACAAGCACTCGGCCCAGGGATAACCAGCATGATTTCCATTTGAAGCTGACACCTTAACTGTGTACAGGCAGGTCTTCATATATAATAACGTGAATACACTTTTCCAGTAATTAGCTCTAATTTTGCCTTTCTAAATCATGCCCTATCGATTGAATTTGTTACAGTTATAGAGGAATCTCAAGGACAATAAGGATTCATCTGAGCTCAGTTTGGAGTGTCACGGCAAAGGGTCTGAACTTATTTACGGTTTTTCATTTTCATAAAAACTGGCACAAACTGGTTTTGTAATTTTGGGGTATTGCGTGAAGATGGAAGGCAATTTTTTATGCAATGCATTTATATTTTTATTTAATAAATTATCCAAGTTCAAAATACAACCTAATGGGGAGAAAGTCAAGAGGTTTCAATAGTATTCACAAACAGTACATAACCAATATTTTTTCTATTTGTCTTATGTCTCTTAATATGAAAGTAATAAAAAATTCCTGATTGCATTATGTCATTAAAAAGTTACATTACTAATTACAATGTAAGACAGGTAACTTGTAACTGTAACGCAGTGCCGGTCATTGGCTTTTGGGGGCCTTCAGCAAAATTGTATTTGGGGGCCCACAATCATACTGGTTCAGAGCTCACTAACAGTCTGGGGCACGCTAGTGGTCGGGGGCCCTAAGCGGACGCTTATGTCGCTCATAGCTAGGGCTGGCCCTGTTGTAATGGATTACAAGTAACCTACCCAACACTGCTAATAAAATAACATGAAATGCATTAACCCTTTTGTATTAAGGTCCTTTATAGGCTAAAATATAAATGTAAAATGTAGGGAGAGGTATAGACATAGAGGTAGGGAGAGAAAGCCAAAGAGAGAAAGATAGGTGGACGACAGTGAGAAAATGAGACAGAGAAAGAGACACTGGAGAGGCTGAGACCACACCCTGCAGATGGAGCCTCCAGACAACAGGCACAGAGCGAAGCAGACTGTCTGCTCCTCTTCCAGTCACTCATCCTGCAGTCTCATAGGAGACCATGGTCTGAGACAGACCACCCTCATTTTAGCTCCCTCCTCTTCTCCCTCAAGGTTAGGCTAAAAGAGAGTAGGAGGAATTGTTTGTTGGAAATCGGTACTCAAGCAATGCCGGTTTTGCCATGTTCAAGCTCCTTTCTCTGTATATTCATATTTTCTTTTGTCTATTTCTGTTGTCTCTTTGTGTATAGCTTTTTTCTCTCTTTCCTTTGTTCTCTCTTTTGCTTCTGTCTTAAAACAGCTACTCTGACAGAATATTAATGGGTAGCACCTCTGAGCTTCACACACCATCACTCCCAGTGGAAGCGGCCAATCTTGTGGACTGCCAATGTCACTACTTCACAAAGCCTTCTGCTGAGGTATCACACAAACAAGCTTCAGGGTTGAATGAAAAAAATCTATTCACTTCATTTGATCTACGCTACTTAAGGGCACAGGCGGTCTTATACACAATAACAATTCTCAGACATCTCTTTATTTGACATTTTGTAGGATAAAATCTCTCGAGCTGAACCATCTCATTCTCTGGAGAGTCACAGGACAGCAAGAGGATTCGTCATACTGCCCAGCCATTCCCCTGTCTCACCCTGTCCTTAGTCAGAGATGGTATGGACACTGAGCTTCTACGTAGCACATTCACAGGGGTGATGTCCTGATTAGTTGCTCTCTAAGCCCCTGCTCTGGCATAGTGACAGCTTGTTAAACCCTCCAAGTCACACCATCCTGGATCTGTTGCAAGCCGACTCATCTGTGCCAGACCTTAATACAGTTCAGAAGTGTGTGACAGCACCTGTTGAGAGACACCCCATCCTGCTGGCCTGGACATATACATTCTTGTTAGATACACAACCTCTCATCTAACCTTGAGTATAGTTAAGGATTTGGTTCCAGCCCAGCTTATAAAACACACCTGTGTTTAAAGTCCCTACACAACAACTCCTCAGCCAGTGTCGTCTGATGCCCATATTACCAAGCTGCTCTGCTTTGTCACACTGTTCGTTCAGGAAAATACTATGTAACAAAGTATTTGCCTGTCCCATCACTTTCATATCTTATTGACCCTCAACTAATCTCCTCAGCATGGGGGCCAAGTTTGATGGATATGAAGGACATGTTAAATGTCACTAGTACTTAATTGACTTTTTCTGCCTAGTCAGCTGACATCACAAGGACAGTGGAGGGGGTCTGATCTAGAAGCGCTGGATCCACCCCTCTTGTGAACTGCAGGTGGGCTCGAAGTCAATTATTTCTGGGAACATTGGACGTGATGCTGGAGTCCCCATAATAATAGAAATGGGAAACCGCTGGAGTCGCCCCCCCCACGTACATACAAATGGGACCGTAGATCTGCTGAGAACTGACAGCAAATACTCAAAGCAGTGTGTCTTCATGACTTTTACTAAAAAACAGACCATCCTCCATATGATTAAACGTCAAAACAAGTCCAAAGAGACCACACAACGACACACATCAAACGTCACGTCTAAGATTAAAAACCCAAGCGAAATGTCAGCCTAATATACCCCACACCTACTGCAGCGATTGTGGCCTACTTTGTATGCCCCTCTCTCACAGTCTCCCGACTAGCTGAGCGAGAGAGGAAGTTATCAGTGTGACGCTTGGCGTCTTCAAAGAAACCACTGTGAATAGGGAACCAGGAGGGCGGCCGAAGTGGCAGACCTGGTGGCCTTTGGATGACTGCTGCACAACACAAACCTTCTAAGAAGCTCCTCTCTGAAATATGACATTGTGTTTGGCAATGTTCCCGGCACCAGGAAATTGGTTGTTTAGCAACAAAGACCAACGTATACGCCACTATGGGGCAAAGGGGAGGGGTCCAGCAGAGATTAGTCACTGGGTGTTGTAGTCTTTTATTCCAAGGCCGGCACGGAAAACAAAACTGGTTCTCTCCCTCCGCTTACAACAGCTCACTTAAGAAGACTACAAAAGAGCAGCGGGAGAGAGGGAGGGATGTACGGATGGACGAAGGGATGGAGAAGGGAGAGGGATCTAGGAATCTGGGGTGGTATAGATGAGTGAGAGAGGGAAGGATGAATGAGGGAGGTAGCCACATAGTGTTCTTGGCACAACAACTATTTTCTGTTCCTCCAAAAAATGGTCAGTGGTTTTTCTCAATCGGATTGATAACCCTCTCTATATCAACCCATCCGCATTTATTAAATACGGTACTCCAATTCTCTCTTAGGAGGTTAACTATGGAGGAAGCACAGCCTGACATTATTAAATTATTCAGCATAAGTTTGCGCTCTATGTAGGGAAGACTGACTTGTAGCCTGCAGGGTATTGCCAGCCTTCTCTTAAGTGCCTGTGAACACATGACCTAGAAGTTGAATCCATTATTCAGTGACCAGCCCAAGTCAGTGTCTGGGGATAGAGTGGAGATAGAGATGTGTATGTATGTATGTGTATGGAGATGTGTATATATGTATGTGTATGGAGATGTGCATGTATGTGTATGTAGATGTGTATGTATGTGTATGGAGATGTGTATGTATGTATGTATGTATGTATGTGTATGGAGATGGAGATGTGTATGTATGTATGTGTATGTATGTATGTATGTGTATGGAGATGGAGATGTGTATGTATGTATGTGTATGGAGATGTGTATGTGTGTATGTGTATGGAGATGTGTATGTATGTATGTATGTATGTGTATGGAGATGTGTATGTATGTATGTATGTGTTTGGAGATGTGTATGTATGTATGTATGTATGTGTATGGAGATGTGTATGTATGTATGTATGTGTTTGGAGATGTGTATGTATGTATGTATGTGTATGGAGATGTGTATGTATGTATGTATGTGTATGGAGATGTGTATGTATGTATGTATGTGTATGGAGATGTGTATGTATGTATGTATGTGTATGGAGATGTGTATGTATGTATGTATGTGTTTGGAGATGTGTATGTATGTATGTATGTGTATGGAGATGTGTATGTATGTATGTATGTGTATGGAGATGGAGATGTGTATGTATGTATGTGTATGTATGTATGTATGTATGTGTATGGAGATGTGTATGTGTGTATGTGTATGGAGATGTGTATGTGTGTATGTGTATGGAGATGTTTCATCTGTCCCATTAAGGCATCTGTGAACACACAGGCTAATGAGGCTATCTACAGTTGGAAGCTGTCAATTGTCTCAATCTTCTATGAGTCCATAAACAAGCAGCAAGGGTACATATTGTCCCCTGGACTACAATTTAACTTGAAATTTATGTCGCTTAAGGTTGGAGATTTACTGCCTCCTGCAGTTATGGAATGTTTTCTGAGGATATCCCATCCAGTTGATCAATTCAAAATTGTTAAGGTCCTCAATTTTATCTGGTCTTGAGAACAAATTCCAATGCCCCAGGGCAAGGTGAGTGATGATTGCTTTGGGTTGGGTGCAGTTGGATGATGCTCAGCATTCCTAATTTCCCTTACTATCTACCTCATAGCTTTGTTGTAACCGTTCCAGCACAAATTAGTTGCCGTTAACCACCCAAGTGAGTGCTACACATTGGTTATTTATGTGTTGAACTTGAAAAAACCTATTTGTAATGGGAACTAATAGCAGTAATTGACTATCCAACTGAGTACAGTCGCCTTCTCTTTATGACCCTAGCTGTTGCTAACTCCATAACTGTTGTGGCTATTGGTGATAGTAATAGCAATGTTTTCTGGGTAGTGTGGGTGTTGCTGTTCATAACATATCTCTGTTTCATTCAGGGATATGTTGTCTCTGTGACTGGCTGTCAAAAGCCTAGGCCAGCATGTGAGCATGTCAATTCAATGTCATTAGATTCAACTTTATTATCATTCAACAGTACGAGTACAGTATGACAAAATGTGGTATTAGGTGAGTATTAGGTTTAGTTGTTTTGGGAAAGAAATAGCACCCATGCTTATAGTAAACCTAACCTCGTCCCTGGGAACTAGGTTATAGTAAATCTAACAGTGACAAGGAGGATCTGAGCTGCTTAAATGAGAGGGGGCAGGGCTTTGTGTGGGAAGAAGCCACATGAGGAGAAAGAAATCTAGAGCAAATTCGAAAGCAGACTTTACATGCGGTTGCCATGTGTTTGAAATGGATTACATCAATATGATCATGTCTATAATGCAATTTCAATATTTATTCATGAAATTGTATTTCTATCATTTTTATTTGTTTTTTTGTTGTTATTGACTTAGAGGATGTGTGTGTGTGTGTTTGTTTCATTATAATTTGTATTTATTCAGATGAGTAGCCAAATCAGCAACTGCCAAAATCCAACACACCTGGTCAGTCAGACAAAAACCACAACGTATCTGTTGCCTTCCCCTGGCTTGCTGTTTATGGACTCCATCTGCTCTGTGGTTTGGGAGGTCTCTGAGTTTTGGAATACTGTCAGAGTAGGGCTTTACATATTGTTTGCCCACAATAATCCCCCACTCCAAAACAACATAGATATATAAAAGATGATTCAGCATAAGTTCTCTATAAATCTGGGTACTTTCCATCATTTCTATCATATCAATACACTATGCCTCACAATGGTAAAGATGTAAGGCAGTTGAGCAGCCAAGTGTGTTAATGTTCTATTCTGCTGGACCTGAGATATTCCTCTCGCTCTAAGACACAATTATGATAGACCTTCAATATTCATACCGTAATTGACACCAATGCCATTGTATGAACATGGTGACATGGATCCATTTATATCCTGTCAAAGTAAGGTCTAGGTAGCATTGACCCTAAATCCACAATCCAGGATTAGTTTACCCTGGCTGCTACACATCCTAATACTTGCCAAGGGGGGCATAAAATACAGAACTCGAGGCAACTAGAAGGACAAATCTCATTGGTTGCTTGCGAATTACATCACGGCAGTTGAGGGTTAGGTTGCGCGCTACTACTTTTAGTCTGACACCAGTGCTAATGGACACTGCATTTTTCATCACTGCTTTGACTTACGCCAATGCAACACCCCCTGACAGGGGGAGAAGAAAGGGAAGGGCTACCATAAAACCCTTTTACGTGCTACCATAAAATCCTTTGCTACTTTGAAACCCCCTTCACATGGGACACACATGAATCATTCAGCTCTCAAAGCGAGTAGAGATTAAAACGAGGCAGACAATGTAGAAACCTACCTCAAGGAACTCATTAAACTATCATTGATAGCATAGGGTTTACTGAACAATTAAATAAATACTATCAGGCCTGGTTAAGTTCTTGTTAAAAGGATTTTTGTGAGAAAAAAGTTGAAACCACTACAAAAAAGCCTTTAGGTAGGTGGATTGGAGGGACAGGGATGTTATGTGGGTTATATATATAATAAGGGGAATACGTACCAGGTTAAGATTCAGTAATGTAAAGTTTGTTATAGCCTGAAAATATGCGTGTGTAATGAGAGTAAATCTATGTATTTGTGTATATGTGACTAAGAATGTAAAGCAAAGTGACTTGTGTCACTAGCCAGTTAGTATTTTTTGCTTCATAATATTGCCAGATATTGATGCACTTTAAACAGGAAATGGAAACCACTGACATCAAGCACTCCTATCAGTTACTTATAGTTCCTAAATGCTTCTCTTAATCCCTCTCTTTTTCTCTCCTCTCTTCTCTCCATCCATCTCTCTCTCGCTCTACCCATTGTCTTTCTCTGGCCTTTAACTCTGTCTCTTTCTCTTTCTCTTTCTTGCTCTCTCTCTCCATTTGAGATTCATGTTGCTGAATAAAGGAGAGGTCTGTCCAGATTTTCTCTCTGAGACTGAAAGAAGATATCCCCGCCGGACCCTCTACTTGGCTATCATTACCAGTCAGACACACTTCCAGCTGCTTCAGATTCAACCCCACAAATATGGGACAAACACACAAACAGACACACACACTCACACACACACACACACACACACACACACACACACACACACACACACACACACACACACACACACACACACACACACACACACACAGTGTCTTGCAGGTCATTACTAAAGGGACCATGGAGCCATTAACCCCTACAGTAGACCTTTCTCTTCCAAACTGACCATCTGAGGGAGGCGTGTCAATAACAAAGATTATGTCAAGCATTCTGAGTGGGATTGATTCTCTAGGGTCAGCTTTTCCTGCCAGATTAAAATAAAAATAAGAAAAACATGAACAGGGGAGATTGGATACATGTTTAAGATGCTGAATACATCCGGTCCAGGACTGCAACAATAAGATACAGGAAAATCCAAACTATGGAGAAAAAGAAAGTGCTACTATCCTGGCTGAGGCAACCAACTTGAAACCATGGCAAAGAGCATTTCGAGATTAGCCCAATTACTATTCCCTTTTATATTTATTTTTTAATACTTCCCATTAACAAATTATGAATACTTTACCTATACCTAAATGGGGTATATATTCCAAATAGCAAACAACATGATTGGATTCAAAAATACCTATATCTCCCTTAATAACTAACCTAATGGCTGACTGTGGGGCATGCTAATTAGTGCTGAGCTATCCATAGCTCTTTAATGGCAAGACTAGTGCTGCTGGGTGATATCCGGCTATTAGCAAATGGCTATTAGATTATACCAGGCCTTCTGAAGGATTCAATTAGCTAATGTTATTTTTTTTTAAAGCAGAAGAGATATTACTTCATTTGTCAGGCTTCAATTTGGCTCATGGAATGATCTGTATCTTCAAAAATGTCATAAAATATCACAAATGTGTTTGGAAGAGAAAGAAGCAAGAAAGAACAAAATATTCAAGGAAGAACAAAATAATATTCTAAGACCCTATTTGGTCTTTGGACATACAAATAGTTGGAAATAGTATACTTGGTGCATGTCCCAGAAAAGGCACAGTTGCTATATAGCCAGTAGGTCTACTGTGGTGATTCAGAGTGAGATTATTTTAAAGAGGAAGAAGACAATAACGAACAAAGACTGAAACAAACATTGTTTAGACTGATCATCCCTTAAATCTTGGGTAATTAGAAATGTGGCGACTAATCCATTGATTAACTACAAACTAATCTATCTATGAGTCATTGTATTACCACACCCACACCAAAGGTACAACACTGAACAGTCCCTTTGCTTTTCACTAAGCATCCTTTTATGTAACCTGCTGAAATAGCAATTAGGAATGAAAGGTTTGCAGACTCAATAGTGCAGTGATAAATGCTGATTCCTGCAGCCTGTGCGGTGAGGATATATTGTTAGGTACTTGTGTTGATAATTAACAATCAGGCATGTACAGTTAGGTCAGGAATTAATTGGACACTGACACAAGTTTTGTTATTTTGTCTGTTTACCAAAATATATTCACATTACAGTTACATAATGAATATGGGCTTAAAGAGCAGTCTCTCAGCTTTAATTTGAGGGTATTCACATTCTAATTGAAGGAAGGGTTTAGGAATTACAGCTCTTTAATATGTAGCACTGTCTTTTTCAAGGGACCAGAAGTAATTGGAAAATTGACTCAAATGCTTTTTCATGGACAGGTGTGGACTATTCCTTTGTTATTTCTTCATCAGTTAAGCAGGTACAAAGTCTGGTGTTAATTCCAGGTGTGGCATTCACATTTGGAAGCTGTTGCTGTGAACCCACAACATACGGTCAAAGGAGCTCTCAATGCAAGTAAAACAAGCTATCCTTAGGATGCATAAAAATTCATCAGGGATGGATCAACAGTTTGGTACATTCAGAGAAAAAAAAGAACGCAATGGTGAGCTCTAAAACACAAAAAGGCCTGGATGTCCACAGAAAACAACAGTGGGAAACATAGCACATCATCTGTAAAACATGGTGGAGGCAGTGTCATGGCATAGGCATGCATGGTTTATTGATGATGTGACAGAAGACAGAAGCAGCCGGATGAATTCTGAAGTGTATAGGGATATATTGTCTGCTCAGAAACAGCCAAATTCAGCGAAGTTGATTGGATAGCGCCTCACTTTACAGATGGACAATGACATAAAACATACTGTGAAAGCAACCCAGGGGTTTTTGATGGCAAAGAAGTGGAATATTCTGCAATGGTCAAGTCAATCACCTGATCTCAACCCGATCGAGCATGCATTTCACTTGCTGAAGACAAAACTTAAGGCAGAAAGACCAATGAACAAACAACTGAAGACAGATGCAGTAAAGGCCTGGCAAAACATCATAAAGGAGGAAACCCAGCGTTTGGTGATGTTGATGCGGTCAAAGCTCTGTGTCTGCAACTTTAGGTTTGTTTAGGTGAGTTCTTTCAAAAACCAAATGAAACATAACAGACTATGAACTATAAATAAACTATCCAGAAAACCAATATAATCTACTCAAGTTTATTTCAAGCTTGTAGGTGATTACAACAGTTGTTACACAAAGTGTTCAGCAACATTTGACATCAGTGTATACCCTCAGCGCAAGACACAAGTGTATGACAATGAAATACAGTTTAGGAATCCTTTTGTAATGAAACATGAACCAACTCCAAGTTACCTCCCCCTGACTTCTGTGTGTCTAGTCTTGGCTTAGGGCCTATCTGACCTAATTCAGCTCACCAATACGAGCCTAACCTCCACCCTGTGTGTCTGATCACATGCCACCACTGAACTATCACTAAATTACCATTTTATTTAGGATTGTGTTAATTTATCCAATTACATTTGAATCCCTGAAATAAGGGGACTTTGTATGAAAATAGTTGCAATTCCTAAATGTTTCATACCATATTTTTGATCAACCCCTTGAATTAAAGCAGAAAGTCTACACTTCAATTGCATTTGGGTTGTTTCATTTCAAATTATTTGTGGTGGCATACAGAGACAATACAAAGACACTGAAAATTGTGTCAGTGTCCAAACATTTCTGGACCTAACTGTATATCACCATTAAATAACATTGACAGTCTAGCACAGCTGAGTACTGTATTGCTCATGAAAAAGAACAATTGATTGCAATTACTATGGATTTACAGAACTGGGATTCCTTGAGTAACAGAAATATCAGCTATGTAACACTTGGCAAATGCAGAGGTGCTTTCTATTTTATTCATACACATTTGACTATAATGTTTAGTGGCTGGAACTTTGAGCTATTATAACCACTTTAATTTATGTAAGGACTCATATGTGGGGCCCCTGGACTGCACAGTGGTAAAGTGCTAGCAATGTTCACATTTTGGTGGGTTAGTAAGCTACATTCCTTCATATGGATTCTAGTCAAGACTCCCTTGGTTTAGCAAATAGTTGATAACAACCAGACCAGAATCAGATGTTCTTTGGAAAACGACTGTCCTGCGTCAAATTGTTTAGAAAAATGGGCTAAATCCTTTTTTTTTTTTACAGAAACATGTATGAAAAGCCTTAGACATGTAGAATGGCCCATCCTATGTTTGGTGGGGGCTTTGAAATGTTCCACACTAATATCTGTTTTATATGACACATTTATATCTGTCAACTCACACTCAGCAGTTGAAATCAAGGCAAGATGGGAGACGAAACTAGGCTCTAAACATTCATTACTGAAAGGATTGGTTGGAATACATCCATACCTGCTCAATAAACTCCAGATATTAGCATCTACAATTCAATATGTAACAGCAATTACACTATTGGCAAACAAAATTCAATAGCAACTTCCTGGACACACCTCACCTCCTGTTTTACTATGCTTGCAGGAATTTGGGAGTTGTTTAACCAGTATAGACACATACATGCATACAAACACAATATTTTCATGACTTGTAATTAAAAAAACTAAGTGTATTCATATTTTTTTTTCTGAACCTGATACCCTAAACCTAATCTCATTAACCTAATAGTTATGCCATTAACCTTAACCCCACATTTTCATGTAATGTTAGGAAATGTTGGGTGTACTTTTGGTGATAAGGCACATTTCCATTTTCCAGTTTTCCACAATGACCTTCACCAGTAAAATGTAAATGCATTGTCAGCTGCCTTGAAACCACACACCTACAAAACCAGTGAATACTGTAATGAAACCATACACCTGTCTATATTATATAACCTATAACCTATATTATATAACTATATTATAAACCAACGAATACTGTCATGAAACCACACACCTGTCTATATTATAACTACAAAACCAACGAATACTGTCATGAAACCACACATCTGTCTATATTATAACTACAAAACCAGCGAATACTGTCATGAAACCACACATCTGTCTATATTATAACTACAAAACCAGTGAATACTGTAATGAAACCACACATCTGTCTATATTATAACTACAAAACCAGTGAATACTGTAATGAAACCATACACCTGTCTATATTATAACTACAAAACCGGCGAATACTGTCATGAAACCACACACTTGTCTATATTATAACTACAAAACCAGTGAATACTGTCATGAAACCACACATCTGTCTATATTATAACTACAAAACCAGTGAATACTGTCATGAAACCACACGCCTGTCTATATTATAACTACAAAACCAGTGAATACTGTCATGAAACCACACGCCTGTCTATATTATAACTACAAAACCAGTGAATACTGTAATGAAACCACACGCCTGTCTATATTATAACTACAAAACCAGTGAATACTGTCATGAAACCACACACCTGTCTATATTATAACTACAAAACCAGCGAATACTGTCATGAAACCACACACTTGTCTATATTATAACTACAAAACCAGTGAATACTGTCATGAAACCACACATCTGTCTATATTATAACTACAAAACCAGTGAATACTGTCATGAAACCACACACCTGTCTATATTATAACTACAAAACCAACAAATACTGTCATGAAACCACACATCTGTCTATATAATAACTACAAAACCAGTGAATACTGTCATGAAACCACACACCTGTCTATATTATAACTACAAAACCAGCGAATACTGTCATGAAACCACACACCTGTCTATATTATAACTACAAAACCAGTGAATACTGTCATGAAACCACACGCCTGTCTATATTATAACTACAAAACCAACAAATACTGTCATGAAACCACACATCTGTCTATATTATAACTACAAAACCAGTGAATACTGTCATGAAACCACACACCTGTCTATGTTATAACTACAAAACCACGAATACTGTCATGAAACCACACACCTGTCTATATTATAACTACAAAACCAGCGAATACTGTCATGAAACCACACACCTGTCTATATTATAACTACAAAACCAGTGAATACTTTAATGGGTCCATTGAATACTTAATGCTAATTGACATAATTGTGTAAATTACACCTTTGCACAACTTAGCTGTTGGCAGATATTTTATTATTAATAGTAGTAAATTACCAATTACCAATGGAAAAATATTTTAGGAAGCCAGTTCAAAGTTGAAAGGCAGATTTTCATTACAACATTAACAGTGTTATGACCTATTCAATCTCTGTGCTTCTCACTTGCTGGAAATATTATTTTAATTAAATAATAAACTGCAGAAAGTTAGCAAATAGGCAACTGAATCAGTATACTGTTAAGCATTTGTTCACTTGGAACAATGATATGAGGAGACACAGATGACAGACAGACACCACTTCTCAAATTTAGATTTAGAGAGGACACAAGGACAGAGAGCACTTGCTGCACTGATGGTTTTACAAAGATGGGACAGCCCTATTCTGATATGTCTCCGATTTGGAGTGATTAGTTTAAATGCGGAAGTACATTTCGAGTGGCTCTTGTGTTCAATTGGAGTAGACTAAAAAGTAGGCTACCACTACATGACTTGGATATTGTTCGCATGCCTACTTTTTGAATCAAACACTTCACTCCTATTGTTCGATTGTAGGCCGTCTAGGTTTAAACGCTGTTTATGAAACATCCTCTAATCCTTTAATATTTGGGGCTAATAATTAAAAACAATACTTTAAACCCATCCATCCACACACAAAAACAGCCGACCACAGCAAACATGATATTCCATTGCACCAAATTACGCGTCAGTACCATACCTTGGAAAGCCCATACGTGCGCATTAGACTTGCGCATAGCATCAAGTTACTACACTACCCCTCCCTGCTCCAACAAAAAAAAGACCAATCTCTCACTGCCAGTTCTCTGGGGCATATGTATCTCTGATAGACGTAGACTCGCCGTGGGGTGTCTGATTGGCGCCAACTTCTGGGGATGATGCAAGGGACCCACACCAAATCTCGCTGACATTACCCATCCCTTAGAAGTAGCCTGTCAGCGTGGGGGGTGGGGGGTGGACAGAATTAAGTTGTAAGCTAACTAATGTTTACAAACACATTTCCTGGAGGCACTAAACGTATATCATCACATGGCGCCAATGTTCACGTTTAAATTAACACTTGAATAAGGCATTTAAGGGGTTTATACCTCGTGCAGCTGCTCCAACTCCAGCCGAAGAGCCTCTTGCTCAGTCTCCAGATTCGAATATTGTTGCTTCAGGGTCTGGTTCTCTTCCAAAACCACCAAACCGCACTCCGCAGCACGGATCTTTTCCCGGTTTGCCTCCGCCAGCTCCCGAGTCAACCTCTCCACCTCCGCCCGGCACTGCTCCACCGTCTCCCCGCATCCTCCTCCCGCAGCCATCGGTCTCCCTCCCTACCCCTAATCTCCTCGGCCCTGTGTCGGATGGGCAGAGGAAGAGAAAACGAAAACAGCTAAAGGCCTACCGGACAATAATCCACCTCCTCCGTTGGACACAATCAACCGGGGAGTTTAAAAACGCCTGCAAATGACATCCCCGGAGCAAAAGGATTTGGAAAGCGGAATAAATCGCTCCATAGCTGATGTGTTTAATTAAAAACTCCTAGGCGGAGCGTCCAGCATCATCCTTTTTCCTTTTCTTTTTTTGCTTATTCATTGGGATGTGGACGCCATCTCCCTTTATTGCCATGAAGCAGTGGCAAGGTGCACAGAACTCTCTCCCATCCTTCTGCTGTCTGTGCCTATGACGTCGACTATTTACCGGTGCATCTCTCTTCCTGCGCTACGGTATGGATACTGCCCGTCATTATGGGTTGGTCCACAGAAAAGGAGGAAAAGGAAGAAGACACAATAGTAATACAAATTGTGCTGTGGCTAGAAAGCTATTTATATCTTCCTGTAGATGGGGACAGATCTTAAACCCTGTCCACCCATGGTCCCCAAACAAAGTCCTATATTATTGTCATTAGGGGTGCTTAATATTTACTAGCTCAGATACTGACATGCCAACTGTAATACCCCATTATTATTGTTATTATACATTAGGTCACTGCCCTGTGTAACTCAGTAGTCAGAGAATGTCTCCTGCAATGCCTGGGTTGCGGGTTCAATTCTCACAGGGACCCAGGATAAAAAGATATGCACTCTATTGAAAGCCACTCTGGATAAGAGAGTCAGCTAATTGACCACGACCTGATAAAAATTTTGCATGTACACATTGTGAGAAAGCCAGTAGAAGGCACACATGTGGGAATACACTGGATGCACCCCAGAATTCAACTGCAGAATTAAGTCCTACAGCTCCATCACCTGTTCAAACCAGGAAAATAGTAAGACTGCTGTAATATCCCTATTGAACCACTAGAGGACATGCACTACAAGCTCATGAAATTATATTGAATCAATTCACAAAATCCCAATAAAGGGGTATGCATTCAGTGCCAGTTCTAAGCATAAGCGACATAAGCAGTCACTAGGGACTGCTAGGGGAGGGGGACCCCAAATCATTTTATGCTAATGCTAGAGCCAGCAGTGCATGTGTTCTAGAAAACGTCAGAAACATTCCTAAGGGATATTGACTGACGAGATGACATCACACAGATGCTGCAGATTGGACAGTGGTACATCATGCGTTAAAGATTCTTTACTAGACTGAGGTCTGGGCAACGGCAAGCCACTCAAAAATATACTGTGTCATGCTGGAATGTTCCATGTGATGAAGGGTAAACTGTAGTCATGAAGGAACACACTTGGGTAGCAACGATGCTCAGATATGCTGTTTGTCAAACTATTCTCTGTAAATCAAAGACACTTGATGTGTGAAAATTCAAGGAGGGTGTCTATTTGCACCTGGTGTGGCTGGTACCAACGATAACACTGCTTAAAGTTGCTTATATCACTTTTCTTGCCCATCATACAAACTAACAGTAACTGAATGCTTCAATACCTGGGTGCTTGCTTTTTATAGCAAACCACAGCCACATGACTCACTGTCTATACGAGCAATTCACTTTCCTGAACCTAAATACCTGACAAAAACTGTAAATAATACCTTATAGAGCAAATACATTTGGGTTGGATTTTTAATATATATATATACAGTTGTGCTCAAATGTTTGCATACCCTTGGAGAATTGGTAATATACAGTATGTACCATTTTTAAAGAAAACATGAGTGAGCAGGCAAAACACATGTCTTTTATTTCTTATGGGATTCACATTCAATTGTAGGTCATAACAGAATGGCACAATCATAAAACATGGCAACAAATAATTTTTTTTACTGAACCCTGTTCAAAAGTCTGCATACATTTCTTAATACTGTGTATTGCTCCATTTAGCATCAATGACAGAGTGCAGTCTTTTATAATAAATGTCTATGAGGCCCTGAATTCTTGCAGATGGTATAGCTGCCCATTCGGCTTGGCAAAATGCCTCCAGGTCATGCAAATTCTTATGTTGTCCTGCATGAACCACACATTTGAGATCTCCCCAGAGTGGCTTGATGATATTAAGTTCAGGAGATTGTGATGGCCACTCCAGAACCATCACCTTTTTCTGCTGTAACCAGAAACTCCCAGTGCCTTTAGAGCGGCGAATAGTCTGCCAGTATTTTCTGATAACATGCTGCATTCATCTTGCCATCAATCTTAACAAGATTCCCCCAAAACATCAGTGAGCCACCACCATGCTTCACAATGGGGATGGTATTCTGTTCACTATAGGCCTTGTTTACCCCTCTCCAAACATAACACTTGTGATCATAAAACTCTGTTTAGGTATCGTCACTCCAAATTACAGTGTGCCAGAAGCTGTGAGGCGTGTCAAGTTGTTGTCGGGCATGTTGTAACCAGGCTTTTTTGTGGCATTGGCGCAGTAAAGGCTTTTTTCTGGCAACTCGACCATGCAGCTTATTTTTGTTCATCGTATCATCGTTTTGTGCTCCTTGAAACAACCACACCGTCTTTTTCCAGAGCAGCCTGTATTTTTCCTGAGGTTACCTGTTGGTTTTTCTTGGTACCCCGAACAATTCTTTGCCAGTTTTGGCTGAAATCTTTCTTGTTCTACCTGACCATGGCTTGGTATCAAGAGACCCCCCAAATTTTCCACTTCTTAATAAGTTATTGAACAGTACTGAATGGCATTTGCAAGGCTTTGGATATCTTTCTATGTCCTTTAACATCTTTAAGTTCCATTATCTTTTGACAGTTCTTTTCTGCTCCCTTTGGCACAGTACAGTATCTAGCCTGCTCAGTGCATCAGTGCATGTGAGAGCTAACTCATTTACTATTTATACACAGACACACTAATTGCAATTTAAAAAGCAACATGTGTGGGATATTCACCTTTAATTGCCTTTTTCACTTTTTTTGATCAGAGCCATTTGGGTGATTTCTGTTATCATTAAGATTTAAAAAGGAGACAAACCACTATGTGATAATACATGTCTTCCATATGATCACTATCCTTAAATAAAAGCCTTTTTTTTTGCATGATCAGTCATACTTTCCAAATCAATGACAACATTTCACAATTTCTGTCAGGGTATGCAAACTTATGAGCACAACTGTGTGTATGTATATATCTATATTACACCTACGTAGGGTACATGAATTTAGTGTGTTTTCATTCATTATAGAACAGCACTGAACGTCCAGTCATTTATAGAAATATATCTATACATATCTATATCTGGATTCTTGGATAATTATATAATACCCATAAAGAACTGCAAGGCCTTTTTCGTAGTATATGTGTGCTGTAACATTAGCCTGAGGAGCAGGATACCTTTTAGCTCGTCTGATAAGGCTGTGATGACACAAGGTTCATATAAATGCTAACTGCCTGTTAAACACTGATAAGGTACAAAAGTCAAAAGTTCAGCAAGTGAAGGAAATGTTTGTTGGTGTGCCTAAGTAAGAGCGTTGTGGTAAATGGGTGACACTAATGATGTCCGATGCTTAGTAGAAAGACAAAATAAATCAACTGATTGAGATATTTAGATGGATGATTCTTCACTACTTCCTCATGAGGGCTCACAGCTCAGTAGTAGAGTGCCTAGTCAATTAATAAACAAACCAAAAAGATAGTGACCAGTTAAAGGTGCAGCTTGGGACTTTTGCATATCGTCTTGTATCTCATATTTATTCTGTCTGGAATGGAGTTAGAGAAGAATAGCCCTTAGACATGTATTGACCAAATATATTTCAAAATATGAATCTACACCTAATTCATGTGGAGTACCAGTAAAAGGATGCAAATATCTGCAAAGCTGTCAAGGAGAAGGGAGGCTGAATTGAAAAATCTACAATATGAAATGTATTTTGATCTGTATAACACTTTTTTTGGTTGCTTCATGATTGCACGTGTATTAATTCATGGTTTAGATGGCTTCACCATTGTTCTACAATGTGGAAAATTGCAAAACTAAAGAAATACCCTTGAATGAGTAGATGTGTCCAAACTTTTGGTTGGTACTGTATTATTATTATTATTGTTATTATTATTATTAATAATAACAATATTATTGTCATCATTGTTAACCTATAAAGCAATACATGTACTTGCTCCTACTTACCTCACTGAAATGATCCAGCCATACATACCCATACATACCTACACGTAACCAAAGATCGCAAGATGCAGGCCTTCTAAATGAACCTAGAATTTCTAAACAAACAGCTGGAAGGAGGGCTTTCTCTCATAAAGCTCCACTACTGTGGAATGATCTACCAATTAAGGTTAGAAATGTAGATTCAGTGCAAACTTTCAAGTGTCTACTAAAGACTCTTCTCTTCAGCTCTTTCATCTCTCATCTCTTCTAGTCTATGATTGTGCAAATGTAGTCTGGCCCAGGGGTGTGAAGGTGAATGGAAAGGCTTGATACTGTCCACCCTTGCTGTCTTGCCAGGTAGGCTCTCATTGCATCTGGGATAGGGCCACAGTCTCAGCCCTAAGGTTTGACGCTGCTATATTTTTTTGTTTTCCCGGGGGAGTAGGGTCAGTTCTCCTTCTCCACTGTAAATCCTTGGTAACCTAAGGAATGTACCCCCCCAGTTGTCTCTGTCCTTGTCCATCTGGTCATGCTGCTGACCTGGATTTTTTTATTATTAATGAATTTATTAATTATTACAACTTGTCATGTCATGTCATCTTCTTCCGCTTATTACAACTTGTACTCTTAAAATGTTCACCTGACACAGCCAGAAGAGGACTGGTCACCCCTCGTAGGGAGTTTTTCCTAGCCACTGTGATTCAACACTGTTGTTGCTTGCTACTTGGGGTTTCAGGCTGGGTGTTTCTAAAAGCACTTTGTGACAACTGCTGATGTAAGAAGGGCTTTATAAATACATTTGATTGATTGATACTGTGTGATTGTTTGATTGATGTTTATAAGTACCTGTAGTGAACTGACATCCCCATGAAGATAATAAAAAAACAGTTGTTTGTGATTTTCATGTTAGGTTTAGGGAAATATTTATCTCTTGAATGTAGGCATGAATGTGATGGTACTGAATGTTAGAGCTAGAGAACAGAGAACATGGACTTCTGCTTCAGGGTTTGGTCCCAGATACCCACATGCATAGAGTGAAAAATCAATGTGTGTGTATGTGTGTGCATGCACTCCTCTAGACGAGGAGTTGACACCTGCCCTGCCCTTAAATTCCCCCTGGGTGAATTAGGATAGAGAAATACTGTATCTTTAGGGTGCAATAAAACAATAGAGTAATAAATAAATATCTAAACAAAGTCATTCTTTTATAGGTATCATATAAATAACCCACGTCTCATAAAAAGACAGTGTCAATGCAACCCCTCAACAGAAGTTGCGTTTTGAATTTTCAAATGGTTCATTATTGTGTTTTTATATGGTTAATCTCTAGAGTTTTATACTGAAATGGGAACAGTATTGTCGCTGTATATTCTGTATATAATATCAAAACATTTGATGATGTATTTCTAATATACAACTAAATGTTGGTTGTCTGAAAGCTGTGATATATTCTGTCAGACCATTTACTGTGGGAATGGCAAAATGCTGGCAACGTGTTCATAATACCAATACTACTCTCATCAGATGAGTGCCAAGCCTAAATTTGCCCTTAGCTCTGGTGTTGTGACGCCTCCTTGGAGGACGGGAAACAATTGCATTTCAGAAAGGTTTGAATTGTGCGGGCTCCTTGCACGGATTTCTTTGGGTATTATATTTCAAGAAACCTCCCACATTTAGTCAATGAAGACATTGTAACTCCTATGCTTAAACATTGTACTGACGAAAAGAGTCATCATGGCATATTTACATACCCTTGAAAATATGATTGACATAATCCACAGTACACAGAGGACCAGCAGTTCCTCCAAAAAAATGACCCACAAAGCATCTCCCCTACCTGGCTGAATAACCAGGTAGCCTTTTAACACAGTAAATTTTAATGTAGTCTGTGATTAGAATTTAGGGATCTCATTGCTGCTATCTCTGCATCCTGGTTGCACATGCTACCTTATTCCTTCAATTTGCCTTGAATGACATTTAGAATGCCACTCATTAGAATTGCCATTACTACCCACACAACTACTATCCTACTTACAACATACACTATAGTTCATACTTGTACATTTCCTTCCCTCTTCTATTTGTCTTAATTGCACATTTAGTATGGCCATTTGTACTGCATTTGCCTTCATTGAAAATCTATACATTCCACTTGTAATATACATATACCTAATACTTTTCTGCCCTCTTCTATTTGTGTTTCTGGTTAGATGCTAACTGCATTTGTACACGTTGTACTGAACTTGTACAATGACAATAAAGTTGAATCTAATCTAAAAATCTAATATTGATGTATTAAAATTGAACATGAAGAAATCAATGAGAAGTAGTTCATAACAAGGATTATGTTCTGATCTCTAAGGACTGTATACACAGTTCAATGATAGAAGACAAGACAATTGCCTCAGATCATTTGAGATATCAGCACATTTGAGCAGAATTGCACGTAGATGCAAATTCTGAATGCTGATAGCCATGGTATATGAGCTGTAAACCAAGAGTATGACATCACATATTTTTTTGCTGCTTTAATTGCACTGGTTCAGCGCAGCAAGGCATCTCTGGGCTTAGTTGAATATCTCTAATAGATCTTGACTTTGTGGGCACCCCACAAAGTGTTCCGCCTAAGAACCAATAGCCATGGTATATTAGACATATACAACACCCTTTGCCATCTAATTGCATATTATAAACATATCCTTCAAATCCTGAATGCTGATTGTTTGAAAGCTGTGGTATTTAAGGCTGTATTGACTTAAATACTGTAGTATGAGAAGTAATTCCCTTTGAAAAGATTATTACTTCTTTCATTTCTTCCATAGGGTATTTCTAAATCCACTTCAGATAAGGTCTGTGTTTTGTTTAGGTTTACACCACCTTACCATTTTGAAAACTGTCAATATCTATAGGAAGAGCTGACTTATCAGTACTTTTGCCTATATTATGCCAATCCTTTTTTTGTAGTAAGGATTAATGCACATATGTTTACAAATCTAACCTTGGCCACCTAAACAAAACACAGACCTGATTTTAATTTAAACTAAAACGCCTTATGGGATAAATGAACGGTTTAATGCATAAAGGGACGCTTTCTGATTTTGCAGCTAGGTGTAGTGGGATTATGACACGTCAGCTATTCCTTTCTATACCACTGGTGTGACATCACAAAGGTTCTGCTGCGATGATTACTTTGTTAAAATAATCTCAATAATGCACCTCAGGGGTGTGATATATGGTGAATATACCACAGTATCCATGCACTCTGCTTGAGGTTAGGTGAACAGCCCTTAAATATTGGCTCAATAATCACATCCCTTCTGGGCCTTATGTATAGATATCCAATTTCACAGACATTTTCTAAATGGAAGATATATGCACCTTTGAGTAAAGGTTTCATATGACGTCACTCTAAGAAGGCTTTCTACTGATATCTGAGAACCCTTTATTTAAAGGCCTGGCACTTTTTATACGTAGTCTTCAAAGTAATATATTGATTGCATTGTTAATTCCTAATAATATAGAATGGTTTCATTTGCAATGGTCTCCAATAAATGCTTGATTTCAATCAACATGGTTCTATTAGTTATATCACTTGCATGACAACTGCTCTTTCTGAGAACTTATCAGAATCTTTGAAGTAAATGCTTAAGAAGACACCCTGCCTCTGCTCTCCTTTCTTTAATTGACATAACACCCTTATCAGGTAGGTTACTTTTTTAATGTAATCTGTTACAGTTACAAGTTACCTGTCCACATTTTTTATCAGTAATGTAACTTTTTGATTACTCAAAATCAGTAACATAATCTGATAACTTTCATATTAAGAGGCATTAGAAGACAAATAGGAATAGCCTCTAACACATTGAACACTTCTTGCGGGATCAATCAATGTTAGATTACATAGCTGGCCAAAAACTTAATTTGTAACCTTATGGGTTATGTACAGTGCCTTTGGAAAGGGTTTCTAAACCATTGCTTTCTACTTCAATATGATTGGGTTACATCTCTACATTACACACAAAAGGTCGGTCAGATATTGAGTAATTCCAATTGATCCAATAACCCTTGATCTTCAAGAATCTGACCTTTTCGCACATACAATAATCTGCAGTAGTCTGATGTTTTGCTGTACAACCACCAACATTGTCAAAACGTTGCAGAAAGCCCAGGCATGTGAATGCACCTTCGCAATCTTGAACACCCGCACACAAATACATTTTACCCATGTGAAGCTAACCTGTGATTTTTAGAACCATTAGCAATGGATTTTCAAAACGCAAATTGCCAAAACTGTGATCATACACCTGCGATCTTAGTTTAACGTCAATGTCGTTAGCAGCCAATGATAACACTATGTAACACAATCTTTGTTCTTGGGTAGTAAGTGTTATTACATAATTGCTTATGCCTAAAAAGTATAGAAAATGACTGTTATTTCCCACAAAATCTGTCTCGGTGGACAGGGGTCTTTTGTTCACAAAAAGTCAGAAAAAAAGTATTTTTACTAAAGTAATACAGAAATTACTACAAAAGATTTAGAAGTGACTAGTTTTTCAAGATTTACGATTATACTGTAAATCACTTTCACAAATCAGCCCCCAAATGTAGACTCCCCTCATGTTCTCATTACACTGTCTTTGGTAGTGGCATTTAAACTCTATCCGTGTGGAAGCGCTTGCCTTATTCCTCCAAGTACGCTCCCATGTTCTTCTTGAATTTATCAAGATGAGCATCAAGGATATGGACTTTGAGGGACATCCCACCCATTGTGTCGTAGTTCTTCACCAGAGTCTCAACCAACTCCACATAGTTTTCAGCCTTGGGATTGCCCAGGAAGCCCCAAACCACTGCGACAAAGCTGTTCCAAGAGACTTTCTTCTTACTAGTGAGCTTCTTGGGTAATTCATTGTACTCCAGGATCTTCTTTATCTGTGGTTTGACCTTTGCCTCAGACATCTTAGGAAAGATCAAGTCTTGAAGGTACTTGAAGGTTGCCAACTCCTTATCAAGAACTCTGACAAATTGTTTCATAAGGCCCAATTTGATGTGACATCAGCACCTTCCAGGGGGTCCACAGGGAACTCGGACTGCTGCGGCCAGTCCCGACTGTGGTAGTCCCTGCTGTCCCAAAGGCAAAGATAGCAGGGAAACTTGGTAAAACTGTCTTGGAGACCCATCAGGAATTCTACTATTTTGCAGTCTACTATGACCTCCCAGCCTTACTCATCATACTTCAAGGCATCCAGCAAGATCTTGATGCTGTTGTAATCCTGTATTTATACTACAATTTTTATTACTGGAAAGTTCTAGAAAGGCTCCAAGTTTACTCAGCACTGAATCTGAAATGTACTGGGAAATAGGTCAATATCAAAATATCACTGTCCTGGTCACAAAAGCAAATATTGTGGGGAATGATTTTCTATACTTTTGAGGCATAAGCAATTGGGAAATAACACTTACTACTAAATTGTTACATGATGAAACTAATGAACACAATTTTCAGATATGCAAAGTAAGCATAATTGCATGGCCTACCTGTGCAGAGTTGAGGTGGCTGCATCAAATACAAATCATCATCCTTTGGCAGAGTGCTTCCCAACACACCTTTTCTCATCACATATCATGACAAATTCCATATGTTTTATCTTGAAGGCATTACCATGTTACAGCTATCTAAAGAAATAGTTTCTTAATCTTCTAAAAAATTCCTGTCTGAAAAAGATATAACATCAGGTAGGCCAATTACCTATCATTGTTCTGAGAATAGTACATAACTAAATAACATTTTATATGGGTCGGCTAATATTATCGTACATATTCTCTGTTTTTACCAGCCATCCAACCAACTAAAACCTGAGAAAATGTAAGCACATCACTAATCAATCACGTCACTAATCTGGTTATGTGCGCCAACCTTTATGCACATGATGATCACACACATAACAGCTGAGGCACACAACTGTTATATGGGTTTAAATAACAATGTTAAATGTTAAATAAATAAACATTAAATAAAAAAAATCAAACATCGTGTCATAATTTTGCGCACCTATTATTTTTCTATTTAAGTAATCCCAAGAAGTAATCACAAAAACTCGTAATCCCTTTCTCCCTAAGTCTTTACCCTTACGCTTCTCAGAGAACTCTGAGAGAAATCTGTGTACTTCAATCAGGCTTGGTCATGGCCCCTCCAACTTTGGTCTTACGATTTTCATTCCAGCCCTTTAGAAAGTGATCTGGCTACCACATCTGAGGATGTTTCATTAATTTGAATCAGTTTTGACAAAAAAGCAAAAATAAAACCTTTTTTATGTACAAAAATATACATACATGTATATGGACAAACATACTTGAAAACGTGTCTAAGAGTAGACGTCAGGTGTGTGCTTTGACTGTCAACAGGATTGTCTGGGATTTGTGTGTGTCACTGGGGTCAACCAGGGCTGGGCTGGCAGAGGACGTAGGTATGGCTCAAAACAGGGCATGACAACAGAGTGCATCTTGGGCAGGACGTGCTGGTAAACACCAAAACAAAGGTTGGGTGGTCTGGTGAGCATGCGCCTGTGCTGTAGTGGGTGTTGCCTAGTTTGGAGGGATTGTATCAGAGGAGGGAGCAGCACCGTCTCCTCAGGCTGTTGGTTGGTGTCAAAATTCTCGTCCAATCTTCTGCTTTCTCTCAGAGCTATGGTCTTCCTCCACCTGGCCCGGCGGTTCTGGAACCAGATCTGTTTCAAGATGATGAAACGCAGCAGGTATAAGAACAAGAACAAAACCAAACAAAAACTCAAATGCATAGGCTTACCTTAACCTTACCCTTACTTTAAACTTAATAACCTAACATTCATGCCTGAACCTAATCCAGCCCTACATCATAACCCTGAACCCCCATTTGTTTTACTGTAAACTCAATCCCTAAGCAGGAAATGTATTTTTTCCTTAGTGGAGACTAGATCAATTTGTCAGTTTTTATCTTTGTGACCTGGATAACACATGTTTCTTTTTCATACCTGCACTCGTGCCACTGACAGATAGGTTTGTGAGGCTAGTTGTTCTCTGGTATGTACATCAGGATAGTGGTTCAGCAGGAATGCTCTCTCTAACTCCTCCAGTTGACCCGAGGTGAATGTTGTCCGTACCCGCCGATGGCTACTCCGTGACACTACAAAAAGTAAATATACCAACACTTGAATGGATTCTGAACAGAAATAATAAATATTTAGCAAACACTGTGAATGTTTAGCCGTTTTGCATAATGTCTGTCTACAGGGTACAATCCAAATACAATTAGACATTGAAGATTACAGAAACAGTTATCAGTGAAAATATGTTCTGTTTGTTTACTATATGTACTGGAGGTAAAATATTCAGCAAAATGTTGTCATCAGGAAAAGGCACCCCTTAAAATCCTCAGACGTTCCAACTACCATGCCTCAAGTGCGGTTTTGATCAGAATAGTTTTTCTTTTATATTTGGTTTATCATATTTCTTCAGAATGGAGTTGGATTGATCCAATCCCCTTCAAAGTTTTCTTTATAAAATACGGTATTGTTAGTATGTTAGTTGTTTATAAACAAATCAAAAGTACCCTTCTCATTCTACTGTTGAAACAAGTATTCTGCTTCAAAGCTGATATTTAGTATTGCCTAAGAAACAACTTACATCAAGTTCCAGATTTATTGATGCCACGCTTCATTTAAATATATTTTTTATTTCCGCTTTTAAATTCATATTCCACTTGTATTAGGGATATTGTCATTTTTGCTTCTATTAAGTTCTCCCAATCTGACTAAAATGTTTATACAGAAACACACATGAAGTTGCCACCACTAAGCTCTTACCAACGTTACAATTTCAACCACTTTCAACTGTACACACCTTCAAATCGGTTGATTTTAGGTTGTTCCTCAGAGATGGTCTTCACACATGTGGACTCCATCCCTCCTTTCATCCTGGCTCTCTCTTCCATTTCACTTCCCCTCTCCACCACATCCAGATGGTGTCCTTTTCTCAGGATCCGGTCGATGGAGTGAGACAGCACCTTAGGGGACACATTTTCTGGAGTGTGCCCCTGTGGGCCTCTGTGGTGCCTTTTCGTATCCTGCATCACCATCATATCTTGTTCCCCTCTACAGACTTCCAGAATGTTCGGCCTTAGAGGGGCCCCAGCCTGCCAATCAAGGCTCAGAGGGAGGGTACAACTGTTTCCTTGTTACATGTCTTGGCTAGTCTCCAGTTTTAAGTCAATGGTTCTTTTTTCTTTATTTCTTTATTCTTACTCTGTCTTTCTCTCTCTATTTCTCCTTCTGTCTTTGTCTTTCCAGCCCGCTTACATTGTCAAAAAGCTGATTTCTGTGTATCTTCTTTCCTACCTTCTCCCTTTCCTTTTAGCTCTGTCATTAAACATTTATCACGCAGTTCCTGTATCTCCAGGTAAAGACAGATATCCAGGAAATGTGGGCCAATACACTGGGATGGATCATTAGGATCATCAGAGGGAGGAGTAGGATTACTGTGTAACTGACGATCTGCCATAAACAGCCCTTGATAGAAAACTGACTGGACCACAACACTTCTACGAGGCGCTATGTTCATGTGTGTTAAAATTTCACTAACCTGGAGGAGTCTGAAAGGTTAGGAGTTGGGATTAGATTATTGGTAAAGTGTTCGGAAAATTAGTATTTGAAAGTCCCTGGAAGGGTAAAGATAACTAAAGTGTGTGTGTATGTGTGTGTGTGTGTGTGTGTGTGTGTGTGTGTGTGCAATATAAGTGTGTCTATGCATGAGCATCTTTTTTATTTTAGATTATAACATTAAAATGTTGGCCAGAGCAGAAAGAGATTTAGCAACCCGAAATAATATAAACCTATTTGCCAAACTCATTAACATCCTGCAAATTACATTACAAATTTTCATGCTGTCCTTGTGTCCAAATTAACCAAATTAACAATACCTCATAATGGGTCTGGGGCTGGTGGAATTGGTCTAGAGGAAAAGGCAAGAAAAGGTATATGGGTTTATTGATCATAATACAGTTTAGGCTCATGTGTTTACAATGCACTGGTAGTTGACATACGATAACGCTATCTATCTCCCGAATAACATGTGGCCTCTCTGTGAACTCTGGCTGGGTATCAATAATTTATGATGGATTCCTCCCCTCCTTGCCTCATTTCCTCTTGTTCCCCTGCGTGGACATGGGAGATCTGTTCTGAGCAGCTGAACTAGCATGGGGCCAGACCCTTTAGTATACATTCCATTCACTGTAATAAGACCAGTAGCAAACATCTATAAAGTAAACATTTATAAGTACATTGTATTCTGTTTCCCTCAGTGCATGAAGAAGAGATAGGGGAACAAGGAGAGGGAGGGGAGGAATTCAATTCAGACTATTGAGATACAGCCTCACACTGTGTATAACATTCACCCAGCCATATGCTCTTACATTATGACCCGAGCCAAAGACATTGTTCATCAGTCAAAGTGGCGCAACCAATAATTCCTATTGTAGCAATTCCAGGGACTATCAGGGCAAAAAAAATGAAAGGATTTTCCAATGCAGACCTGGTTTCAGATAACCACACAGTTGCTCTGATTAGTCTAGAAGGTTTGGTTTCAATATGTTGTTTTTTTAACAGTTAAAAATCTGAAGAGTGTGGGGTAAACCAGAGAGGTTCCAACAAACCTTGCTGTACTTACACCATAATTGGGTGTGCTTGCCAAAGGCAAGGAACAACTCAAAAATGTTCCCATGGTCTCATAACATGTACTTGCCAAAGGCAAAGGACGAATAGATTCCTATCGAAGTCTTATTGTTATTATTATTAGTTGTGGTTGCCAAAGGCAAAGCTCGACTCAATATCTCTCTCATAGTCTTATTACTGGGTTTTGTGTAGCAATATGCCCCAGGTTCATTCATCCAAAACAGATTTTAATAGAAGACATTCAAACTTAATAACATACAGAATTGTATGGAATAGTGTGCTTCCTTTCAACTTACAGGTTTTATATATTTTTTTTAAAATATTTAACCTCTATTAAACATTCAAAACTTCCACTGACTTAAATGGGATCATTTTAATGGGATTTCTGCATTGACATATTGTGATACTAACAGTCACTTTCTCTTGAACCATTCATATTTAGGTTCTCCCAAATTAAAGTTCCAGTGGAACTGGATTTTGAGCTGTTTATAGATGTAACAGGATGTAATGAATGTAACAGGTGGATTTAAGAATCAACAGCCAACAGTTGCATTACAGTTGAATTAAGTATCAAAGACATCAGTACAGATATTTTAGCTTGCATAAACAAGGAGGCATGCAGTGTAGTCATAGAAAAAGCAAGAGAGCATTCCTGAAATTATTTCATGTTTAACTTATCCCAACTTACATTTCTCAAAATCTTTTAAAGCAAGCCCCAGTAAATGTACTCCTAAATCTAGTTGTTGTTAGATGTGTTTCTCAAAGAACAACTCCCAAAGTTGTTTTGATACAATTTATAGTATTCAAATTATGACTAAATAAATTAAATTAAAACCTAATGCATTTCAATAGGAAAAATATTTGAAAGATTTGAAGGTGGCAAAACCAAAAGTCAGGATGCATTTCCTCCTACACCTTTCAAGCAATCAACTCAAAACAAACTAGTCCAACTTCCGTTGATTCCATTCTATATTTTAATCTATGTTTACTTTTGTATTTATAGGGGTTTACACTTTGCAAGTTAACATGGGATACAGAGGTTCAAATCCAAAAAGCTATAATATAAACTTTAAGCTTTAAGGCTACACTAACTTGAATGAATCCCAGATTAGCATGAATTAACATTAAAACAGTATCTCTCAAACCATTCCACCTAGAGTGACCATTGTCTCACATGGCTTGGCTATAGGAACAACTTGTATAATTTTTTAACAAATACAATATGCACATTGCATTTACTTCTTTTCCACATTTATTTCTGTAAATGTCTATTCAAGTTATCTATATTTGTTCATATGAAATTTCTGACAAAACCCTCACCCCCACTTCAGGACTCAAATCTGCAGAACATTACATTTGTAAAACACCACAGGAGTTCCATTTTTGTTCATCAGAAATTATACGAAACTGAGAATGATGAGAGATTGATTGCCGACTTGATCATGAGTGGGGTATTTGTGTGGAGGTAAGGAGGGTAGACATAGAACCCTGCAGGCGCAGGTGGGGATGGCACAGACAGAGGCTGACTGAGGTGGGTTGGCATGTCGACTGGAGGCTGGTAGATAAAGTGGGCCTACATGTCACCTGATTGCCAGCATGGTATTTAACTAGACTCCTTGCTGATTCTTTCTGCACCGATTCCACCAAATAAGCCTCTGTAAGGCAAAAAGGAAAGTCATGTCAACCTATCAAGCGTTTTCGTTTGTTGGCGATGTGGGAGAAGACAGATGGACTGAATGATCAAAATTACATCCATTAAATGAAGTGCGAAACATTAACATGTCGTACAGCACAGTTACTTTAAACAGCTACTTCAAATGTTGTAGCTATTAATTGTTCCATTAGTGCAAAACATTAAAGACAAACTCGGTATGTGCAAATTAGGATTTTATCTCTCAAATTACAAGTACTAACTCTTATGACTCAAGAACAGAGTTAAAAGAGCACTTTAGATTTGACAAAATGCTAGAAATACAGGAGCACTTTTTGCCCTTTGAAGTTTGTTCACCTTTTGTAGGTGACTTCTCGAGCCAAACGACAGGGCTAGAATGCCAATATCAAATCCTGCTCACATGCTTAGTGGGGTTTATAGCTGCTAGTCTGTTACTCTATGCTTGTGATTAACTGTACGACTTGCAAACATCTCAGCAGTAGGATGTAACACAGTGCCATCTTTAGGATTATTACGTCCACTGCCTAACACAGATGGGACTTACCAAATTCTGAAACAAGAAATGAGCAAATAATACAAATTATTTTGAAGTTCTTTGATAAGCAAGACACATTTGGGACATTTTACAGCTGGTAAAATTTCACAACCCTCCTTTTCACAAGCCTGTGCATCAAAGATCAATCTTTAGGAACTTGATGATTGACTACTGTATGGCATGAAAGCTAGCATTATGTGCTAAGTGTGCTACTTCATATACAGTTGTTCTAATAAGTTTGCATACCCTGGCAGAAATTGTGAAATGTTGGCATTGATTTTGAAAATATTATTGATCATGCAAACAAAACTGTCTTTTATTTAAGGATAGTGATCCTATGAAGCCATTTATCGTCACATAGTTGTTTGGCTCCTTTTTAATATATAACGATAATAGAAATCACCCAAATGGCCCTGATCAAAGGTTTACATACCCCTTGAATGTTTGGCCTTCAAGGGTGACACACAAGGTTAAAATGGCAATTAAAGGCTCATTTGCCACACCTGTGGCTTTTTAAATTGCAATTAGTGTCTGTGTATAAATAGTCAATGAGTTTGTTAGCTCTCATGTGAATGCACTGAGCATGCCAAATACTGAGCCATGGGGAGCAGAAAAGAACACACAAAAGACCATCATGGAACTTTATAAAAAGTTGGAAAAGGATATAAAAAGATATCCAAAGCCCTGCAAATGCCAGTCCGTACTGTCCAATCACTAATTAAGAAATGGACATTTCGGGGATCTCTTGATACCAAGCCAAGGTCAAGAAGACTAAGAAAGATTTCAGCCAAAACTGCCAGAAGAATTGTTCCAGATACAGAGAAAAACCCACAGGCAGGGTTGGGTAGGTTACTTTTTAAACGTAAGTCACCTGCCCACATTTGTAATCAGTACCGTAACTTTTTGGTAACTTGAACTCAGCAACGAAATCTGATTACTCTGAATTACTTTTAGATTACCCCCATATTTAGAGGCATTAGAAAACAAATAGAAATAGCCTACAACCAATTGAACACATTTTGCGGGATCAATCAATGTTAGAGAACTGTACTGAATTTGTATTTTACCTTATGTGTTATGTACAGTGCCTTGGGAAAGGATTTCTAAACTATTGCTTTCTACTTCAATATGATTGGGCTACATCTCTTTAATACACCCTAAGTCTGTCAGACATTCAGTCATTCCAATTCATCCATTATCCCTTTTTATCTGAACATAACTTTTTATCTGAACATAACCCAAAATCTAAGGATGTGTTAGCCTATTCTGTTATTTTTGTTTTATTCATGCGTTTTACTGCTTCAAAATACTGTTGAAAAATAAATGGCAATTTCTTGAAAAGGATATTGATATTATTATAAAAATCAAGATATCTGTAGCTTTTCGCATGTACACTAAGTCTGATGTTTTGCTCTACAACCACCAACATTGTCAAAACATTGCATAAACCCCAGGCATGCAAATGCACGTTCGCAATCTTGAACACCCGCACACATATACATTCTACCCGTGCAAACGTTGCATGGGATTATTAGGGCAACCAGCGAAGGACTTTCAAAACGCAAATGAAATAAATAAACTTATTCACCTGCACTTATCTTAAAGTCAGTGTCGTCAGCAGTCAGTGATAACCAATGAACGCAAATGCAATGCAGATGCAAAGCAAGCAGAATCACATGGCCAACCTGTATGGGCAGAGTTGAAATGCCTGCATCAAATGCAAATCATCATCCTTTGTAGTGATGGGAAGTTCGACTCTTTCTACTGACTCGGATCTTGTTGAGTCGTTCAGGAAAAAGTTCGATAAATTCGAGTCATTTCATTCATTTGAGTCAAAGTGCCTACAGCCCCGCGCCACCTGGGTGCCAACAAATGCCCATCATCATAATGCTCTACTTAAGCAAACGCTTGTTTTACTCTATGATCATTGATTTATCTTTACCATTACAATCAAAATAAAATACTACATTATTTACTGTAGTCTATGCGTCCATGTACCTGTTTCAAACATATATTTACAATGCGACTTTCTAGATCAACCTTTCTTTGAGAACATCAAACTAACAGCTGTTGTACAGAGAGTAGGCTACTGAGCTGGAAGCCGGCGGTCGGTGTAGAACTCCACTGGCAGCCGTTCAAATGAATGAAACAACCGTTCAACTGAACGATAAAACTGACAGAGTCAGTGGTTCACAAGTCTTTTTACTTTTTGCTTGTTTTCATCTTTTTTTATGGGATCAGTTATCAACTAACTATATGAATTATAGTCTGGGCTCAATTATCAGTTATAAACATGTCTTTATGATGTTCCTGTCTTGATCTATTTTTCTCTGCGAATTTACATAGAAGTTGATCGGAGAACTGAGCTGGAGGACCGGGTATGAGGCAAGTGGTCATGTTGTTGTAATGCGCTGTCAAACGTTCAATATGATACAATTGAACGAGTCAATAGGAAAAAGGACTTGTGAGTCCCGAGTCACTAAAAAGATTTGTTCAAAACTAACGAATCGTTTGTGAACTGCACATCACTAATCCTTTGGCAGAATGCTTTTTCAGAGTCCCTATCTCCTCATCTAACAAATAGTTGCCTAATCTTCTAAACAATTCCTGTCTGAGTTGTTCGGTGCATTTGACAAATAAACATTACAAAATATATAACACCAGGTAGGCCTATCGCCCATCAGTGTTTTGAGAAAGATGCGTCGATAGTAGATATTAAATCACATTTTTTATGGCTCGGCTAACATTATCGTAGATAGGCCTATATAATTGTATAAAATAAAACCAGCGCTTCATCTGTCACTAGCTTGGTTATGCGCACCCACTTTTGCGCTTGATGATCACACACACAACAAATGAGGCATGCAATTGTTATTTTGGTTCAAATAGACGTTTTTAAAACATTAAATATGAAATTTAACATGCAACGTGTCAATTATTTCGTGCATCTATTCTTTTTCAATTGAAGTAATCCATGTTTTCTAAAGTATCTGTAATCCGATAACAATATTTTAATTGGTAATGTAACGGATTAAAGTTACAGTTTTTTTGTTACATGTAACGGGATACTTGTAATCCGTTACTCCCCAACTCTGCCCACAGGAAACCTCAGGAGAAATATAGGCTGCTATGGAAAAATATGGTGTGGTTGTTTCAAGGAACACAATACGAAGATACATGAACAAAAATGAGCTGCATGGTCAAGTTGACAGAAAGAAGCCTTTACTGCACCAATGCCAAAAAAAAGCTTGGTTACAATATGCCTGACAACACCATCATTGAAGCATGATGGTGGCTCACTAATGTTTTGGGTGAACCTTGTGAAAATGTATGGCAAGATGAATGCAGCATGTTATCAGAAAATACTGGCAGACTATTTGCATTCTTCTGCACGAAAGCTGCGCATGGAACGCACTTGGACTTTCCAGCACAACAATAACCTTAAGAACAAGACCAAATTGACCCTCCAGTGTTTACAGCAGAAAAAGGTGAAGATTCTGGAGTAGCCATCACAGTCTCTTGACCTTAATATCATCGAGCCACTCTGGGGAGATCTCAAATGTGCGGTTCATGCAAGACGACCAAAGACTTTGCATAACATGGAGGCATTTTGCCAAGATGAATGGGCAGCTATACCACCTGCAAGAATTTGGGGCCTCATAGACAACTAATACAAAAGACTGCACGCTGTGATTGATGCTAAAGGGGGCAATACTCAATATTAAGAACAAAGGGTAAGCAGACTTTTTTCTTTGTTGCCACGTTTTGTTTTATGATTATAATCTACTGTGAATATGAATCCCATAAGAAATAATAAGACGTATTTTGCCTGCTCACTCATGTTTTCTTTACAAATGCACTTATATAACAAATATCGCAAACTATTGAGCATGACTATAAAACAAAACAGATTGGATTAAACCTTGTGGAATGTTTAAAGATAGCTAGCTACTGTTTAAATAACATTATTATTACTTTTTTGTCCTGTATAACCAAAAGTACTAGGTGAAAGGATAAATAGCAATTCAGTCATCTAACATATTTCCTTTAAAACTCTAGTAGGACCCTGTACTTCAGAGCTATATCATAATGAATGACATCAGCAAAATGTCCACTATTTGTATTATTCATGTTCAATGTCAATTTTAGGCTATTCTAGACTTACAGACCACCTGGTTGAATTCACCAAATCACCTTTAGAACACTGTGTCCTGGCAAAACATACTTACTCTCGAATGTCAAAGTTGATTTATCATATATCCATGGAACGAATGCTCCTGCACCATCCAGTCATACAGCTCAGATTCTGGGAGGCGATTTTGAAAAGAGTTCTTGAAGGACCTCTAGATGGCAGCATTATACACCAAACCACAGAGAACTTCAACAGCTTTCAGGGGCAGTATTCACTGTTCTGGGAGAGAGAAAGGGAGAGAGGGGGGTGCTGGGGAGAGAGAGTGAAGCTAGAATGAAAAAAAGGAGAGAAAGTAATTAATCACTTGGACTAGTCTGGACAGGAGGAAACATCTATAGCAAATTATTCTCCTCTGTGCTTCTCAGTATTCGTCTGTACTGTAGGTGGTCTCTATGGCCCTCATCTCATCTCTGTCTGTTCACAATTTTTTCTATCTGTTCATTTCAAATTGCTTTATTGGCATTACTTAACAATGTATGTATTGCCAAAGCGTTCTCTGGGAATAATATTAATTTTTTGCATTTGTCTATGTCTCACTCTCCTCTTTCTCTTTTTCTCACTCTCTCGATTTCCTCTGCTCTAAATGGTCTATTTGGCTGTCCACTCCTCTCCGTTGTGATGCTGAACTTGTTAGTGCCACATGCTGCCCCATTATCCCTCTGTCCTCATTGTCACATCATCATCTAGTTCCATCTGACCAGGCAAACTAATCAATGCAGAAAGGAGCAGATGTCCTATCACCAGGGCCCCAAATTCACAAATAGATTACATTGGCCTGGCGAAGATTCTCAAAAAGGAACCCTACTGTCTATGGAGAGATAGATAGACAATACATTGTCAGTGTTTCATGCCTTAAATTGACTTGTTATAGACAAATGTTTATATTTGACATTTTAAAATGCAGTCTTTCTGCATTGTTACAGGTTTGAAATAGGGTATAAAAGATGCAATGTGAGAGTTAAAAGTTCAGGGAAGAGTTGGGTTAGGGTTCGAAAAGAACAACAACACTATTTAACATCAGATTAGGGTTGTGGTTTGCAGTGGATTTTGTCAAAGGCAATGAATAAGCCCAGAAATGTTTTGGGTGAGTATATTACAGATCATTATAAACATTTGCAGGACCTGACCAAACGTTGCATACTCATGTTTACACTGACTGAACTCAATCTAAGTGCTATCGTCCACTTGTGGATATTGTTATGTATTATATGAGTAATGAACAGTGCATAGTACTAAGATCATTATATGAGAGAGAGGGAATCGAATACTGGTGTAAATAATATGATCCTGTCTTACAGAGGGAGGTCGAAGGGGTGAGGGGCAATGTAATGCTGATCATACGTAGTCTTCTCCAAACAACAGCCCACTCTGTGTTAGAGAGCCATGGCTTTTAGCTTGGTGCTAAAACCCCTGGTGTGTATCTGCGGGTGCCAATGGGGAACAGAAATCTTGAGTTCTGCAAGATTTACAAGACTTATGGTGCTTTTAGTCCCTTGGATGTCCCTGGTGATGCTGAAATGTGTCATTCGGGAAAAAAAGGCTGGAGGGAAGCGTCCCGCCCCATCGCCTCAGTGCCCTGTTTTCTCAGAAACCTGCAATGTGATTCAGAGAACGAAAGGACTTGGAAAGTGATGTATAAAAGGAGAGGTTTTAGCTAGAGATACGCGTGTTAACAATTCCAATAATGCCCCTTTGAATGAAATGCAATTGAAAATTGAATCGAGTGACAGGTATGGAGAGAAGGCGAGAAAGAGACTTAACGAGTACGAGAGATGCAGAGACAGAGTCAATGAGATGGAACCAGAGTTCGGGATTAGTTGGAGCTGCGTGGACCACATAGGACGACCCGAATCATCTGAACGAGCGAGGACTACCCCCCACCACTCCCAGTATGACCCCCACACCACACACATCCTCAGATGTGCAGTCACTTACTGCACACAAGCATGCCTCATAGACATGCAAAACAGAAGTGCAGGAATGCTGCCAGCCTGAATGCAGTATCCCTGGCCACACTTGGGTACTGTGCTGATCAGCCCTGCAATGTTTTCACCCACATATTTGACGTCTCTCAAGCAGTGCCAGCCACCTGTTTAAAATCATATGCGAGAGAGAGACAGAGAGATACTTTACATGTATATACTGTATAATATGTATGTCCACGTTGACATTTTTGTGATTGACAACATTTAGTGTATTCTGTGGCAACGATGTATACCCCTTGCAGTGCTGTTACAACATGTAACATTTCAGTGATGTGTAAATGTATTCAGTGAGTAATCTAGATTCGAATGTCCATAGGCATGCCAGCAAAGGCCACACTCTGGAATTCTGTCATTTTCCAAATGTAACACTGACACAAATGGACGATGTAAGGAATAAGCCTCTGTCCTCCCAACAACCTTTTCTCACGCAGGTTGAAATGGCAGCAGTGAACACGCATGTGATGTACACATCATAACGTTACACACCACATGTACTGAAACCTGTACAACATGTAGCTCTCTCTGTTTCGTAACAGCAACAGTTTTGTAGTCTGCGTGTATGTGGATCTGTGGCATTCGCTGAATCATTTATAGATATTTCTTCTGCTTGCTTCATGTCCTGTGTCTGTGTGAGAGAAATAGAGAAAGGAAGAGAGACTATCTGTTTTAAAGTTTTTAAATGATATTGATCCCACACATCACTGCACACATTATTGCAGGTGTAGCAAAATGCTTGTGTCTCAGCTTCTAAACAATGAAGTCAGTTATTACAAGTAACCTTTCAAATAAAGTAACAAATAGTCCATAAGAAAAAAAGCCTATAAAAGTGCAAGTAAACATTTGTAAATATAAAAATAATTAAAACATCAAGCAGATAGAGTGGGAAGAACAAGTATTTGATACAATGCCGATTTTGCAAGTTTTCCCACTTACAAAGCATGTAGAAGTCTGTCATTTTTATCATAGGTACACTTCAACTGTGAGTGACGGAATCTAAAACAAAAATCCAGAAAATCACATTGTATGATTTTTAAGTATTTCATTTGCATTTTATTGCGTGGCATAAGAATTTGATACATCAGAAAAGCAGAACTTAATATTTGGTACAGAAACCTTTGTTTGCAATTACAGAGATCATACGTTTCTTTTAGTTCTTGACCAGGTTTGCAATCTCGCGATACATGGCCCATTCCATCCTCCCCTCAATACGGTGCAGTCGTCCTGTCCTCATTGCAGAAAAGCATCCCCAAAGAATGATGTTTCCACCTCCATGCTACATGGTTGGGATGGTGTTGTTGGGGTTGTACTCATCCTTCTTCTTCCTCCAAACATGGCAAGTGGACTTTAGACCAAAAAGCTCTATTTTTGTCTCATCAGACCACATGACCTTCTCCCATTCCTCCTCTGGATCATCCAGATGGTCATTGGCAAACTTCAGATGGGCCTGGACATGCGCTGGATTGAGCAGGGGGACCTTGCGAGTGCTGCAGGTTTTTAATCCATGACGGCGTAGTGTGTTACTAATGGTTTTCTTTGAGAATGTGGTCCCAGCTCTCTACAGGTCATTGACCAGGTCCTGCCGTGTAGTTCTGGGCTGTTCCCTCACCTTCCTTATGATCATTGATGCCCCACGAGATGAGACCTTCCATGGAGCCCCAGACCGAGGGAGATTGACCGTCATCTTGAACTTCTTCCATTTTCTAATAATTGCGCCAACAGTTGTTGCGTTCTCACCAAGCTGCTTGCATATTGTCCTGTAGCCCATCCCAGCCTTGTGCAGGTCTACAATTTTATCCCTGATGTCCTTACACAGCTCTCTGGTCTTGGCCATTGTGGAGAGGTTGGAGTCTGTTTGATTGAGTGTGTGGACAGATGTCTTTTATACAGGTAACGAGTTCAAACAGGTGCAGTTAATACAGGTAATGAGTGGAGAACAGAAGGGCTTCTTAAAGAAAAACTAACAGGTCTGTGAGAGTTGGAATTCTTACTGGTTGGTAGGTGATCAAATACTAAATGCAAATTAATTATTTATAAATCATACAATGGGATTTTCTGGATTTTTCTTTTAGATTTGGTCTCTCACAGTTGAAGTGTACCTCTGATAAAAATTACAGACTTTTACATGCTTTGTAAATAGGAAAACCTGCAAAATCGGCAGTGTATCAAATACTTGTTCACCCCACTGTATTTCTTTTTCTATGGTGACCGGTGGTCACATTGTATAACCCTGTTTCCAAAATGTTGGGAGTCATTTAAACCCTATATTCAATAGAAGATACAAAGACAACATATCAAACATTTAAACTGAGACATTATATTGTTTCTTGAAAAACACATGTCCACTTTGAATTTGACAACAACAAAAAAAAAGTTGGGACAGAGGCTACAAAAGACTGGACAAGTTGTGGAATGTCACACAATTAATTAGGTAAATTGGCAACAGGTCAGTAACATGATCGGGTATTAAAAGATAATTCCAGAGAGAATGGGGCTGTCAAAAGTGAGGACGGGGAGTATTTCACCACTCTGTGAAAGACTCTGTGGGCAAATAGTGCAACAATTTAAGAATAACGTTTCTCAGTGTAAAATTGCAAAGAGTTTGGGGATCTCATACTAAAGTATATAATATCATTAAAAGATTCAGAGAATCTGGAGAAATCTCTGTATGCAAGGGACAAGGCCGAATACCAATATTGGATGGCCGTAAGCTTCAGGCCCTCAGACGGCACTGCTTTAAAAACAGACACAATTCTGTAGTGGAAATCACTGCATGGCCTCAGGAACACTTCCGAAAACCATTGCCTCTGAAAACAGTATGTCGCTGCATCCACATAGTTTAAGGTCATTTAAGATGGACTGAGGCAAAGTGGAAAACTGTCCTGTTGCCTGACAAATTAAAATGTGAAATTATGTTTGGGACTCATGGACACCGCGACCTCCAGACTAAAGAAGAGAGAAGAGGACCATCCAGGTTCATATAAGCGCACAGTTCAAAAGCCAGCATCTGTGATGGTATGGGGGTGCATTAGTGAACATGGTATGGGTGACTTGCACATCTATGAAGGCACCATAAATGCTGTACAATATGTACAGGTTTTGGGGCCATCCAGATTACATCTTTTTCAGGGAAAGCGTTTCTTATTTCTGCAAGACAATGCCAAACCACGTACTACAACAGCATGGCTCTGTAGTTGTAATGTACGTAAAGAGGAGAGAAAAAACACCAGTCTCAGAATTGGTCACAAACAAGTCACTTTATATTATCAGTAGAAAGAGCACACTACGTTACGTGACTTTCAACAGGAAACCCAAAGCACAATAACCCATGATGGGTGAACCTAAACAGGGCAATTTAAAGCACAGGTAATCAACACAACGTGACAGGTGCAGGAAAGCGGTGTTGCTGCCATCTCTTGGAGCGCAGCCAAGAGATTGGCACTGCCACCCCCTGGGAGGCCGGCGTGACAGTAGTAAATGAATCTGGGTGCTAAACTGACCTTCCTGCAGTCCATACGTGTCACCCATTGAAAACCTTTGGCGCATTATGAAATGAAAAATATCACAAATGAGACCACAAACTGTTGAGCAGTAGAAATGCTATATCAAGCAAGAATGGGAACACATTTAAAACGACAGCAGTTGGTCTCCTCAGTTCCCAAATGCTTACAGAGTATTGTTAAAAGATGAGGTGATGCAACACAGTGGTAAACATGCCCCTGTCCCAACTGAAACGTGTTCCTGGCATCCATTTCAAAATGTGTGTACATTTCTCTGTTTCAACATTTGATATGTTGTCTTTGTACTATTTTCTATTGAATGAAGGGTTTAAATGGTTCATCATCACATTCTGTTTTTATTTACATTTTATGCAGCGTCCCAACTTTTTGGGAAACGGGGTTGTACATCGTACAGCAGCGTGGACTGAGTTAGTGTATGCATGTTGATGAATTCACTGTGTGTGTGTGAAAGACTGTGTCCATTTTGTGTTTGAGTGTAAATTATCCAGAGTGTACATTAGTGTGTGAGTGTACAAAAGGGCATTGAATTGCAGATCAGGCAGTTAGATAATGTACAGATAGGCTTACGTCCTTGGTGGTAGAAGTTTCTTTTCAGTCTCTCTATCCTGGTTATGATACACCTGAATGGACTCTTTGTCTGCGAGATGGGAGGCCAGTGAAAAGCCCATGACAGATCTTTTTGGCCTTTCCAGAGCAGAAGTAATATAATAAGTAATATATTTTGGAAGGCAAGCAATGTGTACGTGTGTATTCCCTCAGCACACCAAACACAACACTTATTCTTAAATGATCTGCTGAAGCGAAAAGAAGCACTAAGTTCCTGCTTCACTAGGGAGAAGAATTTTTTTTGAAAGGACAGATTGGTCTGAAGTGTGAGGTAGGGTTATTGTCCCCTGACTAAATGTTCACAGCCTAATGAACAGAAATAGTGTACTACACGCTGACATCAGACTGCTCAGACGTAGATAGTCTGTTATAGTTTAATTGTTACTATATTTAGTAAAAAAAAAAATTATACATAGCATTACTACTTATTGTTCATGGGCATCTCATTAAAAATAATTACTTCCGAGCCGGTATGCCAGTCCCTGGTCTTAGCCGTCACTTGCAGTGGGGGAAATGGTAGTGGGTCCTTATCCCTGTGCCTGCTAGAGCACCTTCCTCACCGGCTCTTCCTGGACTTCTCTCATGATCCTCCCCAGCAGGCTTAACAATACAAGACTTGAGTGTTGTTCCGGTTCTTGAGGGGTTTTCCAGCCCCCACCCCCGCAGCGGTAGGTCTGGGTGGATAAACTTTCAGACTTTAAAGGGAGCGGGCTCATCCCACGGCCCACACCCCCCTCTCGTGTGGGCACGAGCAGCTGCCAAGGCTCAGAAAGAAACAGAGGAGAAAGAGATGAATGTTCTGAAGAGAGAAAGACACATAAGTGAAAGACACAGAGTGTGATAGAACCAAAGAACAGAAAAGGAACCAGGCAAGCCTAGTTTGGCCTAGAAAGGCTGCATCTTCAACCACTACGCCACAAAGCTAGTCGTAAGCTGAGTGATAGCGTCTTGACATTAGATAATTTTGTCACGCATTAACATCACGCCAAGTTTGAATATTTTGCTACACACCATTAAGCACTGTGTAAAATGGACTACCATTTCTTATTAAGTCCATATCCACCACAAATAGCATTTATGAACTGTATGGCTTTTACCACTGGCGGTTTTAACAGCTTATTACCCAGTAATTGGCTTACTAGTATCTACTAACATACTACTTGGAATAGTCATAAGTGTTGAGCAGTTGCTAGCGACACTGAAGATGAATTTACACTGCTAAAGCTATTTCTTTTCATGGCACAACAACACTAGTTTTTCTTTCATTCAAGAATGACATTGATACACTATCAATATACACTCACCTAAAGGATTATTAGGAACACCATACTAATACTGTGTTTGACCCCCTTTCGCCTTCACAACTGCCTTAATTCTACATGGCATTGATTCAACAAGGTGCTGAAAGCATTCTTTAGAAATGTTGGCCCATATTGATAGGATAGCATCTTGCAGTTGATGGAGATTTGTGGGATGCACATCCAGGGCACGAAGCTCCCGTTCCACCACATTCCAAAGATGCACTATTGGGTTGAGATCTGGTGAATGTGGGGGCCATTTCAGTACAGTGAACTCATTGTCATGTTCAAGAAACCAATTTGAAATTATTCAAGCTTTGTGACATGGTGCATTATCTTGCTGGAAGTAGCCAGAGGATGGGTACATGGTGGTCATAAAGGAATGGACATGGTCAGAAACAATGCTCAGGTAGGCCGTGGCATTTAAACAATGCCCAATTGGCACTAAGGGGCCTAAAGTGTGTCAAGAAAACACCACCACCAGCAGCCTGCACAGTGGTAACAAGGCATGATAGATACGCCAAATTCTGACTCTACCATCTGAATGTCTCAACAGAAATCGAGACTCATCAAACCAGGCAACATTCTTCCAGTCTTCAACTGTCCAATTTTGGTGAGCTCGTGCAAATTGTAGCCTCTTTTTCCTATTTGTAGTGGAGATGAGTGGTACCCGGTGGGGTCTTCTGCTGTTGTAGCCCATCCGCCTCAAGGTTGTGCGTGTTGTGGCTTCACAAATGTTTGCTGCATACCTCGGTTGTAACGAGTGGTTATTTCAGTCAAAGTTGCTCTTCTATCAGCTTGAATCAGTCGGCCCATTCTCCTCTGACCTCTAGCATCAACAAGGCATTTTCGTCCACAGGACTGCCGCATACTGGATGTTTTTCCCTTTTCACACCATTCTTTGTAAACCCTAGAAATGGTTGTGCATGAAAATCCCAGTAACTGAGCAGATTGTGAAACACTCAGACCGGCCCGCCTGGCACCAACAACCATGCCACGCTCAAAATTGCTTAAATCACCTTTCTTTCCCATTCTGACATTCAGTTTGGAGTTCAGGAGATTGTCTTGACCAGGACCACACCCCTAAATGCATTGAACCAAATGCCATGTGATTGGTTGATTAGATAATTGCATTAATGAGAAATTGAACAGGTGTTCCTAATAATCCTTTAGGTGAGTGTAGCTAAAAAGCTCTCAAATTTGACTTTACCACAGTACCATCACGCAGGTCTGTGAAATTGGCTATCATGCATTTATAATATCCTGTAGTTTCTTGGCACATGCCTAACTAAATTGTTTGGCCCCCAGGGGATAAGCTGCGCAACTAAATTGTAGGAGTGACAAACTCCAACTCATGTGCAGTGGTTTACCTATTGCAACCACCAGGGCAATTGTATTAGCATAGCTACAGCACACAAATTTAGCATTTTTACAGGCAACAGCCAAACTACCTCATGGAAAACACAAACATTATCTTGATTAACCTCCTAAATATTTCTTTGACCACATCTTTGGTTCTATTGATTGTTCTATCAGCAAAAATGGGGGATGACTTTAGGTCTCTACCCTCACTTCAGTTGGTTTCAAAATCATTAATTTCAACATTAAAGCTACTGAGAGGAAAATATATTTAGCTTTCACTTAATGTTTGTTTATCCCAAAACTGAATATGCTTGTGTTTGTAAAATTACCAAAGACGAGACCAGACTGAACACTCAAATGTAACCTTTAGTAACAGGCTACTTTGATTTAATGGGAAAGGTTGGTAGGGGCCATCCCAGTGGGTCTGCCCCCCTTCCTGAAGCTCTGAGCTCCACCCACATATGGTGAGCCATTAAAAAGGCTAAATGTTTGTTTAAAGTATATGAGATTTAAATTCCCACACATAAAAAATCAGACATGGTCCTCAGACTATCCTTTCAATTTAGCCAACATCTTTCGTTAACTGAAGATTTAGATTTAGTGTCCAACCCATCTAATATTTTTACAGTTTGTAAAAATTTGCTTATCATTATCTACACAACAACTCAACATTAGGGTAGAAATTTAGAAAACTTTTAAGAATGGCAATGTAGACAGAAAACCCTATTTGTTCATTAGTCAATTTAACATTTTAGAATTTGAACTCCATTAACGAGTATCAGGCGTTGGTTTTAAAAAAAGTATTATCCCAGTTGTCAATGGCAACTATAAATAAGATAAACTATATTATTTAACCAAACTCAATTCAGCATTTAAAATACATCACATTTTTATGGTGGGAGTAAACTCGCTTCATCTGTATTACCCTTTTGTTTAGGCTATGGCTATTTTTAATTCAAATTCATTCTTCATGGGACACAGCCTGTCTCTTTAACGTTAGACTATCACCACGTGGATCTTTCATTTGACCACTTATACAATATATAAGGAGAGAGAAAACACAATATTTTAACTTTTTGTAAGAAAACCATGAGACTATTTTACCAGATTATAAAAACATTGTACAAATATCCAATTCATCACTAGGTTTCAGACGAACAGCTCGCACGCAACAGAGGAATGTGATCAGGTTTCCTTGATAAGTTCCAGCTTCATCTAATGGTTAGGTACGATACATTTTAGGAAATAAACATTTAAGAACTCTGTATCAATGATTATGAAATCTCACGTCAGTTCCTAGTATCGTCCATGATTCCAGGATCCCATAAGAGAGGTGGTCAAACAGAATGAATCTTCGTCCATTTCGATTGTCTCCTTTCCCGCCTTTTGACTCTTGTCCTTTCTCGGCCATCTTAACTTTCCTTTGTCTTCTCTCTTCGTCTGTACCACACTCTCAATCTGTCCATAGGCAACTTCCTCGGAATCCATCTTGTTTAGCCGGAAAACGTTATTTTTCTTTCTGTCCATTTCGACTCCAGTCATTGTTGTTAATGATCCTTTTCGTTCTTTTTACACAATTTTATTCGTAGCCTAGTCAAGGACTAACCAGGTCTTCTCTCCAATATCCACCCCTAGACATATTTTACACGATTGCAATTCGTGGCCTAGTCAGGGAGTAACTAGGTCTCCTATCACTACCTGTGCTCTTGTATTACTGGATTTGTTCGTTAAATGATGTGGTATTCAGCTGTTCATAAGAAATAGGAACAAAGACCGACTCCCTTGCCGGTGCGTGCAGCCAGCTTCATCTCAGGACAACAAAAAACTGTATTTTAGGTTGAATGGAAAACTCCAACCATACAGCTCACAGCACCAAAGTGTTAGAAATCGGCGGTTACGTATAGTGGTCAAATAATGAAGAACCTGTATCAGATCGAGGGAGAAGTTCGCTCAAGTTTATTGGAAAATTGTAGCACAGATGTCATTCGGTGAACTTTCCATTATCTTCTCACCGTAAAGATAGTTCCCAGCTAGCCTATATATTAAGGGTGTTTCTACTTAGCACAGATCATGTTTCTAGAAGTTAACCCCCCATGCCAGATGGTCACTGTAAACATTCCTGGGGTTATCAGAGCTCAACCTACAGAGAGATAATTTCAGAGGTTTCTGTTGTTCTCATTATCTAGGCACATTCACTTCCAATGAAACGTACATACATATTGCAATTGTTAAGGCTTAGATTCCACAATAGCGTAGCACTTAGAAACGCAGATTCTCATGCAGGGGGACCGATGTTCGAGCCTCGAGGCAGTCAAAGCAAATATGCATAAGGATTTGTTCAGGATATACAAAAACTTCACTGGCCACAACCTTCAGGACGCCTAAAATAAAATTGTTTGCGGTTATATTCTGACTATCTCTGGTGGTTTTTCAGATTACACATCCGTGCTTGCTTTTTGGGGTAAAATACAGTAGATCACAAGCCCTTGTACAGTAAAAAAGGAGGGGTTTCCACGATTCTTGTGTTTTCACTTGACAAAAAAGTTATCGTCACCTACATTGACAGTTATTGTATCAATGTCATTTACGAAGGAAATAAAAACTATCGTCTACAGTATGTTAGACAAATTTGTTAATAGGTTAAAAGGTTTATAATTCCTTCACACAAGCAATTGTGTTGCACATTGATGTCTTTGATGGTGTTAGTGAATGTTCGTGTTTTTTTTTTAAGCGTTCACTTAGTTTTGGTGAATATACAGGATGCAACTCCTTATCGAATGGATTATAGATCCATCCATATTGCCGATACTGTATTTTTCATGTCTATCTTGAAAAGATGGCCAGTGCGGGTTCAGGATGGTGCCTCCTGTGGCCGTATTTGTCATTGTTCTGCATTCACTCATGGTGTCACTTTGCATTGACTTAATGAAGTGAAGGCAGGGGGGATGTATGATATGATAGTTGATTATGATTGGAAAGAGTTGAGCTTAGGGCTCAATGCAAATCAAATTGGTATTTATAAGGAATTATGTACAAAATCGAATTTTTCCTGTTTGCATAGTTATAACAGAGCATTGGCATCTGTTATGTTTTACATTTTCCATTAACAGGATGTTTTTAATTGGTTTATTTGGAGATTGTTTGTTTGATGTAAGGTCTAAAATTTTAATGGTTGAATAGAATAGATCTAACCATTTCTGATTTGGCTAAGCAAAGTCAAGTCTAACAATCTATTCCACTGCTAGTTGCTATCGGGCATTAATATAGCACAAGGAGTCAAACAACAACCAAACCAGTTCTGGATGGAAAAGGAACTTTGACATAGACTTTTAAGGAAACTAGTCTGAATAGGGTGTACACTTCACTCTGAAGATGGAATTTCTGAGATCCAGAAGTATCCAGGACTGATCTATTGTCTTCATTGTTGGTAGTTGACAGAACCATACCCAGTGGATGAAAGTCCAATGGACTGTTAAACCACACTAATCGTTATGGATCATGATACAGACAAGGGGGGTTTTGATTGTTCAATGGACATGGGGGAATGTTTCACCATGGTGTCATGTTTTTTGTCTGATTTTCTGCTGAACACTGTTAACACTGATAATAACCTGTTGATGTCAATATGTTTCTTGACCTTTATCATCTTAGGTGGCGACGGGATTGATGTCTGTCATACATTGAGTTATGTGTCGGTGTGGTGTGTCAATTGTCTTGTTTACATTCATTTTCATTTGAGGAACAATAAGACCTGATTGGTCAGATAATCCTTTTGTTGTTTCGTCTTAGTCATTTGTAACATAAGTGTATGGGCCTTTTCTTTTCATTAGGGATTGAATTGTACTTGTTTAATCAAACATGTAATGTTTTTCTTTAAATGTTTGATAGGGGGGAGTGTGGAAACTGACCAATAACAATTACAATATGTATGTACGTTTCATTGGAAGTGAATGTGCCTAGATAATGAGAACAAGAGAAACATCTCTGTTTAGATTATCTCTCTGTAGGTTGCGCTCTGATAACCCCAGGAATGTTGACATTGACCATTTGGCATGGGGGTTACTGTCTTGCAAACCTGATCTTTGCTATGTAGAAACGCCCTTAATGTATAGGCTAGCTGGCAACTATCTTTACAGTGAGAAGATAATGGAACATTCACCGAATGACATCTGTGCTGCAATTTTCCAATTTTCCAATAAACTTGAGTGAGCTTCTCCCTTGATTTGATACAGGTTCTGCATTATTTGACCACTATACGTAAGCGCCAATTGCTAACGCTATTTAACCAGGTGTAGACAGTCAGTCAGTCAGTTGCTCAGTAAGAGACATTCGCTCTTCTTGGCCAGCTCCACTTGCTGCTGTCCAGCAAAAAAGCGGTGTGAAGAAGGAAGAGAGGAGACAGAATGGCACTACAGATTACACTAGACCACACTGTAGTTTATGTTGCCATTTTCTGATTTACCTAACTTTTTTCTCCCTTCCTGGATTTTGTGTGTATGTGTGTGTGTGTGTGTGTGTGTGTCTACGTGTGAGTGCATGTTAGGTTTACATGCTTGTCTTTGTTTGTTAGTTCACTCTATATCTGTCACAAAATACAAAAGCTGATTTTGTACATGCTGTAGTTAAGATAACCTTCTGTTTTCTATAGAGAGCATATGCTAAAGCATCATTCGTTATATTGACAATCTACATATTTTAAAGCAAATCAAAATAATACTTTTCTGTGAAATGTACTACGTGAGAGAAATTTTTTCAACAATA